>NC_081294.1:32482954-32785984 GCF_030435805.1 Mustela lutreola
TCTGGTTTTTAATAATCTTTCCTTCCTCCCCCACCCCCCTACTTTTTTTTTTTTTTTAACAGTTACAATGAACTCACTGGCCAGTTTAGGAAGACAGTCATCAACACTAAAAGTTTCAGTGGTCAATGCAGAAAAGTATTTAGTGGGGATGGAAAAAAGTTCTATAGACTGAGTGGAAATATCCTTTCCTATACATTCCAGGTACTTAATTTCATTGATTTAATTTATTTTTAATCTGTGAATTATTGACAGAGATTGTTACTTATATGATATTGATTTTTGGGTATTTGTTGAGAATTTATTTGTGGCTTAATATTTGGTTAATTATTACAAATGTTTTATATGGACTTAAAAAGGATACATATTCTTTAACTCTGGGGTACAGGGCAATGATTATTTCAATTTGTCTCATTTAAGCTGAACTGTTCTTTTTTTCTCATTTTCAAGTCCCTAGACCATATGGGCCCCAACGTTGATGGTCTGTCCCTGTATGGGTGTCAAAACTCAAGGCCCTGGTCATGACTGGTCATGATGATCTCCTTACCACTGCCACAGTGTCTGCTCACTTGAAAATGCTTTTATTTTTAAATTGTGAAATATAGTATATATGTAAAAGAATGTGACTAATATAAACACACAGCTTGAAGGAAGCTAATAAAACAAATACTCATATGTGCCCACTACTCTCCATAGAATTGCCAAAGATTGACTTAAAGGCTCTCATCTATGCCTCTCTGGCCATATCCTCCCCACTCTTACTCCCTAGACAACCACTATCTTCTGTTTTATATTAGTCACTTGTCTTTCTGTATACATTTATCTCATATGTCTTTGTCCCTAAATAAAAGTTTATGATTCAGTTTTGCCTGTTTTTTGGCCATTTATATAAGTCAGTTCTATAGTATACATTCTATGACTTTTGTTCATTCAAAATTATGGTTTTGAAATTTATTCATGCTGATGTAGATGACATTTTTATTGCTGGTTCCAATTCTTTCTTATGAAAATGTCTTGCACATTCTTGAGCATGTGTTCTATGCAGATGAGTTAGAGCTTCTCTAGGGCATACACCTTGTACCTGAATTGCTGCCTTGCAGGTTATGTACAGGTTACACTCTGCTCAGGAAAGTTTCCAAAAAGAATGTGCCATCAATTTATGCCCTATCGGCAGTGTGGAAGGGGGAGCCTGTGCTCCTTATCCTCGCCAACATCTGCATTGCTAGAATTTTCCATTTTGCTTAGGGTCTCAGGGTCTTTGTTCTAGGCTCCTGCTTCTTATGAGCGGTTTCTGTCATCATATACACCTAACCTCCATCTCTACCAGGATTTCCACACAAAATCCACTCATACAGCAACAGTTATGGATTTAGGGAGAGAATACTGAACATCTGAAGGGAATATAGAGGAGAGATTTTCTGTTGCAGTCATGCCAACCCAGTCAACAAAAATGGTTGATGTCTTACATCATAAAATATCTGTCCTTTTAGAACTTCAATAAATCAAAGTTTCTGGTCTCATCCCATTTCAGCTTCTCTGTTCTAAGACCTCTTCTTCTTTTACTCCTTTCCTCCCTTCTTCCCAGAATTCTGAAAATTTCCAACTCAGAACTTCTTACCTATTACTCCCAAATTTGTAAGCCAAAAATTATTAGGATGTTCAGACAGCAGGGTTTTTGTTTACCAAACTTAGCCCTCTTCAGAATGCAGTTTTCATTATAAATAGCAAACAGAATTACAATAGAATAAGTTATATTTAAGAACTACTTTGTCATGGGGGCACTTGGGAGGCTCAGTTTGCTGAGCATCTGATTCTTGATTTTGGCTCAGGTCATGATCTCGTGAGTCATAAGATGGAGCCTTGTGTCGGACTTTGTGTTCAGCAAGGAGTCTGCTTGAGATTCTGTCTCTCTCTCTCTGCTCCCTCCTGCTCTCACTGTCTCTTAAATAAATAAATAAATCTTAAAAAAATACTGTATCATGGAAATGAAAAGTGAAGTTGATCTGAAAAATAATGGTAACTGTCAATTTTTTAATATCTCCTGTGGCACCTGTACTATTTTAGGCAGTTTGTGTAGGTTTTATCCTTATAATATCTTTGGAAGTGAGTAATATTTTACTATTTTATATAGGTAGAAATTGAGGCTCAGAGTACTTTAGCTGATTTGCTTTAAATCACCAAATTAATAAGTAGTAGAATTTGGATTCAATATGTCAGATTTCACAGTTCTTTCTTTTTCTAGCTTATTTTACTCTCCCAATATCTTGTATTTAATTGCTTTACCATCTCTAAATTCTACACAGTGAGTAATATATACTGTAAGATAACCATTGGCCAGAAGGAATAATGTAACATAGGCATATGTAGAAATATTTTTCTTCTCTTCCTAGGAGGATGTGTTGATAATTCTTTCATAATTATAAGAGAGATAATTGCATATATATTTTTGGGGGTCAAATTTAGAGAGTTATAGAGCAGAGAAAATCATGAAAGCATTTCTGACATCGTTGGAAGACAGACATACTGGAAGTCTGCAGTTTCTGAAGAAGAGAAATAATTTAATAACAGCATACCTCTGACATTCATTTCAGCATGACTTGGATTTTGCTTTGACATCGGAAATGTCTTTCCAGTCCCTGAATTTGAAGGTGTTTGTCAGAGGTGGAGGGAAATTATAACCTATTATTGATTGAAGAACGGAGATGTTTTGAGGATCGAGCCTGATCCTCAAAACAGTGAAGTAGAAGTGAAGTAGAAGCACTAGACAGTGAAGTGAAGTAGAAGCACTAGGCAGTGAGTCAGTCATTGAAGAGCTAACCCAGTGTGGAGATTGGGATGGGAAATGCTCTCCACTACTCAGACAGACCTGAGGCCACTGGGTATTCAGCTACCTCTGAGTGGAAGATGGCTTTTGGCTCATTGGCACATAAACATTAGTAAATAAACAGGAAACAGAATTGGTCAGTCCATTTTATAGCCTGTTTCAGTTATTACCATTGTGGTTTGTCCAGAGCAAACCTGGTTTCATGTAGACTAAGCCACTATCTTTGATGCCATGCACTGTCTCTGTTCGCTCATCTTTCTCATACTGCAAGAAAGTCTTGGACACATAAACACATTCCTCCTCTGTGGTTGTTTTGGGAAGGACCACTTTGCTAATTCGGCCTGGAGACTGTTGAAAGACTGTTGTGTTCATTGTCAGCTTATAATGAGTGCAGAGGGGAGTAAAGATGAAGGTGGAGAAAATTCATTACTTCCTGGCTTTTCCTCTATTTAGTCTTGAATGTACTTCATTATATTTTTGGAAAAGAGATCCTATGTACATATCAAGTAAATAACAAAATCGTATTCTTTTTAAAAAAGACTTATTTATTTTAGAGAAAGAGAAGGAGCGCATGAGCAGTGGGGAGGGACAGCAGGAGAGGGAGAGAATCTCAAACAGACTCGCTGCTGAGCACAGAGCTCAGTGTGGGGCTTGATCCCACCACCCTGAGATCATGACCTGAGCTGAAATCGAGAGTCTGATGCTTAGCTGACTGAGCTACCCAGGTGCCTGGCTCTTCTTTCTTTTCTTTTTAAAAAGATTTTATTTATTTATTTGACAGGGAGAGAGAGAGAGAGAGAGAGTACAGAGAGGGGAGGAGCAGAGGGAGAGGGAGAAGCTAACTCCCTGCTGAGCAGGGAGCCTAATGCAGGGCTTAATCCCAGGATCCCTGGATCCTGACCTGAGTCAAAGGCAGCTGCTTAACCAACTGAGCCACCCAGGTGTCCCCTTCTTTTCTTTGTAATAATCTAAAAATGTGGGTACTGTCATTTATATTTTGCAATTGAAAAAAGTTGAGACAAAAAATACTGAAGAATTTACCCACAATCATAGAGTTATAGATAAGAAATATGGAATGTAAACTCAAATATTATGTCTGCAGAAGCCTTGCAGCACAGTCTACTTAAGCGGAGTTAGAATACATATACATTTGATAGGGCTAAGCCAGTAGAGAAAGAAAAATTGAAGCTGTGGGAGAGGGAATAAGCAACCAATTTAATATATCCTTAGAAGTGGTGGGAAGGAACGCAATAGAGATGAGACAGAAATTAGCTTTAGGCAGAGGAAGGACACCTGCTGAAGAAAGGAAGTGAAGAGATGTAAATACGCTTGTGGACTTATTCGCCAGAGTTTAGGAGAGTTCATGTCTGATAATGGGAATGTTTGTAAAGACAGAGGTTAGAATTATTTTCTGAGAGTTAGGAAAGTGGTTCTAAGATTGGGGGACTGAGGTAGGTAAAATATTTGAAATAGATGCTGTAGAGAATGGGAGAGAAATAGAATGGAAATATAGGGATGCTGCACTATACTCCCCTGAGACGGGAAATCATGAGTGGACTTACAGTGGTACTGATCGATTAGCTGTGTGATTTTTCTATCATAGTGTTAAGCAGATTGGCTGCGAGCATTGAAACAGGGTTGGAATTCTGCCAGGAAAACATGATGGCAAAGCATATCTAGGGAAGAGAGTTAAGTCATCGGCGAGAGAGTGGTGGAAGTCATGAACTGTGAGGTCTATCTGAAAAAGAAGGAAGTAAAAATATGAAGGTGGTGAGAGAGAGAGAGAGAGAGAGAGAACTTGTGTCTATAAAGTTGGATAATGGATAATAGAATGAGAATCAAAAGGATAAGAGGTGGCAGAAATGTAGGATGTTTGAATCTGTGATTTCAGAGGAAGGATCAGTTTGGGGGCTTCTAGGTTGGTTGGAGAGAATATTAATTAAGGGTCATTGAAAAAGATCATGTTACCTTGAAAAAGTTGACTTGTAGCTCTGTGTAGAGTAGATGAGAGTAGGAGATGGTGAACTGAAGAGCTAAAGAAGCTTATTTGCATTAATCAAGTATTTGAATTGCAGATTTGAAGAGGAGGGAAAACAGGCTTTTTTTTTTTTTTTTTTTGCATTTAAAAGAAGTTAGATAACTTCTCTTCCTTAAGAGACATAAAAAGTAAATTCTGGGGGCTTCTGGGTGGCTCAGTGGATTAAAGCCTCTGCCTTTGGCTCAGGCATGATCCCGGGGTCTTGGGATCAAGCCCCGCGTGGGGCTCTCTGCTCAGTGGGGAGACTGCTTTCTCTCTGCCTGCCTCTCTGCCTACTTGTGATCTCTGTCAAATAAATAAAATGTTTAAAAAAAAAAGTAAATTCTGTGTCTTTCTAAAACCAAATAGGACTGAAACACTATCTAGTGGTTGCAGATATCTCTGATGGCACTCTTATTAATGTCTTCTTCATAGTCAATAATAGTACATATATTCTCCATCTCAGTTTGTACTGAATTTTTGTCTTTGACTTTTAAACAAACCAATTTCATGATGTAATGAAAATAATGCTCTAACAAAAGATATGAATAAATCTACCTTTTCTTATCTGCTGGCATGTTCTTTGCATGCATGTATAATTTTGAACGTGGGCGGTGATAAAAGTAATACAATATTTTCTGGCATTTTGCTCAATTTTTCTAGTTTTTCTTTTCTGATTCTTCTTTTTTAAAGTAGGCTACATCCCTGGAGCTCAGTGCAGGTCTTGAACTCACAACCCTGAGACCATGACCTGGGCTGAGATCGAGAGTCAGACACTCAACTGACTGAGCCACCCAGGAGCCCCTGAATTTCTTTCTAGTCTTTTTTTGACTGGGGAATATACTTGTATGGTTATAATGAGCAGGATTATCACATGTATACCCACTTTTTCATTTAACATCAGTATTTTTCTTCATAGACATCATTTAAAATGGCTATATGGTAGTCTATCATTTCCATTCCTTTTAGATTATCCATCATTTTAATGGTTCCTGTGCTTATTTATCCTCTGATCTCAAACACAGATGTGGGTATGCTAAGAACACAAATGCTCGTGGAAGGACAGTTACTGATTTGACTATTGGTACAGAGCAGACAATGTGAGAGGGAGTCATCTTGTATGTCTTGTTTTATTTTCATGGTGTTTGACAGTTTTGAGTGAATTAATTGCCAACAACTTAAAAAAGTGTGGGGATTTTTCTGTCAAGATTTCAGATTTTTCTCTTTTCTTAAAAACAGCTAAACTGACAATGCTAGAACTTAAAGCTACATATACTAACTGTAGGATGAATTTGAGTGTTGGTATCCTTTTCTTACAGTGTTGGTGTTCACTTCATCCCCCTGCCTTCCATGGAATCTTCCAACATTTATATGACTTGCCAGCCCTCTTGGGTATTTTATTTTGACACTTGGTCTAGGATAAAATAAGGGATAAATAAATGATTGTCTTGGAGCTCTCACTTCCCTGTTAGCCACATGTGAGTCTCCTGTTGTCTGCTTCAAAATTCTTTTGGGATGGACTTTTCTTCTACTGTCTGTCATAGGGAAAAAAGAATTGCATCTCTGTTCCCATTAGAGGAAAAATCAGGAACCAAGGGCTTTTCAGTTCTCTGTTAGCATAATTTCATTGATTTGCTGACTTCTGGGTTAACTATTGAACATTAAAAGAAAGTGGGAGATGTTTGTACACAGATGTGTTCTGTGAATCACTTGGAATTACCATTATTGATACCCCTCTTAGCAAAGAGTAATTGTGGAATGGACTCTATTCTTTATACTCATATGGGCCTGGTTGTCATGAGAGCCACAGTCATTTTGTGTCAATGAAGAGATTTGTCTTTTTGGAGAAGATTGTTTGAAGAAGTATATATGTTAAAGGATCCATGGCAGAAGATTTTTGGTTATGTCCAAGGCCTTAATTTGGTCATAGCAAACTTTTTCATTTTCTTGACAGGTAAAAATAAATAATGATTTTAATTATGAATTTTACAACAGTACCTGGTCTTATGTAAAGAATACCATGACAGACTATACATCATCCAGTAGCAAAAGCCACCTTTTTGGATCTTCATCTTCTGGATCTTGTCATTCAATACCAAATTACAATGATAACCACAAGAAAAAGGTCAGTATGAAATATTAGTTGACTTTTCTATATTTTACTGTTTAAATATTTCTAACATTAACATTAATTAAAAGTGTGTTTACCAAACAGATCAGATTTCTTTTTTAAATGAGGTTAGTACTATCTTCTTCAAAGAGACAATGTAATATATCTCTTTAAAAGGTAAGATCGTGTTTTGTTACTTCTCTTGGATAATATATTTACTTATACTTTTTGTTTTCTTTTTCTTTCTTCTTCTTGTTCTTGTTCTTGTTCTTCTTCATTTTTTAAAGTAGACTCCATACCTAATGTGGAGCTTGAACTCAGGACCCTGAGATTAAGAGTGAGTGGCATGCTCTGCTCACTGAGCCAGCCAGGCTCCTCTCTACTTTTTATTTTCTTATTAAAGTATTTGTTCTTATTTGAAATTATTGAAAAAGCATTACTTTCAAATCTACTAGTTAAAATTTTCTTTAATTTCTAATTCATAATTACTATACATGGTTATATAAATGTTATATATATTTGAAAAATTCCAATTAATATGTGCTTCCTAAACACTAACACTTAGAAGGTACATAAAACTAAAAGATCTTGGAACACTTTATTACTTTTGAAATACCCCAATTTTTATCTTAGAAATTAAAAGCCTTATTTTTAGATACTTTGTTGTTTTGAGATACTAAAAGTTTTATCTTGGGCAACCTGAACAGTTGAGATAGATTGCACTAGTTGATAGGCACTTAATGCTGGAGAAATTTTCAGGCTGACTGTCATTCCAAATTTGCATATTTTATCTCATTCTTGAAGTCAGTAACTTGATTAATAAATCACAAGGAATAGTGGTTTTATTTGTTTTATGACTAAAAAGCTGACTATGGAGGTAGGAGCTGGATAAGCATTTTATCATCTTTATACTATATTGTTCACAGAAGTGAGGATTTGATTTAAGGTAGATCCATCCTGGATATCATTACAAGACGCTTAGCAAGTCCTCAAAGACCCATTGTATCCACTACTGGGTACTTACCCAAAGAGTACAAACACTAATCCAAAAAGGGAGAGGCACCCCTATGCTTATTGCAACATTATTTACAATAGCTGAATTATGGAAACAGCCCAAGTGTCTATTGATAGGCAAATTGATACAGAAGATGTGGTATATTTATACAATGGAATATTACTCAGCCAGAAAGAAGAATGCAATCTTGCCATTTGCAACAACATGGATAGATTCAGAGAGTATAATGTTCAGTGAAATAAGTCATTCAGAGAAAGACAAATGTCACATGATTTTATTCATATGGGGGAATTTAAGAAAGTGAATGAACAACAATAAAAAAGAGACAAACCAAAAAGCAGACTCTTAATTATGGAAAACAAACTGATGATTACCAGAGAGGAGGTGAGTGGGGAGATGGGCAAAACAGGTGATGGGGATAAAGTGCACTTGCTGTGATGAGGACCGGGTGAGGTATGGAATTGTTGGGTCACTATATTATACATCAGCAACTAATAGAGGACAGTATGTTCATTACATTAAAATAGAAACCCCCCTCATTATGAAGCGAGGGACCCCAGTATGGAATATAAATTACATGGTCACCTTACATATAAGTCATTGTGTACTCCCCAGGAACACACTGTTTTATGTACTTATTTGTGAGATTGTTTGGCAGTTAATGAAGCTGATTCTTTTTTCTAGTTGAGGAGGGCATAACAACTTGGTTTTGAGATCTTAAAGGTCATATATGCAAGAAATTACCATGTTATCACTCAGATATTACTTCTATTTGGTATTCCAAAAGTTCCATAGATTGCTTCAAGGGAGCAGGCCCAGAGAAGACCTCATCATGCATCAAAAATAGAAATTTATATAGTTTGGGTTGGAGGTGGCAGTTAATGGAGACATCGGATAGCTATTCCACTGCCTTTTTATCTCCAACCTAAAACTCTTTCTAC
Organism: Mustela lutreola; assembly: GCF_030435805.1. NCBI lineage: Eukaryota > Metazoa > Chordata > Mammalia > Carnivora > Mustelidae > Mustela > Mustela lutreola. The sequence continues at coordinate 32,491,859 of NC_081294.1, forward strand.
TCTCTCTTCTTCCCATAGAGTTATCAGTTGTTGGTTGTCCAGAACTCTGTGGAAGTGGCTCAGTTTATCAATAACAATCCGGAATTTTTACAACTTGCGGAGCCATTCTGGAAGGAGCTCTCCTTCCTTCCCTCTCTGTATGACTACAGTGCCTACCGAAGATTAATCGACCAGTATGGGACACATTATCTGCAGTCTGGGTCCCTAGGAGGAGAGTATAAAGTTCTGTTTTATGTGAACTCAGACAAAATCAAAGAAAGTGGTAAAGTATTAAAAAATTATTAAATAAAAACATTGCAGGAATTTTCATGGGGGTAATGACATGTAGTAAACTTAAACTTTTAGAGCTTTAAAATATGACAAATAGAGATTAAATTGCAAAGGAATCCAGAATGGCAAGAATCCATTATATTCTACTCAAAATCTTTAGGCTCTAAGAAAAAGCCTGCCTACTCTTTTGGAGAGTACCCTGAAATGTGAGATAGTCATTAATGATTATTGGCTATCCTCAGAGGGTGCTGAGTGGGTTTTTGGAATACTCCTTAACCTTTTCCATTTCTCAGCTTAAGTAATATTCTTCAAGGAAAAGCTAATGAGGAATTATATTTCAGAAATCAAAATCTTTTAAAGAAGTATTTTGTTTACCTCTGTTCATTACAATTCACATTCCTTTAAAAGTAATCTGTTCCAGATATCACAAGTTTGCTTACTACATAATTCTTGTAACAATAGCTTAAATTTATCAGAGACCACCCCCCCCCCCTTTTTTTTTTTTTTTTAAATCAGAGCCTTTCTTATGGTAGGCAAGTTACATAGGTTAGCCATGTTCCTCACTACTATCTGGTAAGGTGGACGCTACAATTCCTGTCTTACAGACTGAGAAATGGCGACTCAGGGCTATAGTAAGACTCATCTGAGGGCTTATAGAATGTAAGGTGGTCTACTGGCTCCAAGGTCAGCTGAGCTTTTTCCTTATGCTATAGTGTTGTTAGAGTTCCCTGATTTTTCTTAGAATCAATGCACACCACTGAGTTTGTAATTTTTTGACTTCATAATTAGAGGAGAGTCCTCACTAGGTGTACCAATGTGGGAGGGGAGGGGTGGTGTCTTAGTGTCCATGCCTTCTTTGCAAAGACCTTTTGGCTCTGGTTTCCTAATATTCCATATCAAACCTGCCCCTTTCCAACTTTTTTAAGCTGATACTTACAATTCCTTCTCCATTCCAAATCATCTCTTCAGGGTCTTTCTTTTCAGTCAAGCCTTTTTTACAATTGTGGATGAGAGTGAGACTTACTACATGAATTTAGAGGTCTTGTAACCTTCCCTTGTGGATGAACTACAATATTTTTCTGTTTCCATTGGCTTATTTTTTTTTTTCCATTAAGCTTAATTTTTACCAATTAAGATTTAGCCAGAATTTCAAGTTTTCTATCTTCCCTGCTTGGAAATGAATGTACAAGCACAGGTTTTTGTTTGTTTGTTTGTTTTTGTTTTAGCAACAACAAAGGCAATATTTCTTTGGAAAATTAATACAGCAAATGGTTCGATCTAAACTCAGTTTCACTGCTTCCCCACTCTTTCCCTTAGTACTTAAAAGAAATGATAAGAACTTTTAAAGAATTTCCAAGTTGGTCAAAGTACTATTTTGAGTAAAAATTTTACTCTTGAGCAGTTTCTGTTCTTTCTGAAAGTTCTAATTGAAATATAACCAAAACTGCTGAGTTATAATAATATATGCCCCCTCAATTATTCTGTGAGATATACTGAAGTTATTTTAGTAGATTTAGCAAAATTATATGAGAAAAATATATTTCCACACTTTATTAATTTCTATCCTTCTTAAAAAATGCTTGGCAAAACTCCATTTGATAATGAGTAGAAAATTGTTACATGGTATGGTTATGAGCCAGGGGAAGGAAATGTTGGAAACCAGAGATGGCAAAGATACTAAAATGGAGAGATCGAGGCAGTAGACCTAGGATTTTGGGAATTAATTAGTGTAGAACTAGAACCCAGCATTTGGGGTTTCCAGTAGGTGGATGAGGACAATTACATGCCTACTTTTATTGATTTACTTCATGCCTGAACAGCTGACTGTGGATGGGCAAAAATATCACTCTTTGGGGTGTTCCGTTTCTGTTCCTTCCACTTGAAAATAGGTTTCAGACACATGATGCTTCATTCCTAGATATATGCATGTATCTATTATTTTGTTTAATAACAAAAGTAAAATATTCCTTTTTCTGACCCTTGATCCTTCTGGAGCTCTTGAGTAGATGGCCACCGTAGTAGGACATAACCTCTTATCCCCTTCCTCACACCTGGCTGCATGTTTAAAGGAGTTTTTAACAAATGCAGAAATTAAACACCTTTAAAACATTTCCTTCAGGTCTTCATTCAGAAGATATGAAGAGATGTACTTCCTCAGGTTTTAACATTTTCTTTGCATCATCATCATCGCAAAAATGCAAAACCCTGGAAAATGCCTTAAAATCAGATTCAGGTAAATAAGAAAGGGGGCAATTTGCATTATGAGCTTAAACTCTATCCCTCTTTCTTGAGGCTAATTCCTGACCTCCAAGGGCCTTTGAGATTTTTAACAGGTATTCTATTTTATGTTTTTTATGTATTTGGTTATGTTTGCCTCTGATCTTTCTTTCACGTGTCATGGCAGTGAGACATCATGCAGAGTGAAAAGTTCACTGGGTAGCTCCTGTGCACTGTAAAAAAGTCCTCCATGTACACTACCGTTCTCCCCTAAAATGGCAGTTGGCAATCAAACCTAGAAAAGGACACCAGTAGGAGAAGAATCAGTTCCACTTTGACATGGATGCCCAGGGCACTTTTGGTGCCTGCTGCTGCTGCTGCTGCTGCTGCTGGGAGAGGGAGTGGAGAAAGTGGTCTGCTATTCTTTAAGTGATTGAAATAGGAACTGGAAAAATAAACTGATTTAGATTGTGTCTAGATGCCGTGGTAAGGAACTGGGATTTCATTCTGATGACAAGGGGTGCCGTTATAGGCTTTAATACAGAAAGTGCTTAAATGAAAGATGACAAAGAAAGTTGTAGAGAAAGAAGAGAGACTGAGAAAGGATAATCTGATAGGATAAGAACCAGAAAAGAGGTGCCTGGCCAGCTCCGTCATAGAGCATGCGACTCTTGATTTCAGAGCATGCGTCATTGAGTTTGAGCCCCACATTGGGCATAGAGCCTACTTAGAAAAAAAAAAAAAAGGAAAAATCAAGAAAAATAGGGGAGAAAAAAAGTACGTGGAAAGATAAGTAACATTAAAAATAAAGGAAAAGGAGAGGTCAACAGAGAGAAATTCTAGAGAGAAATGAAGTAAGAAAAGGACTGAAGACTCTTCATTGAATTTGGTGATTACAATGTACTTGCCTTACAATGAAGGGATTCTTAGTGTGGTAGCAATGGATTGAGTGGTACTGGAGCTTAAATTCTCCCAGGGTGATGGCAGAAATTGGGGCAAAGGTGAAGATTGACCAGGTGTCAGGATTCTTACCGAGGAAGCGGGGATTCTTGGGATGTTGGTCGATGACTGCAGAAAGGAGGGAGACAGAGGAGTGAAATCAGGTTTATTTACTGATTCACCTCCTTCATTCATCAACTGTGGATGGAGACTGTGGTTTATGGTGGGATTTGTTCAAGGCATTGGGGTGCAAGCAGCGACATGCCCAAGAGAATATCTATCTTCATGGAGCTGGCATGACAAAGGAGGAAAACAGGTTTTTGAAAGAAATGGAAATATAGTGATCCGGAAATAGAAATGAGAATGTAGACATCCATTATCAGCTGGGCCACTAGAAGCTGCTCACCGATTTTATTTTATTTTGTGTTTAACAAACACATAGCATTTACTATGTGCCCGGCACAATTTTAAGTGATTTACAAAAATTAACCCATATATTCTTCCTATCTGAATTAGGTATTATTCATATTCCCATTACACAGACAGGGACACTGAGTCACAGCAAGGTTGCCCAAGATCGCAGCTGGTAAGCATCAGACTCAAAGACATGACATTTGGCTTCACATTCTGGACTCCTCATTGTCACACCAAGCAGACTGTCTAGGGAAAGAGGGTCAGCTGGCACAGGGAGCTCACTGAGGTGTGGGGAGGGAGGCGACAGGCTTCAGAATAAAATTAAAATTGATTTTTTATACTCTGTAATTTGTAAAAAGGTCTGCCTGTTAAGGCCGTGATTTCTCCAACTTTAGTATACACCGAGATTATCTGAAGAAGCTTGTTAAAAGGCTGATTTTAGGGCTTTCCTCCCAGATGTCATCTCAGAGATGCTGGAGCCCAGAAATGTGGAGTCACTCCACGTGGTTCTGAGTCAGGTCCTGCAGGGACTGGACATTGCCTTCCAAGGACAACTATTGGCATATTAAAAATGGAGCTAACAATGAAGATGAGGAAGTACTCAGTAATTTATTAAAAACATCAAGCGTTAATTTCTGATAAATGTATAGTTTTTGAATTTGAAAAATTTTATGAAATTGCAAAATATAGTTAAAAGAGGTGAACTGAAAATCACTCAAATCTGGTCTGCGAGGTGGGAATATCCAGTCATGACCAGCGTAAAAATCAATGACAAATGGAGAAAAAAATGATCCTGAAATTAAAGGGCACATAAATGCATAAAAAAATTCAATTAAAATTCAGTGCTTAGAATACTTTTCATGTGTTAATGTATACCTGTTAATGAATAGGTTTTTTTTTTTTTGCTTATTGTTAGTATTCCAGATGTAATGAAGTCCTCTTCATCTTATTATGAAAACTTTCCAACATATATAAAGAACATCATATTAAATACCCATATACCCACCTCCTCTATGTAGTGATAATTATGACATTTGGCTGTATATAATGTACATATAATATTTATAATGTGGATTATTTAACAATGTATAAATATTATATATTCAAAATATGTGTAATCTTATTTGAACCATTTGGAAGTAAATTTCATGATGCTTCCATAAAACATTTTTATTTCATTTTTAAAAAGATTTTGTTTATTTTTTTATTTGAAAGAGAGAGAGAGAATGAGCCAGCATGTGTGCTCCTGTGTGTGCAAGCAGGGGGAGGGGCAGAGAGAGTGAGAGAATCCTAAGCTGACTCCACCTTGAACACAGAGCCTGATGCAGGGGTTGGTCCCACAATGCTGAGATTGTGATCTCAGCTGAAACCAAGAGTTGGATGCTCCACCGAGTGAGCCAGCCAGGTGCCCCTTCTTTTTTCCTTTAATAGACATTTTTTTCTTTAGAGTAGTTTTAGGTTTACAGCACAATTGAGCAAAAAGAACAGAGAGTTTCCATTTACGTCAGTTGGAAACTAAGGCCTCCCCACCATCAGCATTCCCCACCACAGTGGAACATTTGTTCTTGTGATCCCCTGTAGTCCATAGCTTACGTTAGCATTCAACCTTGGTGTTGTACATTCTGTGGGTGTGGATGGATGTTTAATGCTGCTTATCCACCAAGTCATATCACACAGAGAAATTTCACTGCTCTACAAGCCTTCCGTGCTTCACCCATGTATTCCTCCCATTCACCACTGCTGACAATCACTGATATTTTTACTGTCTCCATAGTTCGTTCTTTCCAAGAATGTCACAAAGTTGGGTGGGTTGTGTTTTAGTGCTTGATAGAGTTTTCATTTTTATATTCTCCTTTTTGTTTCATTTGTGCATCCCAACTGATTTGTTTGGATTTCTCCTTGCATAGGAAATAAGGACCATGTGATGAAAGGGGACTCATTTGTCAGGGGGGGAAGTCCAAATTTTGTGGCTGGCCTCAGTTCACTGGATCTGAACAACCCTGCTGGAAACAAAAAGCAATACTCTTCCTGGGCAGAATCTGTGACTGGTAGTCCCCAAGTCATAAAACAAAAGGTACGTCCTGCTCTGTTGAAAACAGCACAAAGCAGGCATGTTTCTTCGCACTGGGAAAATGAGATTAAATCAAGGTGGTTAAACAGAGACAGCTGTAATTAGCATTTTCTGTATCCCAGTTATGTTTTGTATAGTAAAATGAATGCATACATAATAATAAGAAACAGAAGCTTCATTATCTTGTATGTCCATATTTCAATTGTAAAGGTTAAATATCTTGTAAATCTCAAGAGAAATTATAACAAAATTTGCATATTAAGCTTTTGACCTAAATTTGATTGTTTTCCTTGGTCTCTAATTCAGAAGAATTATAGATTCTTGCATGAGGAAAGCATTTAGGCTTGTCTACTGTCCCATCAGATTGCCTTTCTTCCTCTGGCCGCGGCACGTGGGCTCTTGGAGACATGTCCGTTAAGTTAAAGCAAATTCGGCTGCCACAATTTTAGGAGGTTTTATTGATGCAGTCAGTTCTCTGATAATGCAACGTATGTGCTCTTAAAAACCAGAGAGCTAGGCGGAATTGCACAGTGAAGAAGAGCCCCTGGCTCATAGGGAAAATGGGGTTAAGGACACAAAACTCGAAAACTTAATTTGTGATACTCATTAAAAGAAAGAAAGAAAGGAAGAAAGAAAGAAGAAAGAAAGAAAAAAAGAAAGGAAGGAAGGAAGAGAGAAAGAAGGAAAGAAAGGAAGGAAGACATCAGTAAAAACAGTGAGAGTTTTACAGGTGTTAAATTGTTAAGGAATGCCTCTACTATGTTATGGTGACACAATTCCTAGAGTAAGACTTGAAGTTGGTTGGGTGACGGCAAGGTTGGAGCCCTGAATTAACTGTGATGCTTCGGAAGGGGAGGGGCCAGATGACAGCGGGTGGTAGCACCAGAAGTGGATGGATGGAACTTAGTACAGGCAGTGACCCGCATGGAGGTCTGATGTCTGTTTGTGTGTGCATATTTTGTACATTCCTATCTTGGGTTGTGTTCCCTTTTTGTGTCCATTTTTCTGAGTTCACCTGGTTTTTCTTGTGGATGAAATTGCATGTAAGAATATACAAAAATATCTCATAGGCTTAGAGTGTTTGCCAATACATCCGTCTCCGATGGAACAAGGTTACACTTTCCTCAAAACATGCTGTAACAGAACTGATTCTCTGATCTGTTCTCTGTCATGGGAATCAAGCAACGTCCCAGGTGAAACTTGACTTGGATACATTTTATAAACCCCCAAATCACAATAACTCCTTGAGCACCCTCCCAAGACCACATGTACCCACTTGCCTCTGAACAAGGGTGAAGGGGGGAGGGTGGTTTTCCCAGGAGGTCTTACCCTAAAGTGCCACCATCAATATTCACAATGACCTATTTCCAATTTTCAATGCCGGTGCCCCAGAACAAATCTTGAAAAATTAGAAATTGTTGATTAGGGAGAAACAGACATTCCTTCCCATTCTCAACTCTGCTCTTCTCCATGATGGACTGTGACTATCATAGGTAGCTGTGCTAATTTACTATAGGTGTATGTCCACGCAATGCCATGCAGTCCATTCTGCCATAATGCAGTGTAAGAGAGCTTGGGCAGAGATGGAAGGATATGTGGCTGAGTCTTTGAGTTACTCTCACATTATCCTCACACTTGCAGGGATGTGCGGCAGAAAGCTTGGACGGACCTTCACAAGCCAGTATATGTATCTTCCCAACTCCATGGTCATTGGCATTCCAATGGCAATGTGAGACTGGCCATGACAAGAGTTCTTATACTGTAGAAACTGGCAAATGCTACCAATTAGAGCATTTTTTTTCTTAGGAGAGCAGATTGTTAAAGCTTAGCCAGCACATGTCTGGTCTCCAAGTTACATTTCATTAGACATACTCAGCACAGAACAATGTCTGTCTGTTTTATTATTTTTATTTTAGTTTTGGGGGTGCAGCAAAGCAAGGTTTATGGAGAGATAGTAAATTTTACTAAATGATAGAGTGCAATGCTCCTGAAGGGGAAGGGGACCTGTAAGGGTTGGCTTGTCCATCTGTTTTAAACTTCTTCAGGGAAGAATAGTCACAGTCTCCATTAAGAGACATGTTAAGTCTCTTAGAGTCAGGGTATTTAATTGTAAATTTATTTGCACTTGCTTCTTCACTGTAATTTAATAGTATTTCCTTTTCTTCTTCCCTCTGCAAGGGTGGAAATGTACTGCCTTCAAAATAATCTTTCAATAACTAGAAAATGAATGTCCTGTTGATTTTGAAAAATTTTATGCAGGATATAAAAAACACTCCTTCTCTATTGACTTCTATTTTTCTTTCTGCCTTACAAAGAAAGTAAAGTGCTTTCTTTTTATTTGAAGAAGAAATAATTAGAATTAACATGAGTGGCTTTTCATTTTATTTTAATGGAGATTGAGCCTGAATGCCAGAAGAAAAATGTCCTTGCCTAAAAACCCGATTACTGACCATGATGTCTTTATCTGTTTAGCTGACACCTTTGTATGAGCTGGTAAAGGAAGTACCCTGTGCCTCGGTGAAAAGACTATACCTGAAGAGAGCTCTTGAGGAATATCTGGATGAATTTGACCCCTGCCATTGCCGACCTTGTCAAAATGGTGGCATTGCCACCATTAAGGGAACACAATGTCAGTGCCATTGCAAACCATATACATTTGGTGTGGCTTGTGAGCAAGGAGTCCTTGTAGGGAATGAAGCAGGTCAGTGTGCTGGATTTTGGCTGGTTATGCTGGACATAGTGAAGAGGGCACCACTCTTTCCATTTGGCTCTTGACATTGTGCTTCTTTGTGCATGGGCATTTTAATTAGTGTCTCCATTCCTATTGCACTTCTGGGTTTGAGCTACTGGGTCAAGGCTCCCTGCTGTCTTTGTTTTCCTTTTTTTTTTTTTTTTTTTAAGATTTGTTTATTTATTTGAGAGAGAGAGAGCAAGAAAGCGTGCACACAATGGGGGAAGGGGTGGGAGAGGGAGAGAGAGAGCATCTTAAGCAGACTCCCTGCTGAGCATGGAGCCTGATGCCAGGCTCGATCTTACGACCATGTGATCATGATCTTAGCTGAACTTAAGAGTTGGACCTTCAATAAGTGAGCCACCCAGGTGCCCCTCTGTTTTCCTCTCTTAATTAATAGATCCACCATGCCCTCCATTCTTCATTCTCCATTGGAATAGATTAATGCCTAAAACACCTCTCTCCTTCCATAGTCATCTCATTAAGGTTTTGTCATAACGTAGGTCTGTGGAGCTGGTATATGCAAAGCTTAACCTTTCTGATGGCAAGCTCTTTGAAATATCTCTTTTTATTTTGTTTTATGTTCCATCAGTCAATTATTCACAAACACTTTTGACTATACGCTGAATGCACCCAACTGAATGGTACTTTAAGTATTTTAGTACAGAACTATGTGAGGTTGACTTTATGAGTAGACAAAGTATGAGATAATTTTGCATTTATTTATATGTCTTTCTCTTCCAGGAAGATCATTTCTTAAGGTCAGAACTGTGATTCCTTTTTTTATTCCCAGGGCCCAACAGGGCTTAATCTATAGAAGGCACTTAATACACGTTTGTCGAATGAATGAGTACACGACTAAACTATGGTTGCTTACAACAAGCATCAAGAAGGCATCCTTGCCTCCAGTTCTCTTCCCAAGTGGCCTGTCTGGTCAATTGAAATTCCACCTCTTTGATTTCATTACTTTGGCGCTTGGATTTCCCGTTATTCGGTAAAATGGAAGCTCCCCCTGATGGTCAGGGTTGGAGTAGCAATCATAATATATTAAGCTATAAATTACCCCCATTAATATGCTCAGCAGACTACTTTATTAACTCAATTTCTAATTATGGAAGAAAGCTCATGGGAAAATATTACCAAATTAGTTTAGTTCTGTTTAGTTTTTTTGTAGAAATACCTAAGGAACAGTAAACACATCCATCTATCACCAGGAAGTAATACTTCGGGGGTGTAGTTTCTGAGATCAGTTTCTACCTAGGAAAGCCAAATTCTTAGAATATAATGCAAGTTCTCTCTTGCCTTCCCTGAGGAATATGATGGGGGAAAATTGTAAAACCACTGTTAGTGGTCAGTCGACCCTGAGTTGGAGGGTGGCCAGGCTGGGCTGAGCAAGTGCCTTCAGACTGAAGGACGTTGATAGGAAGCAAATATGTTTCTCCTGCTTAGACACTTCCTCATTAAACAGGGCCAGCTCTGAGGGTGGCATTCGGGAATACCCAGCGGACTATGTTCTTCTCATGTCTTGTCACTGCATTTGCAATAGAAAAGTTCCCCGTAGGAACTACTGTAATGAGAGGAGCCTGGACTCTGCCGTAAGGCCATGCTGCTGTTTGGATGTGGCTCTTGGCAGCCATTATGGCACTGGGCGTGGCATTTGACCACCTTGTCTTAGATTCCACATCTATCAACTGAGAATGGTGACAGACCCCCCTGCCCATTTGGATTCATTCTGATGAGAAGTAAATGAATGGTAGAATATATGTAAAAGTGCTCTGAGACAGTTGCAAAATAATAAACAAATTTAACATATTATTGCAAGAAGTTCGTTAGTGCAGCCTTACCTGGACAAACCTTGTCGGTGTGCAGAGACATTCTGGTCCTTGTAGAAGACCTGAATGAAGTGAAGGCAGCGAGTGCCCGGACTGCCCCCTCCCCCAGTAACTGCCAGAGCAGGAAGCTCAGCACTAAACTCTGGAATCTTCCTCTCTGTTGCTTTCTGAACAACCTCTCTCTTACCTTACAGGAGGGGTGGATGGGGGTTGGAGTTGTTGGTCCTCTTGGAGCTCCTGTGTTCAGGGGAAGAAAACAAGGAGCCGAGAATGCAATAACCCACCTCCCAGAGAGGGCGGGAAATCCTGTATTGGAGAACCCTCGGAAAGCGGCCCCTGCGAGGATGAGGAGCTGCAGCATTTACGGTAATGGTGGCCAGATCTCCTGGAAACTGCAAAGAATATGGTGCTCTCTGCAGTAAGCCTGGGATGCATGACTGCCGCTATTAAAAGATTTAGAAGTTAAATGCCAATTTTTATCAGTGACTACCTTGTCCTTAGCAGTGGGGTCATTTGATGGAGGAAGCCATGTGTGGCCAACTAGCATTTGTGTGTTTCAAATTCTCCCTATACAGACATTACAAAAGGCTGGGTAACTTAGAGGCCATCTAGCCAAGGGGATCTGAGCAGCTCTGGCATCAAGCAGATCTGCCACATACTTGCTGGGTGACCTTGGGCGAGTTACTTGCTGCATCTCTAAAATAAGTATAATCATTGAAGGTAAAACAATGGCAGGATATTGTCAGAATTCAATGATATTCAGCACAGAAAATGATTAGCACAGTGCCTGGCACATGGTAAGCATTCATTAATAGTTGTATTACTTTTCAGATCTACCAATCCTATTCATTCATTCATTCATTCATGATTAAGCATAAAGCCAGATGTTTGAGACGGCTAACATGTAGACAGATTAGCCCAGTTGTCTGACTCCAACTTCTCATTTGCCAGGACCTTGCAAAAGCAATCTCAAAATGCTTAGTTGATGAATTATACCCATTGGGTCAGAATTCTTCAGGCCACACCTTACTGTTTTATAGCATCTTTACTAACCTCTTTTGATCAGGGATTGGCCAAACGTTCTAGTAAGATAATTTGAAAGTCATGTGAGTTGAAGAAAGTTGTAAGATAGCTGGATATCTGGTAGAAGCATAGGGAGGTGGGATGCCTTTCTTTCTAGGTGTTTGGTGCTTCATAAACCAGCAATAATAAATATCTCATGACCAGGAGGCTGGTGAGCGTATGGAATTATGGTAGGAGGAGAAGTTGCCTTTCGGGCCATTCTCTGGGAAGATGAGGGTCTCTATTGGAGGGGGTCTCTGTTGGAGGGAAAGGAGCATCCTTAGGAAGGCATTGAAGGAATTCCTGCTCTCCTTGGTGCTCAGAGGGGAGATCTCCTCCTGTTTGGTACAAAGATGAAAATTATGATCAATACTTCACATGTCTGAGTTTTCTCAGAATATGGCAAGAGTGTAAGGAACTCACAGGTGAGAAGGAGGCAGTACTCGCAGGCTATTTGTCATGCTTTCCCTCAGATTTCATATCTCTGGAGTGGGGGTACTACTGGTGGTATGCTGGCTTCAGGGGCACTACGGAAAATTGTTGTTTAATGATGGATATCACTGTGATTATTATTATTTTGAGCTTCCTCTGAAGATGGCTTGTGGGAGGTAGAACGAGCATGACTTTAGGAGCCTGACTGACAACAGTGTGAATGCAGCCTTGATATTTATGACTTTATAACCTTGGACAAGTCATTCAAACTTTCTGAGACTTTGTTTTCTTCACATACCTGCTAGCATTACCATGAATATGAATTGAGAAAATGCACATTTGTAGAGCGACTGCCAAGGTGCTCAGCACATAGTAAATGCTCAATCAAAACTAGCTATTATTTTTCCATTACCGTTCTCACCGGATCACTGTTATTACCTTATTTTTGATACAGAATTAATTCTGTGTGGCATCTCAGAGCCAGACAGCAGGAGAAAAAGTAGGTCTGAGACAGGTGACCTCTAGAAATGATATCAAGTATGTGTGTTGTCCAGTGACTTTTATTTCCTTCTCTTTCTCTTTGTTCTTCATACTGCTGACTTACTAGCTATTTTTTTTTTTTTTTGGATGCTTGAGCTTATGTTTGAGTTTTTTATGGTAGGATATGATCAGATATTGATTCTGAGAATGGCCATCACATCAACATATTTACGCAAAAGGATTCCCTTCAAATGTAAATAAAAAATGCACTGTGTTGCAAAATATTTATTATATGTGGAGCTCGGCCATGTTAATTATGTTTTGTTTCCTTTTCCTTTCAGGTTGCTTGAACCACATTGTTTTTCTTTGCCTTTGACTCCAAAAGAATTTTGTCCATCACCTCCTGCCTTGAAAGATGGATATGTTCAAGTTGGTTATGGAAGATATATTGTTTTCCTTTACATATACACCCTTTGCTCCAAGTTCCCTCTCTCTACTGATGTCCAATTTGTTTCGTTCTTCCATGATGAAACGGTGCTAAAAGTAGTTTATATGTGCATCTTAGGTTTAGTGGTGAGGGTTTTAGTTTGTGACTTTTCTTCTTTGGCCCAAGGTGATTAGAATTCTGCAGAAGGCAGTATATTTTCTGTGGTAAGGTGAATCAATATTGCTGCCCAATGAAATTAGAAATGTAATCATGCCAGAGGGCAGATGAATGTTTCTATTCTGAACACTAAGATAGAAATCCATAAGCAAGTTCTTCAACAAAGAGAACTTTATTCTTTCCACTGAAAAATGTCTTTACAATTTCTTTTCACAAATATGGGGTTTGGGATAAAATATTGGGTTTATTCCCGAAGCCAGTAAGACATTTGGCCAGTGTTGGTGAGATATGGGTCATTATACTTTGAGCAGTTTTCTCCTTCAGGAAGAAACACAAGTCATCTGCCACTTGTTCTAGGGAATTGTTTGGCTTTGGGACCATATTAATTCATGTTGTTCTCACTGCTTGTTATGATGAAGCTTTGGCCCCAAGCCCCAGTGAAGTGTTTTTCTGGCTCATATAGGAGATACTGTCCATCAGGGCCCTCTCAGTGCTCCCAGCCTTGCTTTCTCCATGAAGGATTTGCCTCTCAAATTCCCTGAAGTTTCCCCAAATGTAGGTAATGGAAAGGGAAGAGGGTGTGTGTGTGTGTGTGTGTGTGTGTGTATGTGTGTGTGTAGAGAGGGAGGAGAATGAATCCAGCATCTCTAGCACTCATATGTCCCAGTATATTTACCATCATAATCCATAGAATTCCTGAAGGAAACATAAGCTTGGAGATCAAGGCCAAGTAAATTTGGGTAGTTCAGCAAATCATGAGCTATTGTTCCAAACTCCAGTGCACGTGTGTCCTAAGAAGCCGGGGGTTCAGAACATTGCCCCACAGATGGGCTACATCACCCAGGGAACTTAATAGGATTGCTGCTTGCCCCTTATCTTCCATTTTTTCCTCATTCTGTACATTTAGGGTAGGGTCTTTTTTTTTAATTTTTAAAGTTTTTATTTATTTATTTGAAAGACAGAGTGAGAGAGAGAGAGAATGTGAGCAGGGTAATGGGGAGGGGCCCAGGGACAGGGAGAAGCAGACTCCCTGCTGAGCAGGGTGCTTGACACAACAGGACTCCATCCCAGGACCCAGAGATCATGACCTGAGCCAAAGTCAGACTCTTAACTAGCTGAGCCACCCAGGTGCGCAGCCCCCCATTTAATTGCAACTAGTAGTTCTGACACAGAGTTAAGTTTGGGCACTGTTGAGTTCAACTTCGCCATATAGGAAGGCCTAAAGATTAGCACCAAAGCAAATCAAGTGTCCATCCCCATATTCTTCAGCCCCCAGTGTTAAACCCTCTGTTTCCGACCAACTCCCATGATGGAGCCAGCCTGGGCAAGGACTGACAGTGAGAAGAAAAAGGCACCATGGAATTTTGTTCTAATGCCTGGAGCAGAACAGGTCCATCTCTCAACCCTCCCTGTGGGGTGGCAGAGAACTTGAAAGATGAGGAAAGGAACTAAGAGAATCCCCAGAAGAGCGATTACATCCTGAGGTCTTAGACTTCAAATTCTCCCTTGCTTCGCTGTGAAAACTCACCGCCTGGGATCACAGGCAGACACTACATCCCTGAATGTGACCCAGTCCTGGCAGTACTTCCCTCAGAGGGTAGGGTTGGAGAAGATCAGCATTTTGCCTCCTCTAAAAGTCATCAGTGAGAAACTTAAACTTTCATGAGTACGCTGATAGGATTTGAACATTTCTGTCTGCTCCTCCTGGCTTTTGTTAGGCAGTATTGCCAACGAACAGCCCATAACATATTAAGGTAAAGAATTGACTGACAAGTACCAAAGTTCCAAAATCTGATAACAAACTGTCTTTTCCTGAAACATAGGAGAGAGAGGTGACTTGGGGAGTGTCCACTAAAGTAATTTTAGTAAAATGCTTACGACAGTGCCTGGTATTTGCGGGACAATCAATAAATTATAGTACAGTGGCATTACGGGCTTTATTTCAATCAATGGTAGTGCAAATGTTGTTGGCTAGGAACGTACAAGGAAGAATGTTTTTATGGACAATTTTCTAAATTCATTATTTGAACTTAGTTTGCCTGATGATTAAAAGTTTTATAGGTGAAGGGGCACTTGCGTGGCTCAGTGGGTTGGGCCTCTGCCTTTGGGCTCATGTCGTGGTCTCAGGGCCCTGGGATCGAGTCCTGCATCGGGCTCTCTTCTCCACAGGGAGCCTGCTACCTCCCCCTCTCTCTCTGCCTGCCTCTTTGCCTACTTGTGATCTCTGTCTGTCCAATAAATAAATAAAAACTTGAAAAAAAAGATTTATAGGTCAAATATCTCTAAAGAAACATTCTGTTAATGCAGAATAGACATACTTTTTCTCTCTGTCTCCCTCTTATTTCTGTTTAGGATGAAGGTGTGAAGTTTCCTGTTGGGAAAAACATAAAATATACTTGCAATGAAGGATACTCTCTTATCGGAGACCCTGTCGCCAGATGTGGAGATGATTTACGGTGGCTTGTTGGAGAAATGCATTGTCAAAGTGAGTGGCCTGGTTGTCATGTGTAACTTAAGATGAGAGAGTCATGGAGAAGAGGATGATTCAAGATGAAGCAATGTTCACTGTGTGGCCTGTGTCTTGACCCCCCTTTCCTGAGGGGCTCTTAGGATCCTGTCCAAGTTTTGGTTGTGTCTTGAAAAAGCCCTCCATAGTCTCTAGTTGATAGTGCTCCTTTCGGGAGCAATTTTAAAGTTCCTGGTGCAAATTAGAATAGGCTAAGGAACTCAGGTCTGGGTCAGACCTTCAGAACATCCTCTATAGCTCAATTTCTAGGGATGTACCATCATCATTGTACTTCCTTGAATGTACGTCCTCAAATTTGCATCCTGTTCTGTTCAGATGTGGGCATCTGAGTAGTGCTTGGGCTAACCACGCTAACATTACTGTTGGCCTTCCATCTCACTTGTACTGCAACATAAGTTGGTTCAGTGGATGGATAGAGCTGTAGAGACGTATTTTTCCTCTATCAGTTATCTATGCGATGTGAAAAAACCCCTCATATACACACGCACATTTTTTTTCTCTTGTGTATAAATCTGTTAATGAAATTTTTGAATCATAGGGTATATATCCACTTAGACTTAGTAGATATTACTAGTCTTCCAAATGGTTGTACCAACTTACATCCCTACCAAAATCTGAGAATCCAAGATGGCTCTGTATCCTCACCAACAATTGGCATCATCAATCTTTTAAAAACTTTAGGTGTACTGGTGAGTGATAGCAATATCTTATTTTTTTAATTTATATTTTTTTCTGGTGACTGTGATGTCATGCCTGTTTTCATGTTTACTGGCCATTTGCCTATCCTTTCTGATGAAGGGACTGTTCAACCTTTGGGCCCTATTTTCTATTTGTTGGTGTTCATCTTTTTGATCTGTAGGACTTCCTTCCTTCCTTCTTCCTTCTTCCTCCTTCCTCCTTCCTCTTCCTCCTCCTCCTCCTTCTTCTTCTTCCTTGGACCTTTCTTCTTTGTCTTTGTCTCTGTCTGTCTCTCTGTCTCTCACTCCTGGAGTCCTTAGAAAGTACTGTAATAGAATATAAACATTTCTTACCTCGGAGTAATAAAGCCAAAAGTTGGTTCTTCAAAATGTTTAATAAGATGCTTGTGCTTAAAGAGAATTTTCCTTTATTGTGAATCTACTGATAAGAAATGGTCCCAGTCTTTGTTCATCTTAAAATGTCTTTATTTTATCTTTGTTTTAGAAGGATATTTTTACTGGGTAAGGAATTTAGGTTAGCAGTTATTATACTTAAGGCCTTTAAAGATTTTATCCTTGCCTTTTGACTTCACTGTTTTCTAATGAGATCTTCACTATGAGTCTTACTATTTCTGGTGTGAAAATCTTATGTCCAGCTACTTTTGAGAATTTCCTTTTTCCCCTAGTGCTTGTGTTTCAGAAGCACTCCCACTGTGACGCACCTAGGTGTGATTTTCTTTGTCTTAACCCTGGTTGATATTCGAAACACTTCCTGAATCTGAATCTTTTGTCAATTTTAGGAAATTCTTCACTATTGTGTCCACATTGTCTCTGTCCCATTCTTGGTCATTTCTCCTTGTGAGACACAAATGATGTGTTTTTTAGATTGCATGTGTTATATATGTTCTTTTCTTTGGTTTTGCATCATTTTTCCCTCTCTTTTTTTCATTCTAAATGATTTTGTTTAGTTTATATGTATGTATTTTAGAGAGAGAGAGAGAACACAAGCAGTGGGAGAGGCACAGGGAGAGGGAGAAGCAGGCTCGCTGCTGAACAGGAAGTCTGATGTGGGTCTTGATCTCAGGACCCTGGGATTGTGAACTGAGCTGAAGGCAGACACTTAATGGACTGAGCCAGCCAGGTGCCCTCTCTGTTTCATTCTAAATACTTTCTATTGAGCTACCTTCCGGTTTATTAATTCTCTGTAAGTTATATAATTTGCTTTTAAGAACTCTTTTGTGTTCTTAATTTCATTTTCCAATTATAGATATTTCATTTGTTCACTTTTCTATACTTTCTTATTCTCTGTTGAAATACCATGCCTTGCCATTTAATTTTTTCCCATCATGTTAATCACAGTTATTTCAAGGTCCGCTGTTGTTCAAGGTCCATTATCTGGACCTGCTGTGGATCTGTTTCTATTGTCTTTCTTGGGGAGTTTGGTTAATTCTTGTCCTTTTGAATGTTAGATTAGTTTTGAATAAATGCCAGACTTTGTGTGTAAAAAGATAAAGGAATCATTTGTGGTTTGGGGTGATGTTCTTCTCTTCCTCTAGAAAAGATTTGATTTTGTTTCTGGCAAGCAGTGAGACTGTTTTATGTCTGTTTACCTTTATTACTAGGATGTAGCCATTAAGAGATCCCAACAGAAAGTCTGGGGTTTCTCCCTAGGTTCCTCCTTTGTGATGGGACAAGACTCTTACTCTTGATCGCCTAAACCTATATAAGGCTGTTAAAAACTACCAGCTTTTCAGTCTCTGAGCTACAGTTCCTCCTTAGTTCATCAGCTTTTCTTATTATTTTTTTCTTGTTTGAACTACAAATAACTCAAGAAGAACAGCATTACCAAATGTTGTAGACTTGTACCTGTTACGTCTCCAGCAGCATACAACCTACTTGGCTAATACAGGCACTCAATAGATGCTTTTTGAATTAATGAATGAGTAAAGTTTCTGATGGAAGTGGTACAGAATCAGAGCAGGATTTTGTAAAATATTGTCCAAAGTCCATGATAGAGATTGCCAAGATTTTTTTAAAATTATAAATTCTGACTTCCTTCTCATAGTTATGCATGTTTCTCATTTTTCTCTTTGCTGTTTCCTCATGTAGAAGATTTGAGCTAATGAATGTAATCAAGTGGGAAAGACTAGAGATGGAAAACCAAAGGCATTTAATACTTGTTTGGTTGAAGGATTAAAGGTGGTTCTTTAAAACTTTCAGATAGTAATAGTATGTAATTGGATATATGTTAATGATATATGGATGAATAGAGCTCTTTGGAAAACTCTGGTGGGACTTCACCAGACCAAAGAGATAAGCAGCAGCTGGGAAAAGTGTAGTTTTGACAGCAGCCTGGCCTTTAGGACTCTGTTTATAAGGCTGA
Source organism: Mustela lutreola (assembly GCF_030435805.1). NCBI lineage: Eukaryota > Metazoa > Chordata > Mammalia > Carnivora > Mustelidae > Mustela > Mustela lutreola. The sequence continues at coordinate 32,510,498 of NC_081294.1, forward strand.
TTCATTTTAAGTTAGCATGTTGCATTGAGGGCAGGGGTGAGGGATGGGAACTGTTTTGGTCTTCAGTCTTTCTTTGGTCAATTACGTGCCAGGCACTGTGGGACTTGTCTTTCAGGGCATCCTAGCAGTGAACTTACTTCCCTCTTCCTCTTTGTCCTCTAATGTGAAAAAAACAAAGCATGTGTATTAACACTATTCGAAGTTATCATTAAAAAAAAAGATGGCACAGGAAAGCAATGACCCTTGTATTCTGTTTTCTTTTATCTTTAGAAATTGCCTGTGTTCTACCTACATTGATGGATGGCATTCAGAGTCATTCCCGCAAACCGTTCTATGGAGTTGGTGAGAAGGTGACCATTTCCTGTTCAGGTAGCATGTCCTTAGAAGGTCCTTCAACATTTCTCTGTGGATCCAGCCTTAAGTGGAGTCCTGATATGAAGGGTGTTCGGTGTGTGAAAAAAGGTGAGTAGCATATAGGTCTGTCCAAGGACACCTGAGCTCAGGTGAGTGAGGATCCTTGTGACAATCCTTTGTAGCATGGATGGACATAACTGTGAGCCATTCCTTCCACCCCTGCCCTTCCACAAGAAGGTCAGTTCATAGAGTGGATAATAGACTTTTGCTCACATTCATAGATAGACTCGTGAAATGCAAGGAAAGGCAAGGAGAGCCCTGTGATTCTGAAACCAATTTAAATCCTTCTTATCAATGATTAGCTTTGTATCTGTTTTGGTGCCAAGAAAATAAAGGATTTTAAAAACACAATTTCTGGTTTTCTCCTGATTTTTGAAATGTACTTTTATTAAGTACAGAGTTGGATTGAAAATTTATAAAAAATTCTGTATGTTTCATTCCTGGGCTTTCAGAGAGTTTATTAGCATTATTGAAAAAGAACATTTAAAAGCATTTACATTTAACACTGCAAAGCAGAAGTTATTGAAAGCAAAATGTTGTGGTTTGTGAAGTTGTTCTGAATAGTGGAAACCCAAAAACCTAGTATTTTGAACAACAAGCAAATTAAGATAACCTTTCAAGAAGCTATGCTAAGAAGAGATTTAGAAAGCCAAACCATTTGTTTTTAGAGGTATTTAAGGTAGGATGGATTTGTTTTTAAAATCGCCTCCTGTTTCTTTTTTGTTTACATTTTTAAAAATAAATGGAAAACATATGTTTGAGACAATTAAAAAATAGGAAAGAAGGAAAGCGCATTTACATTCCATTTTATGTAGTCTTCTTATTTTTCTGGTGAATGACTTTTAATTCAATGCTAAAATTTGCCTTTAATAATGAGGAGGAAGTACTAGATTCCCTGAGTGATACTGTCCGGTGAATTAGATGGTCATAACTAAAGAGAGGGCAGGCTGACGGTGGACATGGGCTGTGGTATTAAATATAGACACGGATGACAGCACAGGAGGCTATCAGGGCCAGCCAGGTGCCCGCCATATTGCTTCCCACATGCTTGTTAGCCATCAGTGGTCCACAGCAGAGACAAGTCCTTTGCTTTCTACTGCACTGAACCATAAATATGAATTTATTGAGATATTTGAAGTGGTAGACCTGTACCAGGAATTCTAAAATTAAAGAGAACAATGTACACTTGACAAGGTTGCTCTTTTATTCCAAAAGAGATATTATATACTTGTCTTTCTAAAATGTCTGCTCCAGTCATTTTGTAGCACAATTCAGTATGAATTTTCTCCTTCTCAGTAGCAAATTCTATTAAAGTCTTAATTAAAGATATTTTTCAAGGCCTGCATGTTTTTCGGAAGACCCTGATGAATAAGAACAGGAGCTTCTCTTAAAATAAGCCTATCACAAATAGAAAACTCCAGGTTTGTCAGCCTCCAAGGCTGATGTTTTAAAATACCTGCTATTGGTATTTAGTCTTTTTATTTTTATTGTGGTAAAACAGACATAACGTAACTTGTACCATTTTAGCCATTTGTAAATGTACGGTTCAGTGCACTAAGTGCTTTCTCATTATTGCACAGCCATCATACAGTCCATCACACTGTCCATTTCCAGAGCTTTCTCATTTTCCCAAACTGACACTCTGTGCTCATTAAACACTAACCACTCATTTCTCCCTCCCTCCATCAATATTTAGTCTTGTCATAAAGATATATGATGATAACAAAGCTATATGTTCTTTAAGGCAAAGGTCTTCTGTCTAGCTAATTCTACCAGTGATATTTTTTTATATAAAGAAATTATAGTAACTTCTAGAAAACATTAAAAATCTAAAATTTCATTCTTAGGAATGATAAGTAAATAAAGTTTTAAAAAATATTTTTTCTTGTTTCGTTGAGAAATAATTGACATACATCACTGTAGAAGTTCAAGGTGTAGATCATGATGGTTTGATTTATATCTATTGTGAAATGATTACCACAGGAGGTCTAGTTAACATCCATCATCTCATTAAAATACAATAAAAAAAATTTCTCCTCATGATCAGAACTCACAGGATCCAGTCTCCCAACAACCTACCTGTGTATCATAGAGCAGTGTTAACCATAGTCTTTGTGTTGCACATTACATCCCCAGTACCCATTTACCTTATATCTGCAATTTTGTACCCTTTGACCACCACCTTTGCATTCCCACTTCCCTCTTCCCCTGCTTCTAGGAAATAAACTTCTAAGTGTAATGCAGAGCTCATTGACATGACTTTATCATGAACTTTAGTTTTGGTATATTTAGATCAGACTTTCTCAACCCCAACACTATTAGAATTTTGGACCTGGTAATTCTTTGTTGCGGGAGCCAGTCCTGTGCTTTGTAAGCTATTTAGCAGCATTCCTGGTCTTTACCTCCTTAATGCCTGTGGCACCCCCTTACCCCTGGTTATGATTATTTTGTAATAATATTAAATTTCAGAAAAGTTGCAAATACAGTTTTCATATACCCTTACCATGTTCTCATGATATTAACATCTCCTATAACTTGACATAACTTAGTTGGTTAACTAAGGCATTTAATATTAGTGTAATACTATTGACTCAACTACAGATTTCATTTTTTCACTATATCCATTTAATGTTCTAGGATCCAATTCACAATATGACATTGCATCGAGGATAACGGTCCTTTAAAAGGAAATGTTAAAGAATGAGTCCTCATTACAAACGTGACTGGGCATGGAAGGCTAAGCTTCACATTGCTCCCATTTGTTACAAGTAACAAATTGTTCACAAGATTTTACCGTCATGTCTAAAGCTCTTAAGTTTTCCAAAGTGAGGGAGTATGTCACAGGTTGTGCATCCATAAAAATATGCTCTTCAGATAAATTACCTTTATAGGTATAACCAACAGAGAACTAGTTTTATGCTGGGAAAGTGTATGCCACTGAATTCCCTTGTCATGAAGCCGGCAGGCGGTGGAAATAGCAGGAGATCTTAGGCTATTCATCTTGTAATCAGGGATAGCTGAGGAGATGGCAGGCAAAAATTAAGCTCTTGTTAGCTGGAGCAACGTGTTTTCCTGCCAAAATTGGAATGATGATTGACGTTTGATCGGTTTGTAAAAAACACAAAGCAGTGGATACGATTTTATTAAATGTAAATACCTTTAGATATTCACTCATCATTGAAAGGAAACCAACTAGACATTTACATGTGAGAGGTTATTCTACATCTTGGGGTACCAGGAATTTCTCTACGTATGGGTCACATTATGTTGCTTTCTGTCCCACTATAGACAGAGTAGGTAAAATGCAGTCCAGACAGCAGTTTATAAAGAGCAACTTCTTAATGAAAGGGAGCCTGCTCCACTGGCCTTGAATTCAGACAAACATGAACTTAAATCCTGGCTTGGCCAATCTGTTAAGCGTGTGAACTAGCACCAGTTTCTTCACTTTTTTGACTCGTAGTTTCTTTCTTTCTTTTTTTTTCAAGATTTTTTTTATTTGACAGAGAGAAAGAGAGTGAAGAGTACAAGCAGGGGGAGCAGCAGGCAGAGGGAGAGGGAGAAGAACACTGCCCGCTGGGCAGGGAACATGATATGGGACTGGATCCCAGGACCCTGGAATCATGACCTGAGCTGAAGGCAGAGGCTTAACCTACTGAACCACCCAGGCGTCCCTGACCCTTAGTTTCTTTAACTCTGAAGTAAGCATTTGTTAAGGAAGATTAAATATCACAATAGTCTGTGCTCACACAATAGGGATTGCTCGAGAAATGCTAACAATGAAATTATTTGCAGGGTTCTCCTCAGAAGGCTCTGTCTCCTGTAAAATGTTTTACAGCTTTGTTTTTTGACTGTGCAAATTTGTGGCAGCTGGGACTATTACAGAATCTGGTTCAACAATTAAAATAACATTTTGTTTACCACAAAGCAGCGCTTCGAATGACGGGCTCTCCCTTATCCTTCTCTTTCAGATGCCCCCTTGCCGCCAGCAGTGCCTGAATGTCAGCGCTGGGAGAAACTGAAGAATTCAAGATGTGTTTGTAAAATGCCCTATGAATGTGGGTAAGCTCCTTCTTCGCTTGCCTCTCCCCATTTTATTTTATTTAAGATGAAAAAAAAAAAAGCACGTCAGTAGCTGATAGTCTCTCTGTTAGATCAAAAGTATTGCTGATCCAAGGGTTAGGATCTTTGTTTGCCTTTGAACCTGGCCCCATCTGCTGCCTGTTGCTTGCCTGGGTCGCCAGGGCTGACACCCTCAGCGTTAAGCAGTGCTCTGCTGTCTAGAGAAAGGCTGAATGCCTCGGGCATTGCTTGTTGTATACATGAAATGCGGCAAAATGAAAACACTGTCCCGGGAGGATTTAGAGCTTGAGGAGATGAGGGTTGAAATTCCCTTGACATATAAACTCTTACGCAGCGTACCAACAGAGATACAAGAAGCTGCTTTTCCCATTCTGGAAATGGCTGTGTCTCCAGATGTGCGTTATGAGAATGCCACCCATCTTGCAATCAGGTGGATCTGCTGTAGGTGGATAGCTGAAGTAGGTACTCGACGTCTGTGTTATGGTCCTGGTCGGATACAGGAGGCATGATCGCCTTAGCGCAAGATGAGGTTTCCCAGCGGCACTATTTATAAAGGAAGGGAAGGAAACTGCACGCCAGGAGGCAGTACTGAGGCAGTGCCAGTTGCGAGGGTACATATCTGTGCCCGGGCCTGAAGCAGTGACCACACAGGCTTTTCTGCAAAGCTGGAGACAGAGTAGACTGTGCAGATGGCAGCTGAGGCAGAGCGGAGTCCCTCATTTTAGGGATCTCAGAGACCCCCGTCCTAGAGTGAGTCAGGGCATTAAACATGCTCTAATCTCTTGCCACGGATCAAATGCCCCTGAAGCTAGAGTAAAACACACTTTACTGCCCACTTATAGGTGACCCTTGAACAACATGAGGGACTGGGGTGCTGACCCTCCCTCACAGTAAAAAATCCATGTATAACTTTTGACTCTCCCAAAACTTAACTGATAGATTATTTTTGACTGGAAGCTTTACCAGTGATGTAAATTATTTTTTTAAAAAGATTTTTATTTATTTATTTGAGAGAGAGAGACAGAGAGACAGAGAAAGCACAAGCAGGGGGAGGGGAAGAGTGAGAGGGAAAAGCAGGCTCCCTGATGAGCAGGTAGTCCAATGCTAGGTTCGATCCCAGGAGCCTGGGGTCATAATCCTAGCTGAACCACCCAAGTGCCGGCCTATATTGTATTCTTATAATAAAGTAATCTAGAGAGAAGAAAATACTATTGAGAAAATCATAAGGAAGAGAAAATACATTTATACTATTGTCTGTATCAAAACAATTCTCTATAAGTGGACCCACGGTGCAGTTCAAACTACTGTTGCTGGGGGGTCCACTGTACTTGGCTTTCAATTATATTGTCCCCAAAACACATATTCAACTTCTTGAACACCTACAGTGGGTAATGGTGATTGTGGCCTTATCTTACAAGAAGTAACTTCTTGAAAGAAAAATACAGCTCAACAGTGTAAATGGCAGTGGTCCTCTGCCCTGGAATGTTCTGACTGTGGTATTGTTTTTTTAAGAATCATTGTTGACTTTGATTCACTTTCATCCTCTTTCCAACTTCTCTGATTCATTTAGTTTATCTGCAGCCTGCTGTTTATAGACACCGTGTGAACTTTCCATCAGAGACTGATAACAATGGCTTTGCAAGGTCTCTGCCTTTGGAGCAGTTCTGAGTAGTTCGATTTAAAGCTTAAGTAAACAGATAAAAGAAAGATACAGAGGATTTGTTTTTGTGATGTAAATAACTCCAAGTCAATTTAGCTCTTGGTCACTGAAGAAAATATTAGAGCTAAAAATGTATAAGAATAAATGTAAACTCGATCTACCATACAAAAATAGTGAAAGTGAAAGGGTTCACAACAGTAATGCCTTCCTTGCCCATCAACATTCAGAAAGGTGCTCGTTTTTATTAGTGACATTTTTAAAAAGCCAAATCTCACCATTTTAGCACCCATGCTTAAGAAAAAAAAGTAATACATTTTTACAGAAATGTTTCTAAACTACTTTGTAAACGTCAATACTTTAAAAAAAAAAATCCCATTGAAAAATACGATTTCATCTTCCCTTGAGGATTTGGTCATCAAGTATTGGGCATGCCGTATTATGGACATGAATTCTCAGGCCTGCTGGGCTGGCAGGACCTAATTCTCCTGCAGCCCATGGTCCCACCGGACTACAGTCTCGGAGTAGGTGATCTTTGCTGATTTCTGCCGCCTGCCTGCTTGTCCACCCACCAGTGTCCCCAAGCATACCTCCTGTTCTCTTCTAATTTGCTCTATCTGATCTGCTCTAGAAGAAACTAGATCAACACGAGGTATCTAAGTTTGTAAAAATTGTGAGCAAATAAAGAGCAAAATATGTTCATTTTGAAGATCTGAGGAGGGTGAGCCCCAGGCATGAAGGAGATTGGAGTTTCTGCTCCATCTTTTTGCTGCGGCTCATAGCATCAGTCAGACTCCCTGAGCTCAGAGCCTCTCCTTTTACGTCTCATGCTCCATTTTGAAGACTGAAAATCTTCTACATATTGGAATTAACAAATTTTTGTTTCAGATCCTCCTTGGATGTATGTGCTCGAGACGAGAGAAGCGAAAGGATACTGCGTCTGACCGTTTGCAAGATGCGTGTTCTCCAGTGTCAGGGTAGAAATTATACCCTTGCTGCGGGGGACAGTTGCACTCTGCCTGCCCCCACCGAGAAAGCCTGTGGCGCCTGTCCACTCTGGGGAAAATGTGATGGTAAGGGGCATTTCATATTTGTAACTATAATAATGTTAAGGTGGTAGGACTGAGGTTTTTAAAACTGTAGGTTCTGGTTTAGCAGCAAATCCAAGCAGATCCCCGAGGATGTGAAAGTCTCAGGCTGGTCTGAGTGACCTGTCCTTGCCCACAGCCTTCCCTGGGGGGTCGGGGCGGGGATCAAGAACCCAAAAGGACAAAGCCCCTTCCTTGTTGGTCTGAATGTCCTCCCAAACACTGGTGCTTCCCATTCCCCCTTCATGGTTTTTGCTCTGTCCTTGTGTTATCCATATTATGTACCCATTTTAAAAGATAGACTCATAAAAATACCCATTTTTTTTTAAAAAAGGAAATTTTCTCATCACTTTCTTAAAAGGAAATATCACTCGCCACAAATACTAGGTAACTATAAAAACACATGTAATGAAACAAAATGAGGCTGTAGATTCTAGCCAGATGCTGCCGGCAGCTTGGGGCTTGCTGCTTCTGTGGGATAAAGGGAGTTTAGCAAGAGCTAGGGGAGTGTTAAAAGCCTATCAGTGCCAAGGTGACACTTTCTCCTAGAAGTAATCAGAAGAATTTGAAGAGAATAGAAAAAAGAGTTACTTTTTCAAGTTGTGGTTTGAGATTTGCCAGTGCTAGGTCCAAGTAGCCCTTATGATGAACCTGGATAACACCCTTGCCTGGCCTTCCCCAGTTCTGGCTGTGTTACCAATGGGGAAAGCCTGCGTGCCTGGAGCCAAGTCATTGTCCTCAGTTTCCCCACCTGCAAATTTGGGAGCTGGACTGTGTGATCTCTGCCAGCAACTCAGGCTCTCCCCTTCGCCCCTTTCCCCTGGATCCTGGGTAGTTTGTGGTGCAAGCCAGAAAGTACCGAACTCCAGCTATTGGGTTCCATTAGGATTGTCAGTTACCAGTGGGCTGGTTGACCTTGTCACTTCTTTGGGAGCCAGCTGGCTGGCACCTGCAACACACAGAGAGAATTCCTCCTCATTTCTGACTTGTTTTTATGGGATATGTGGCCGTTTCTCTTTTATGCCCCGCATCTCAAAGCTAATTGAATTCTTTTCTTTGTCCTTGTTAGAGCCTTGCAGCAACTTGGTCTTTACTGCTGTCTCCTTATCTGTCGGGTGTTGGGGGATTACTCAGTTTCTGGCTTTGCTAGACAGTAGCGCAGAGGAGTGGAGCACTGGGGAGCCCCGGACTTGGAGAGAGCTGGCTCGTGTGGGTCCCGCCGATCTGGTGGCCAGTCTCAAACCCTGCTTATTCTGAGTGGAGCGACATGCCTCGCTTTCTGGGTCCTGCTGCTTTCCTGGGGCGGGGACGGGGGGTTGGTTGTTGCGATCCCCGAGGCAGGAGCTTCTAGAGCTCTCTGGAAAGCATCGTGCTTTAGGAGGTCATGTGCCTTGGCTCTCCCCCCTCCACCACGTGCCACTGAGCCTCTGTCGTTGTTTGTGTTTGCAGCCCAGAGCGGCAAATGTGTCTGCAGGGAAGCATCCGAGTGCGAGGACGGCGGCTTTAGCGTCTGCGTGGAAGTGGATGGCGTCGAGCAGACGATGAGCGAGTGCGCGGCCGGCGTGCTCAGGTGCCGAGGACAGGACGTCACTGTCACCAGCACGCAGCCCTGCGCTGGGGGGACCCCGTAGGCTCCCGGGCCTCTCAGCCGGAATCCCGCAGCCACTGTGGCTGAGTTCAAACACATGTAACCAAGCACTCAAGGCGGCCCTGCCCGCGTGGAGGAACCCTCCTCCTCCCTCGTCCTCCCTCGTCCTCCCTCGTCCTCCCTCGTCCTCCCTCGTCCTCCCTCCTCCTCCCTCCTCCTCCCTCCTCCTCCCTCCTCCCTCCTCCTCCCTCCCTCCTCCCTCCTCCTCCCTCCTCCTCCCTCCTCCTCCCTCCTCCTCCCTCCTCCCTCCTCCTCCCTCCTCCTCCCTCCCTCCTCCTCCCTCCTCTTGCCTCTGCACTGTCTCTCCTCAACTCCCAGCCGCGGGCACCAGCATAGCCCCCTGTTCGGCCAAACCCCAATCCAGACAACACTCCTTCTCTTCTTAGTTAAAATGTCAGCCAGGATGAGCAGCGCCCTCGAACCTGTGCAGGAGCTGTTGTGTTTTTGGACAAACTGCTCACTTGTCTGGACCTTGACTGTTTAAATCTGAAAATGAGAGGCTTAGAGCAGAGAAACTCGAATACTCCCTTCAACCCTAGGATTCATCAATGTATGACAGATCCCACCTATGGGCCCGAACACCCTGTACGGATGGATTAGGAGAACAGTAAGATGAGAGAGGTCGGCTTCCCTCTGGGACGATGAATGCGAAGGGGACCTTGAGTGGAAGAAGACAGATACAATTTTCCATTCCAAGCTGCGATCTCGTGCTTCTGCCTGTGGACTTCAGCACCCCGTGTAGGGATCCCTACATCTTATCTGGACATGGAACCCCTGAAATGTCAGAACCACTGTGCTCTCATCACTGACACCTTCTGCCTTCTTGTCTGAGCACAAACACAATCCCTTCTTCTCTCTGGGGCTTTTCTCTAGTGCGTGTCAAGTGCATGAAATGCAATTTGCCCCCTTTCCCCTTTTTTCTTTTGTAGGAAGCATGAGTTCATGCCTGAGCTATTGAGAGATCATGAATTTGACAGCACTGTTTTCTCAAATATGAATACATGCTTGGATTTTTCAGGGGGCCATACAGGTACATCAGTTTGAGACACTAGCCTTCTATTTATCCCTTATTCATCTTTCATCAAAACAAAAAAGCAGCTGTGGGAGATGAAATGAGTGGGCTTAAATGGAATTTAAAATATGCTTTCATATACAAATAATATCTGTGTACTTTTCTGGTACTGATAAATACATTTCAACAAAACCTTAGTTAAAATGACAATGATTAAAATCTCATTAAAGATACTGTTCTTTGGAATTTTTTTTATTATGTTTAATTTTAAAGACTCCATGAAGAATTATGTGTTCTTTTTAAATATATTTTTGTTTTTTAAACTGCTTTAGTGAGATATGATTGACATGGAAAAAGCTATACACACTTCATATATAAAACTCCAATGAGTTTGGGGATAAGTATACATCAATCAAGACCATAAACATATCCATCATCTCCTAAAGTTTCCCCCCACCTCTCTTGTTATCATTGTTGTTGTTATTTATTTATTTATTTTCATGGTAAGAACACAACATAAGATCTTCCTTCTTAGGAAACAATTTTAAAAGAATTTATTTATTTATTTGACAGGCAGAGATCTCAAGTAGGCAGAGAGGGAGATTGGCAGCGGGGGGGTGGGGGTGGGTATGGGTGTGGAAGCAGGCTCCCCACTGAGAAGGGAGCCAGATGCAGATGCTGGGCTTGATCCCAGGACCCTGAGATCATGACCTAAGCCGTAGGCAGAAGCTTAACCCACTGAGCCACCCAGGCACCCCAAGAATTTATTTATTTTAAAGAGAGAGCACGCCCTCTAGGGAACAGGGAATGGAGCAGAGGGGAAGGGAGAGGAGGTAACCTCCAGGAGACTTTTCATGCTGAGTACTGCCCGAGTGGAGAGCGTGATATGGGGGTCCATCCCACGCCCCGAGGATGATGACTTGAGCCGAAACCAATAGTGAGGTACTCAACGGATTGAGCCATGTAGGTACCTCCCCTTCTTAGAAAATTATAAGTATATATCACAGTATTGTTAGCTCTAGGCATTTTAGCTAACATGTAGCTACAGCAGTGGTATAGAGTGGATCTTCAGAATTCACTCATCTTGCATAACTAAACTTTGTTACTCTCCGAGCATCACATTCCCAAGTCCTCCCTCTCTTCTTTATGAATTTGACTATTTTAGCTTATACACATAAGTGAGATTATTATAGTATTCTTTCATTGTTTGCTTTATTTCATTTAGCATCGTGTCCACTGGATCCATCCGTATTGTCACAAATGGCAGGATTTCCTTTTCTCTAAGGCTGCGTAATTTTTCGTTGTATGTGTAGACCACATTTTCTTCATTTTTCCGTCCATGGATGAACACTGAGATTGTTTCTCTATCTTGGGTGTGATGAATACCTCTTCAGGATCCGGAATTCAGTTCCTTTGGATATTTGCTAGAAATGGAATTGCTGGATCATATTGTAGTTTTATTTATAATTTTTTGAGGAACCGCCATACTATTTTCCACAGTGGCTGTGCCAGTGTGTTCTTACCTGAAACCCAGGTCTGATTCACGTCCAGATTCATTTACCATATTGTCCTTTGAGCGAAGATTCAGAGAATATATTGAATTATAAAGATACAGTTTCAGGGATGCCTGGGTGGCTCAGTTGGTTAAGTGTCTGTCTTTGGCTCAGGTCATGATCTTGGGGTCCTGGGATTGATTCCCACATCTTCAGCTCCCTGCTCAGTGGGGAGTCTGTTTCTCCCTTTCCCTGCTTGTGTTTTTTCTCTCATTCTCTCTCTCTCTCACACACAAATCAATAAATAAAATAAAATAAATACAAGGAGGCAGGTTTAAGTAGATTGAAAACAATAATATCCAGAAATGTTTAATTGAGGCCAACAGCATTTATTAGAGGTTATTAGGAAGTCAATTTCTACCCTAGGTAAGGGGATAGATTTGAAAATGCCAGGCTCAAGAGGCAGATCCCAAAACAGAGCTGAACAAATACTTTCTTTGGGAGGATGAGATTAGTATCCTTCCAATAATTTCTCCTCTTGTCTTAAGTTAGTAGGGAGTTAAATGTCTACTACTTATGAACAACCACCCTCCTTTTGTAACTAATACAGATGATATGGTCAACATTATCAAATGCTATAGGAGAGTCCAATGAAGTCTGAAAAAAAGGAATTTGCAGATTTGACAACTAAGGCTTGAGAAAGAAATTTCCCAGAGTTAGTGGAGGAAAAGTAAGGGTTTAGTGAAGACTTGGTGGAGAAGGAAGGAGCAGTGAATGAGGCTGTAGAGAGATGCCATCTTGAGGAAATATTAAATTTTGTGCCTTTTTTCTTTTCTGAACATTCTTGACCTTTCCTCTAGTTAAAGATCTTCACCGTTGCTTGTAAAAGAACTAGAATCATTGCAGTGAGTCTGCAAGGAGAAAGTAACTTTCAACACTAAGTCTTCTAAAATGTTTTGAAACTTTGAAAATAAGCTTTTGAGCGTCTAAAGAGAAGACTTTGATGGAAGACAGGAGGACTGTTTATACAGGAAAATTGACTGTGTAGCAAATGCGGGAGGAAGTGTGAGAATTTCCCCTGCTTGCCCTTCCCACTGCCTCGGGCAGGTGAGGGTCCTCTGGGTTAGAATGGGATATAACTTTGAAGGAGAAGACAGAAATAGTTGAAGTTGAAGTTGTCTGGACCTAGTGGGGGACAGAGGAGGAGGAGGGAATTGGTTGGTGCATTAACCATCACAAGCTTCTGGGAACTACATGGGAACAAAGCCACTTCCACAAGTCATCGTTCACAATTTAAAGGGACACAGCAAGTCAGCTGAACAGAGAAGCTGCTCTGGAAGATCTTTTAATCACTCCGAAGAGTGTATTTTTAAAAATTATTATTTTATTTAAATTCAACTAATTAACATGTAGTGTATTATTAGTTTCAGAGGTGGTTCAGTGATTCATCAGTTGTGGAGAACACCCAGTGCTTATTACATCACGTGCCCTCCTTATTAGCATATGATTTCACTCAGACATGGAATTTACGAAACAAAACAGAATCATAAGGGAAGGGAGGGAGAAATAAAATAAGACAAAACGGAAAGTAACTTCTTGTGACACTTCACACATTTCCTAATAACTGACGGACAGAAGTGCTGGTTATCAATGCCGTGAGATTTGGTGAACCCCATCCAGGCCACTCCCCCTCCCCCCACCCCCCAACAATCTGGGACACTTGTAATCCCTTGAAACAGAGGGAAGGTTCTTATGTTTAGGTGTGGTATAGTGGGGGTATGGAGTGGCAAGAAGAAATGCCTGACAAACGACCCCTGGAACTCTGAGTTACCTGGCACCTAGCCAGCTAACCATTTAATCTGACCCCCCCCCCCCCAACACGCGCTGGAAATGTCATAGCTAATCTCAGCTTCATATGAGAATTGTGAACCCATTTTGTTGTTAAGTAGTCACTCTGAGCTATCGGTGCTGGGTAGATGGTGTACCCAGCATTGCCAAAAACAAGTTGTTATATGCCTTTACCTTTTGGTTATGTGTATTAATATTATATATTAATTAATAGTATATAATTAAGTAATAATATTATATAAGATTAATAATAATAATTGTCTGTGTTAATGAATATTTTGAACCCCATAGCTTATCATCTGTTCTATATTTTCGTTCTATGGGCACCAAAATTTCTTATACCCACACACTCACTCACTCACTAACCCACCAAGGGCATTTGGATTATTTCTGATAGCTGGTGGAGGAGGTCATCATAAACTTGAAGATAAACTAAGATGTTACATACTTTGGGTAGGAAATGAAGTAAGTGTTCAGGTGTACCGGCTCTACCTACTCTTTTTCTGAGGTAGAAGAGAGAGACGGAGGAGGGACAAGATAAGAGAAAATAAGAGAGAGAGAGAGAGAGAGAGAGAGAGAGTCATTTTCAGTACAGAGTTAGCAGAACCAGCAGTCACATTGTCTTTCTACCTCCCAGTGCACGGAGATTTTTCCTTCTTGATGGACTAAAGTGCATTCAATACTTGTGCTAGAAATGGAATGACCTGTTTCTCTTTCAGAACACTGAGCCAGAAAGCAACCACAGTAGGAGGCAATTTCCGTTAATATCTGAGAAACCAGAGGTATATGCATGCCTTTCAATTACCTTGGTCTTTCAGGCAGCTCACACATTTGGGGACAAGAAAGCTTGATGGCATGATAGGACTCCCTGCCGTGACAACCAAAGCACTTACAATTTGTCTTTTTATTTATTCCTGTCAGACAAAGCTCCAGATTTACACTAAAAACATCAATCACATAGGGAAATTTGCTTTTTTTAAGCCAAGGGTTAACAAGACCAGATAGAAAGAGTGTCGTTGTTTGAGAAGAAAGGGGCTGATGGTGACTAGGTGGGTAGGAGAAGAAAGACAATAAAATGTTATTTTTGATTCGCAGGCTGAGGACAATTTCCTGTGAAAGGACAAACAGAAAGCACTGCCCTGTTATCATAGTTATTTGCACGCATCCTTGAAGGAGGAGACTTGTACTGAAGATCCGGAGTGGGGGGCACCCTTATGTATGCAGATCAATGATGTTTAGGACAGAGATGCATCGACCCAAGGCACAAAGCCTATGTGCCGTAGAATGAGTGTCCATCATATAATAATCAACTGATCAAGTCGGCTAGGAACACAGAGAGGTCAAGAAATTTTCTGTAATCATGAAATGAAATTTTCTCATCAAAGAAAAAATTCCCAGAAACCTCAAAAGAAAGTGATCAACACTAAAGGCTCTGCATTGGTGTATTATTAGACTATATGCAACCCACAAGTACATTAGGACAGTATTTAATAAAGGGCTCCAACTGAACTCCAAGTCTGAAAACCCTTCTCCGCAGAAATACTGAGCTTTAAGAGGAATTCCTGAGGTTAGGTGTATGTCAAACTGGACAAGCATACTAACTGTACGATTACAGCCCTATGGCATTAAATACTTTGGTATAACGATAAGGAGTCCTCTAAAGTGACTCGAGTCTCTTAAGAATATGGTTATTGCCTTTCTACTATGGACATGGTGCACAGAATTCAGTAGAAGTGAGAGAGAGGCACCTTTGAGGAGATCTTGCCCCCAAACTTCCTCCAGACTGGTAAGGATAGGGACTTGTCTGAGAGGGTTCGGTGCCTCCTGTGGCTCAGTACATTGGCTCAATAAAATGTTCATTTTATAGTCATTTTTCTTTTTCTATTTTTTTAAAAAGTTTTTATTTATTTATTTGAGAGAGAGAATGGGAGAGAAAGAGAGCAAAAGTCATTGAGCAGGGGAAGGAGAGGGACTGGGAAGCCTGATGTGGGGCTCCATCCCAGAACCCTGAAATTATGACTTGAGCCAAAGGCAGATGCTTAAACGACTGAGCCTCCCAGGTGCCCCAATATAGTAATTTTTCTATAGTCACCTAGTTAGTTAGCAGAAGACCTAGTCTGGAAATGGCTTCCTAGGGGAGCGCTTACTTGTCTCACTGCAGTGCTGGCCTTTTTTCTGTGCTGTAGATGTGTGGTTGTTGTTTGAGTTGTGTCTTGCCAGACTTGGGAGAGGTAATGAGCTGTGGGATGGGGCCTCTTGCTACACCTGTAGGGGCTGGTATCCTGAAATACTAATTTAGCCCTAAAGGGGTGTGCTTTGTCTTTTGTGGCATGGAAGTATGTCCCTTTTATTTCTCTTCTTTTTTGTCTTTTGAATAAAGATGGCAGATTTCCTCTCACTGTCCCTGTGGAATATTGATTAAGGGTGAAGAGGCTTGCTGTTGAAAATCATGGTAGAGAACAAGGCAGAGGAGTTAAGCAAGAAACTTGGAAATTCCCAAGTCTAAATATTGACATACAAGCCTAGATTCTGGGAAAGTTCATCTTGGAATGCTGGTTTATTATGAGATTGATGCTCCTACTTTAGCAGTAGAAGTGGCTGCTGTTGACAGTTCCCTTGGACGCAGACTGGGAATTATGACCCTATGATGAACATTCTCTCCCATTTTGTTGAGAGAAAGAACAAGACTTTAGTCAGTTCTGGCAGCTATAATGAAATATCATGGCCTGGTGGCTGAAACAATAAATATTTGGAAGTGCCTGGCTGGCTCAACTGGTAGAGCATGTGACTCAATCTTGGGGTTGTAGCTTGAGTCCCACCTTGGGTGTAGAGATTACTTGAAACTAAGTAAGTAAACTTAAAAAAAATTAAAAATCAGCCAACCAAACATTTACTTTTCACAGTTCTGGAGGGTAGGAAGTCCAAGATTAAGGTCCTTGCAGCCTGGATGTCTGGTAAGGAGGGTTCTCTTCCTGGTTTGTCAGCAGCTATTTTCTTGCTGTGCCCTTACCTGGTCTCGTTTTTTCCTTATGAAGGAACTAATCCCACTATGGGAGTTCTACTGTATGAACTCTGACCTCATCTAAACATAGTTACCTCTCAAAGGCTTCATCTCCAAATGCCATCATATTGGGGTTTAGGGTTTCGACATACAAATTTTGAGGGGATACATTTAGCCCATGACAGAGACCATGAGGTACTGTGATGTGATTAATGGTCAAATGTGTTGCTTTGAGCTTGACCTTTTACAATCTTGGCAGGTAATGCAAAGATATCAAAATAAATTTATTGAGCCAGAGATATTTTCTCTGCATATTGTGGGAGAAATTTTTCTCTCATATTATCATGGCAGTGCTTCAGATGCCCAATATGGGTTCTAAGCAACTCAGACTAGGACATATGATCTCTTCTGAGAAGGAATGTTGGAACCCAATCTTGGGATGTGGAATGCAAAGATCTGAATCCCAGAAAAGAGCAACATTAATATTTAAACCTAAAACTTCTGTGTTGCTTATTAGTGCCAGTCCTTGCTGTGAGAACTTTATAGATATTAACTCATTTAATCAGTTTAACAACACTATGAATAAGTACAGTAATTAGCTTCATTTTAGAAATGAAGGCGTGGTGGCATGGAGAAACAAAGAAATTTAGTGAACTTCACACAGCAAATGCAAGAACCAGGATTCAAATCCAAGCCCTTTGGTTAAGTTAATCATATTCTTAACCACTATACTGATGTGTTACAGATGGTAATAGTACTTTTCATTGATATAAAACCTTAACAGATTCTAAAATTTTTGCTATACTTGTCCCATTCAAAATAAACCAACATTCAGGATTAGATTTTTTTTTTTTTTTTTGCTGAAATAAAAAGTCAGTAGTTAACTTCTGTAACTGTTCAAAAAGACTCAGCTGTATAAAAATGATGAATTTCTCAAACCGATCTTTTAAAATGGATTGAAACAAATTTTTGGAGCTCTAGTGCTCGTTTAATCTATACTGTGTATATGGGTGTGTATGTGTTTGAGTGGGCCTAAGCGTATATGCACTGAAAATGGGACTGTTAAAATTTGACCTTGAGCATATGGAGCTTTACTAAACATTGGCTTATATTATTAAATAATACTTAACCTTCTAAATATTTTGGAGACTTTAAGATATCTTTCTGTTATTGATTTCTAGTTCAGTACCATTGCAGCTAATAGAATCTGCTTTATATGATTTCAGTCCTTTTCAATTTACAGAGATTTGATTTGGGGCCCAGCATATGATCTATCTGGTGAATAATCAATGTATACTTGAAAGGAAGTTGCATTCTGCTGGTCAGTGGCGTGTACCACACATGTCAATAAGGTCAGGTTGGTTGATGGTCTTGTTCAAGTCTCCTATAACCTTGTTGATGTTCAGTCAGGTTGTTCTATCCGTTATTGAGAGTGCTGACATCTCCAACTATGTGGACTTATCTCCTCCTTTCAATTCTATCAGTATCTGCTTCATCTAATTTAAAACTCTGTTATTAGGTACATAAACTTTCAGGGTCATTATGTCCTCTTGATGACGTGACCCATTTATTGCCATGAAAAGTCTCTTTATCTCTGATGTATTCTTTGTGTTGAAGTCTACTTTGTCTCATATAGCTATTCCAATCTTCCTCTGACTAGTATAAAAGAAACCTATGTAAGTAGGACTTAGATAAGTAGAGTGTATTAGGGCTTTCCAGAGAAAGAGAACCTATCTCTCTCTCTTGATCTAAAATATATGTATATTATATATTTATTATAAGGAGTTGTCTCAGTGATTGTAGAGGTTAAGAAGTTGCACTATCTACCATATGCAAACAATAGATGCAGAAACCCCTCGTATAAATTCTAGTTGTGTGGTGACTGCCTATTGCACAGAACTATCTGAAACCAGGCCTGAGTTTTCTCTTCCTCCATCAACTGATCAGTGGGAAAATCCCCATGAGGCCACAGGTGCACACTGAGACACAGAAAGCAGTGTAGCTGAATAAGGATAGTTTGGGTTACTTCCTCACGTAACTTGTACCTTTAGGACCTGCTTGGGCCTGATCACTTCTATTTGACGATGGAGTGCTGCTGTGCATGCCCAACTTTATGGCTTGGGGTGTCAGATAATATCCAGTTAATGATGGGCAGCTCACGTTGCATGGTAACTTGGGGGTCCCTGATTAAGCATTCAGGCTCTACTAAGGCCTACTAACAGCCCAAGAATGCTTTCTCAATAGGAAAGTAGTTATTTGTGGAGAATGGCAGGGATTTATTTCAAAATCCTAAGGCCCTAGACGGGATTGCCCTATAGGGTCCTGCCAAATGCTCTAAACAGCACTTCTATCTGCCACCAACACTTCAAGCACCCCTGGATGTGTTGGATCTCGGCCCACGAGCACAGCAGCTTCAGACCAGCCCGGATCTGCTGAGAACCTTTTCTTATCCTATGATTCACTCAACACTGGCAGTCCGTGAGTGGACTGGAGTAACATACCCAACTGAGGAATATGTTGCCTCTAAAATCCAAAGAGGTCCAGTAGGCATTGTGCCTTTCTTGGTTGGTAGGAGGGGCCAGATGCAACAACCCATCCTTCACCTCAGATAGAGAGTATCTTGACATGCTTAGACACTGGCATCCTAAAAATTTCACTGAGGTTCTTGAATTTAGTCAGATTTGTGTCCCACCCTCTGATATGCAAATGTCCTATCAGGAAGTCTAGAATAGCTGCTATTTCTTTTAAATTTGGTCCAATCAGTGTATTGTCTTCAATGCAATGAGCTGGTGTGATATAGAAGAGAAAGGTGATTGAGATCCCTGGGAACTAAATTATGTAGGGTCCTTTCAATGTGCTTGCATTTCGTTTGTCAATATTTTATTGAAGATTTTCACATCTGCATTCATCAGGGTCTGCAATTTTCCTGTGTCTTCCGTTCTGGGTTTGGTATCAGAGTAATTCTGGGTTCATAAAATGAGTTTGGAAGTGTTCCCTTCTTTTCTATATTTTTTGGAGAAGTTTGAAAGGATTAGTGTTAATTCTTTAAATGTTTGGTATAATTCAACAGTGAAGCTGTCTGGTCCTGGACTTTTGTTTGTTGGCAGGTTTTTTATTACTAATTCAATCTCCTTACTAGTAAATGTCCCTGTCATTTATTCTTATAATATTTCCTTAGTCCAAAAACCTATCACTACTCTCTGATTTACCAGTTTATCTACTCTGTTAGTCACATGCTAAAGTACTGATTTTATCATTTTACTGCCTTGATTAAGAATTTCTTCTGGCATGGGAGAAGATATTTGCAAACGACATATCAGATAAAGGACTAGTGTCCAGAATCTATAAAGAACTTAGCAAACTCAACACCCAAAGAACAAATAATCCAATCAAGAAATGGGCAGAGGACATGAACAGACATTTCTGCAAAGAAGACATCCAGATGGCGAACAGACACATGAAAAAGTGCTCCATATCACTCGGCATCAGGGAAATACAAATCAAAACCACAATGCGATATCACCTCACACCAGTCAGAATGGCTAAAATCAACAAGTCAGGAAATGACAGATGCTGGCGAGGATGCGGAGAAAGGGGAACCCTCCTACACTGTTGGTGGGAATGCAAGCTGGTGCAGCCACTCTGGAAAACAGCATGGAGGTTCCTCAAAATGTTGAAAATAGAACTGCCTTATGACCCAGCAATTGCACTATTGGGTATTTACCCTAAAGATACAAACGTAGTGATCCAAAGGGGCACATGCACCCGAATGTTTATAGCAGCAATGTCCACAATAGCCAAACTATGGAAAGAACCTAGATGCCCATCATCAGATGAATGGATCAAGAAGATGTGGTATATATACACAATGGAATACTATGCAGCCATCAAAAGAAATGAAATCTTGCCATTTGCAACAACATGGATGGAACTAGAGCGTATCATGCTTAGCGAAATAAGTCAAGCAGAGAAAGACAACTATCATATGATCTCCCTGATATGAGGAAGTGGTGATGCAACATGGAGGCTTAAGTGGGTAGAAGAAGAATAAATGAAACAAGATGGGATTGGGAGGGAGAGAAACCATAAGTGACTCTTAATCTCACAAAACAAACTGAGGGTTGCCGAGGGGAGGGGGTTTGGGAGAAGGGGTTGGGATTATGGACATTGGGGAGGGCATGTGATTTGGTGAGTGCTGTGAAGTGTGTAAACCTGGTGATTCACAGACCTGTACCCCTGGGGATAAAAATATATGTTTATATAAAATAAAAAAATTATAAAAAAAAAAAAAAAAAAAGAATTTCTTCTGGCCACTCATTATCTTCCAGATACAGTATAATTTGGTTTGTCATTCAATAGCTCTTTGCCACTTAGCCATTTTTATTTTATTTTTTTAAGATTTTATTTATTTATTTGACAGAAAGAGAGCCAGAGATAGTGAGAGATGGAATACAAGCAGGAGGAGTGGGAGTGGAAGAAGCAGACCTCTCTCTGAGCAGGGAGCCCGATGTGGGACTTGATCCCAGGACCCTAGGATCATGATCTGAGCCAAAGGCAGACGTTTAACAACTGAGCCTCTCAGGTATTCTGCCATTTTTATTTCTTAATAAAACCATCCTGCTATAGTCAGATGGGGTTTCATTCTATCTTTGTTAGAATGTCATAGACTATATAATGGCCATGCCCATAAGCCTATCTATCCTCATTCACAGACCTGAGCAGAACCTCCAAAGGTTGGATGTGGAGTAATTAAAGATTTTATTATGATTTCACTGGGATCAGGGTAAAGATAAATTCCTTGTTGTTGTCTTTTTTTTTTTTAATTTTATATATTTATTTGAGAGAGAGAGAGAGAGAAGGGGCAAGTGGTGGTGGGGCAGATGGCAGAGGCAGAGGGACAGGCAGACTCCCTGCTGAGCAGGGAGCCCTATGTGGAGCTTGATCCCAAGATCCTGAGATCATAACCCGAGCCAAAGGTATGTACTTAACTGACTGAGCCCCCCAGGCGCCTCTAACAAAAAATTCTTATTCCCCCTCTACTCTCTCTAAAAAATTAAACGAGTCCTAGCTAACCTATCTTTCAGACAGATAAGCAATTCTCCAGGCTCTCCAACTCCAAGCCCTCTTTTTGACCACTGTGTAGTTAAGAAGGTCTTAGGGCATTGGTCAATTTAATCCTCAGGATTTACCTCTGAGAATATTTGGAGGAAGTGGTAGGTAGTACAGAAGGATTTCTTATCTTGTGTTTTTTGGTGGCTCCCAAATTGAAAAAGAAGCTATGAGTCACATATATTTCTAAAATTGTGTTCTCCAAATTTATCTTGCTTTCAGGATAACCACATAATTCAATATATAAAATCCAGGACAGTTTGTCCAGAAGGACTACAAATAAGTAAGGATGTTTTGTTGGGTAAATAAAGTTTGATAAAGAAGAAGTAAGAAGCAAATGCCATTTTTCATATCGTGACTTGGCCATTTTACACACACACACACACACACACACACACATTTTTGTAATGAATCCCATTGTCTTCCCCTTAGATTGGTCTTGACTCAATATGTTTTTTACTGTCTCAGTTTTAGAGATAACCTGCAAAAAATGAGTAAGAAAGAGAAATTCTAAGAAATAATTCCCAGAGTGCAGCCAGATAAAATTGCTCGTCAGAAAGTTGCTCTCTGTCAGGGCCCTAGACGAAAGGCTCTTGATCAGCTCACACGTTCTTACCATGTTCAATGGACCATGTATTGTCTTGTGACATACTTAGGTAATCTGAAGGATATTGGTGGGGTTGGGGGCTAAATCTAGTAATTAAAAAATGCTATAAGAAAATTTTTGTTACAATCTCAGAGTTTCTTGAGGGTTCCGGATTCTTCTGGAATCTAGTCTTGTAGTTTATCCTTTAAAACTAGGGCTGTACAGGGACAATGCCAATTAAGCAATTCCCCTGGCTTCTTTCCCTGGAAACCCATTTCTTTCTTCTCATCTGTGATCTTTGTTCTCCTCTTTTCTGGTAAAACAGTTTTAGCAGGGTCAGCCAAGCTAAATGTCCCTGATTTACCAGCAGAGCCCTGGCTCTCACTGTTGGGTCAAAGAGCAAGAGTACTGAATTGCAAAACAAGTGCTTTTGAGCCCTTTAAAGAAGTGCTAGCTCATTAAGCATTTCTAGCCTAAAGTAAACATGAGTTTAAAAATGATTATTTGTCTAAATAATTGTGAGGCAAGCAACAGGAGTGAGGAATCTGGCTCTTCAACATGCTTTTCCTCTGTAACTCAAATTTCCCCAAGACCTTCCAGAAGTGTTTCTCCCATGGGTGATACGCATGTGTTTGAACCACAGAGAGGAACCTGTTGGAGGACTGACTGGCAAGAGAGGCTTCAAGGCAGGCTGGGGACAACTCTGTGAGGGAGGGATTAATAGCTATAATTGTTGGGGAGAGTGAAGAGATCTAAACTTTTCCTGCCACTGAGCCAGTGGCTAGTGTGATGTGAGAGCAATCAGGAAGGCTTTGATGTGTACTGCAAGGACTCTGAGGCAGCCACAGCAGGAGAACCAGCTGCCAAGCTGGGATCTTCCTGACTGGAGGAGGGGGTGTTGGGTGCTTGGGGGTTGGGGGCAGCTTCCTTTTCAGCCTCCCAAGGAGGGCAGCAACATGCACAGGACCAGGAACAAGGCCCCACAGAGGTGGGAAAATCAGTTGCTGAGTTTACATTAGTATTTGTGAGTCTAATGATACACTTGTTCATGTTATTAATATTTATATGGCATAGGTAACATTTCCTTAACCATGATCTTGGGCCAGGTTTCTAACTGTTTTACACATATATGAATACATTTAATCTCCACAACAGCACCTTGAAGTAGATATTATTATCCTAATTTTACAGATGTGGAAATTAAAGTACAAAGAAATAAATAAAATCTTAAAAAAAATGTGTTGGGTATTCTTGTCAAGAAAGAATCCTTCTAAGATTAGGGTTTAGACAGATAAAGTTTCAGTGGCAATGTGGGTTTCATGTGGCTGTTCTACATAGTTTCTTTTATTTTTAAGTTGAAGTACAGTTGACACACAATGGTACTTTAGTTTCAGGTGTGCAACAGTGATTCAACAAGTCTATATGTTGTACTGTGCTTACTACAAGTGTAGCTCCCATCTGTCATCATGGAACACTATTAATACTGCATTCTACCTAATTTCTATCAATCAGTGATGAGGAAAGCTCTCCGTTGGATGGTAGGAGGGATGCAGAGTAATAGTGGAGATATATAAATTAGTATCAGACAATGTCCTGTGTCAGTCGATTTATACTCATTGTTGAGAATGTCCTATAGTTCTGAGGTGTTCAGCTCAATTTCTCTTAGAATTCTTTGCCCCATTTTGGAAACTCTCTTGTGTAATACTGTGGCTACTAGCTACATATGGGTACTTAAACTTAAAATGTTAATTCCTCAGACAGAGAAGCTACATTTCAAGATCTCAGTCGTCATATGTGGTTAGTGGCTACCATATTAGTCAGTGCAGATACAGAATGTATCCATCACTGCAGAAAGTTCTAGTGGACAGTGTTATTTTGAAAGGCTTTTGACTTGAGATAACCTGCCAAAAAAGGCCGACTAAACCCATAGCTATCACTTTCTTTTTCTTGCTCTGTTTCATATATGTTATGCTTGGGAATAGCTTCGGACTCCATTAAGAATTTAATGAAAGCCATTACCCTGAAAATGCACCTACACAATTATACAGAAATTTGTATACAACTTTGGAGGTATCATGGACTCTTTGTGTAATAGTTACCCACTGGGGCACAGAAAATTACCCCAAAACTTAGCAGCTTAAAACAACAAAGACTTACTATCTCATATAGTTTTGTGGTTCAAGAATTCCGTAGTTCAGTTAAGTGATTCTGGCTCAGGACTCCCATTAGATTGAAGTAGGGTTGCCAGACATAGCAAATACAAATACAAGATGCTCAGTTAAATTTTAATTTTATATAAACAATAAATTTTTTTCAGTGTAATAATCTCATACTTAACTAAAAAATATGCATGGTTCACCTGAAATTCAAATTTAATTGGGCCTTCTGTATTTTATCTCACAATCCAGTCATGTGTCAAACGATGGCTTTCATCGTTTGAAGACTTTCAGACTGGGGGGTCATGGATCCATTTCCAAGATGAGCACATGAACATACCTAGCAAGTTAGCTCTGGTTGTTTGTAGGAGGCATCCGTTCTTTGCCACATGGAGCTCTTTTTGGACTGCTTGAGTGTTTCCCTTACATGACAGCTGGCTTCTCCCAGAGTGATTCAAGAGAATTCGATACCATTTATAACCTTACCTCAGAAGTCCACATTTTGTAATTTCTGAAATATTGTACTGATCACACAAGTCATTTCTATTCATTGCGGGAGAGGATTAGATGAATACCAGAGGCAGGAATCATGGGGGGGCCATCCAGGAGACTGGCTTCATCCTCTGCAATTTATACATGGAGTTCGTAGCCTCTAAGTTCCATAACGGTAGGATTTTTGTGTATTTTCATCATAGTCATAGCCCTGATGGCTAGAATAGTGCCCTATAAATTTTAAGCACTCAATATTTGTTAAATGAAGGAATAAATGGACTCAATTCATATTCTTGGACCCAAAAGATTCATTTGGTCCCTAGCAGGTCTTGTAGGAACAAAAGGTGTTCCCCAAAGAGGTTGTGAATGCAGATGTTAAAATATAGGTAATAGGAATGTATAAAGGAATGCACCGGATTAATAATATTGCTAATGAATGATGGTGATGGTGGTGGTCTTCAACAAGGGCCAGCTTCTGTGTTGGAAGCTTCTTGTTATGTATATAATTTCATGTATGTGAACTTTCATGTAGGCATTGGGAAAAAGAGTGGGGAGTTATGATTCAAATGTTGTGAGGAAGGTTAACACATCCATGTTCTCTCTCTCTCTCTCTCTCTCACACACACACACACACACACACACACACTCAAACACTCCCCCCTCCCCAAACACACCCATGCACACCTGCCATTCAGAGGAAGGAATGTTCTGGGATAACAATAGAAAGGAAACTATGAGATTTAATACAATGTAGGTGTGGGTTTTTTGTAGAAAAAGCACCTGACATAGTCTCGACACAGAAATTACAGCCCGAGAAAGAACACACAGGTTAAAGTTTATCATAAGACTGCTTTTTAGAAAGTGAAGAGTGTGGGCAGTAATTCAAGGCTGCAGAGATAATAAAGGACAGGGCTCTGTGTGGAAATAACGGTGGCCCTCTCCTTAATGGCAGAATTGTTTCAGCTTCTGTCATTTTTCTGAGATCTGCTGGGACATAAGCTTCCCAAGATAGAGGGGTAACCTTCACAAAGCTGTGTGGTCGGCACGACACAAATCACAGGTTATCGCTCAAGTGAATTTGTGGGATTTACGTTTTACTAATGGAAGTCGGCAGAGAGACCCTAGAGGGTAAGGAATATACCATCACTTCAAGCTCCCCAGGCTAGGCACCATCTCTTTCCTCAAGATGCTGCCAGTTTGTAGGTTGCAAGGATGAAGACAGGAGTCAGCTGTAGAAAAAGCCTGGCTGTTTATTTCTTGATGGTTTACAGAAGGATGCTTAGCTCTTTACACCTTCTCAGGAGGGTCTGCAAGGCAGCTTCGGCTGCTCTCTGGACGCTGATGCAGGGGTCTTGCCGAAGTGCTTGGAGCCCTGAAACAGGACAAACGCGGAGTTCAGTGAACGAAGAAAGGCGAGGCTCAAGCTATGTCACGGCGTGAGGCTCCACGTCAAGCTCTATGTGGAGCTGGGGCCCCCAGGCTTATGTTCTATCCCAATGGATAGGGTTTAACTCTGCAAGCTGAGAATCTATTTTAACAGTCAAAGAGCAGGAGAGAAGATCTTGACCTAGTAATCAGTAGGTTTACAGGCAATCAGAAAACAACAGTCTGTTGGGAATGATGCCTGCAAAGGGCTGGGGTTGGGGCTTGTTTTATTCTTGGGAGAAATTCCAGGATCTAGGGAGCATCAGAGACAGTCATGAGGTACTAGGATTTTCAGTATCTGGGCTAACAGGGAACTTGGTGCAGCATTAACTTTTCTTTCTCAAAGACATGTCTTGAACAACATGCTGATCAGAAACTAGGGTTGGTACTCACGTGTGGTCAGTTGTTCTTTGTCTAATAACTGCACATATTGGTTGGTCAAATTGAGAACAATGGCATCTAAAATCAACAAGGGAAAAAAAATACTAATTTCATTATAGAGGAAGAGGCCATGAAAAGTGTGTTCGGTCAGACTCTGCACCTGGTCAGAAGTTAAGTGGTCTGGCTAGTGAGTGAGCAAGTTCTGTGAGTCTTTTTGTGACCCCAGAACAATGCCAGGGTGATGTCTCCTGGGCCTTGAGTGCCATGTCTGAAAGTGGTCCCTCACCCAATGTGTACTGGGGAAAGGTTGCGCGGTGTCCTCCCGGGGGATGCCAGTTGTGGTCTGGGTTTCAAACGTGCGCAAGATAGGATCATTGTCTTCAGACGGTTTACAGTATAGATGGAGTGATTGTTCATATGATCCAATAAAAAATCCTTAGGTTTTTAACTCAGTCTTAAAGGTGGCCAAGAGAGTAGGTCTGTTCAAGGTAGACTGGATAAGTTGGGATAAGCGTCATGATAAAATTTAGAATTTCATAATAGAAGGATCCTCAGGGATTCACTTACGTTCCTCTTTTATTTCGTAGATCGGACAAAGAGATAACACAGAGAGGTTAAGTGAAGTGTCCAGAATCACAGAGCGGAGCCAAGATCTCCTGGTCTCCTCACCAACACATTTTCCATTTGTGTCATGTAGCTAGTAAAGCTCTCAGCTTCAACTGAGCTTAGAAGGTTTACTATGGCTTATGTTAAGGGATGATGCAAAGGAAGCATTCAGGCATGGCAGCAGGCTGGGGGCAAAGACTTGAGCAAAAGAAGGGGTGATGACTTGGAACCAGAAGAGGCGTGGAGGGCCCATGAAGGGGGAGGGGCTAATGGGAGGAGAGGAGGTATTGGGAAGTCAGAAGATGCTACAGGTTTTCATATGCACAGGTTCCTTTGTGGGAAGATATTCCAAGACACAAGACGAATTCCTTTCTTGCATTTTTTGGTTGTTGTCATCCCAGTCATGCCTGTGTTCATGGTGGAATAGTTTCCCGTTGAAGCAAGACTAGACGGGAAGGAGCAGACTCACCTGCGTAGGGAGAGTGGATGTGCCCTCACCTGTGAGTTTGACGGCAGCGCTCCGGATCATCTCCCAGTTGCTGCTGAAGAAGGTGAATGAGTGTGTGTGGAGGATCCACAGGATTTCCTGGTTTTTCTTTGCCTAAAAGAGATACATATTACAAAGAGAACAACTGGGAAGTGACCCATCATGGAATTTGGCATCTGGTAGGTCCTCCAAAAGGAAACTAAAAGGCTATGAACACTCACATAGCCATTAATTATTCTACTAGAAGATGTCTTATGGTTATGATTATGGTTATCAGAAAAGCACTGAGGTGCGCCTGGGGGGGGGTGCGGTTGGATAAGCGACTGACTCTTGGTTTCAGCTCAGGTCCTGATATCAGGGTCGAGGGATGGAGCCCCGTGTCAGGTTCTGCACTCAGCACAGGGTCCAAGGTTCTCTCTCCTCCTCCTTTTTTCCCTCCCTTCTGTGCTTTCTCTCTCTCTCAAGTAAATATCAATCTTAAAAGAAGAGTGAGAAAAGAAAAGAACAGTACTGGGCCTTGTGGGACTAATCAACAGGTGTATTTCAAGAATCTCGGAGAACAGATCCCACTCAGGACTTGGGAAAGAGGGGAGGGTAATGGGACAGGACACCAAGAATTGTTGCTATCCTTCCAAACCAGCTCTGACTGTGGCCACAGATCCCTTGCTGTGTTGTTTGCCTTTCTGGAATTTGCCCGGATTCTGGGCTGTGCGTTTACAGGCAGCATTTACAACACACTCACCAGTTTCACGCAGAATTGCCTGTAGAAATCCCTGGCCCTTGGTAGATCCTGACCATCAAGGAGATGATCTAACACCCCATAGAGTTCCTGAAGGCCCAGGAAAGGGATGCAGATGATCAGGACATCTCGGCAAGCCTAAGAAACAGTGTTCCAAGTCACCGTCTAGAAGGATGGATCCTCTACGGGAGGGGAAGGATGCCGCCTAGTGGTGGGAGGGGGGCAGTGGGCACCAGTGATGCTTGGGGTTTAAGTTCAAGGTTGACACCTTCCCAGTTTCAATCTCTGACAGAGAGACCAGGCAAGAAAGAACCTAGGGTTGAAGAAGCAATCTTTGGGTTTGGTTGAGAGAGGTGGCTTCAGATCTGGCTTCCGGAACAGCTAGACCAGACTTACTGGCACTTGTTGGCTATGCGGGGAGGAGGAGGTAAAGGTGTCTGTGCAGAGGCCACTTACAGCTCCGATCTTGGGATTGGGATCCCAGAGGTGGAGAAGGAATGAAATCATGCTCTTTTTTATTTCTTCCGCAAAAAATATCTTCCACCTTCTTCCTGTTAGGGATGCCAGATTCTCAAATAAGAAGATGGCAGTCAGTCTCACATCATCCTGCTCCTGTGGTGACAGAGGCATGTCGTGGGTGAGTCCCCCCTTACAGGCCATTCCCAGAGAGTCCCCGCTCACACCCATCACCCAACCTGCCCTGTCCCACGTCAGGAAAGGGAGGCTGTGACGAAGGCGCTGGTATGCTCTTGTCACAACCTCTATGTGTGCCAAGAATGTTCCTCCATTCCTAGCAGCTGTGCGCTCCCACTGTGAGTTTAAATGACCATGGGTCTGGGGTTTAAGTGATGCTCTAGAGCTGGAGACTTGGTTCCTGTCCTTGAGTAGCTACTAGGGAAACAGATCAGAGGAAGGGTAAACAGGGAGTACTGGCAGCAAGAGGTTGGGGAGAGTTCCTGCTTATTGTGTATTTTATGCAAATTAGCATGCCGGCATCACTGACCTATCACTGACCTAGGATTCTGGGCTTCTAATCTAAATTGCCCAAGGCCCAGGGCTCTTATCTAAGATCCCAAATACTTTTCAATGGGGTTAAGGCAGCTCAGAAATTTGGGCTCTGGTTCTGAGACACAGAGAATGAACAAACAAGTGCCTATCCCGATGCTGGCCTATGTGAAATTCTGGAACTTCCTTGCTTGTTATCCAGGATGGTAGGGGTAATTTTTAAGAACCAAAGGGTGAGGTGGTGGAGAAAGATGGCCGCCTGTTACCCCAGACACTTTGCTGAAACCATTCAGAGTTCTAACAAACACGGATGGGTTTGCTGGGGGTTTTTCTTTCTTTTTTTTTTGTGCTTCTAGGTCTAGCAAACTAGTTTAAAATTCCCATATAAAGGCTGAGGGATGAAGAGAGAAGTCATCCTGAGTAGCAGAATATTATCTCGGATTAGCAACAAAAAAAGGGCCAATGAAAAGCATCCCCAGGAATATGAGGAAAAGAAAAGAGAGTTGTATTGATTTCGATGACAAGGTAGAATGTGTCAGAAATGGGCACACAAACAGAAATGTCATAAAAAAGGAAGTTAATAAAGATTTTCCAGAAAAAAACAAAGACGGCTGGTTGGGATAAAGCCAGAAAAGTTAAATGAATACATGAGACATGGCCTCATATAATGGAAGCAACAGAAGTAGAAATGTTTAAAAGTATTAGGAATGAGGTCAGGGTATATATATATATATATATTTTTTTTTAAAGATTTTATTTATTTATTTGACAGTGACAGAGATCACAAGTAAGCAGAGAGGTAGGCAGAGAAAGAGCGAGGAGGAAGCAGGCTCCCCGCTGAGCAGAGAGCCCGATGCGGGGCTCTATCCCAGGACCCTGAGATCATGATCTGAGCTGAAGGCAGAGGCTTAAACCACTGAGCCACCCAGGTGCCCCAGGGTATATTTTTAAAAGGTCATTTATTTATTTTAAAAGACTATTAATTAATTAATTTATTTATCTGTGAGTGAGAGCATGAGTATTCGAGAGTAGGGTAGGGACAGAGCAGAAGAGAGAGAGAAATGGTGTGAATCTCAAGCAGACTTCCTATTGAGCATGAAGCCACATTCAGAGTCCAGTCTCAACGACCCTAAGATCTTGACCTGAGCTGAAACCAAGAGCTGGATGATTAACCAACTGAGCCACCCAGGCACCCCCATTTATTTATTTATTTAGAAAAGATTTTATTTTTAAGGAATCTCCACATCCAAAGAGTTGCATGCTGCTCTACTGACTAAGCCAGCTAGGTGCCTTGAAATGTCTCTTTTTATTTTATTTTATTTTTAAAAAATGATTATTTATTTGGCAGAGAGAGAGAGAGAGAGAGAGAAAGAGAGAGGCAGGCACTTTACTGAGTAGGGAGCCCAATACAGAGCTTGATGCCAGGACCCAGGGATCATGACTTGACGCTGAAGGCGCCCCTAAAGGTCTCTTGTTAGAAAAAGAAGACAAACCAATTATAAAACACCAAAATGGTAGAAAGCTATTTACTTTTTTTCAAACTCTTTTAAATTTTTTGAAATCAAATGATAGGACCTAAGATAGGTCAAGGAATGATAGGAAAAAGCAGAAAAGAAGCAGCGAACCAGTTGTGTGTTCTGGTGGCGAGACTAGAGTTTAGTGTCCTTGTTTCGAGTTGAGAAAATGGAGTCACACACAGGAAGGTGACTTCGGGGTCAGTGCAGAGACAGGATGGAAGAAGGCCTGGTGCGTGGGGTGGCAGCCATATTTTCTGTTCTACCGTTTCACTGAAGTGTCACCATGTTTGAGAATTCCAAGAAAGTGCTTAAATATTGAAAGAAAGGGAGGAGGGGAGAAACTGGGCAATTACAGAATTGCATGCTTAATCTATAGAAAACTCTTGGGGCAAAGTTTCATAAAGTATAGTTAAATTTATTTGTGGGAAGAGAGCATTAGCAGAGAATGAATAGCATGTCATTACTAAGTCCTAAGTTTTTACCAAACTTTGCTTTGATACAAATACGATGAAACTGATACCTCCTGAGGTTGACAAAGTTCTAATCTAACAACCTGACAAGACTTCAGTTTTTTTGTCTTCTGCCTAAGACTGAGAAACATGAGCTTGACCACAAAACTCGTAGGTGATTATTGGAAGCTCAGATTCAAGCGATCTCTCCTCACTGGATCCACAAGAACCCCAGGAAGCTAACAGATGGGGGGCGTGGGGGGAGCTCTGTGGGGGTGACTTCAGCCCTTTGTTGCTGTCAATCATCTGTGTAATGAAGAAAATAACATCTTTGTTATTTTACAGAAGATACTTTGTTGAGTGGGAGCCATGTAAGCAGTTTTGAGGACCAGATGAGAATTAAAAGGAATGTTGATACTTTCGAGAAAGTAGCTGGAAACAAGCAGAAAGCTGCTTTCAAAGGCCACGATTAGGTTAGGAATGAAATAATGGAAACTGAAAAATGCACACCTGCAGAATTATTGACTGTGGGCATATATTGCAGATTAAAATCTAGAGGCCTCCATGGTGAAAAAATTGCCAAGGAGTCAAGAAGAAAGGCCAAGATTAAAAAAAAAAAAAAAAATTGGAGTGGATAAATGGGAAAAAATCAGACCTGAGAGGTAATTTTTCTTTAGGTCTTATTCAGTGGTGTGCAGGCCACATCGGGAGACACAACACAGTGGCTGGCTTGTAAAATATTTAAAGAGCTGAAAAATTAGGTTTATGATGAAGAGTGGAGGAAATGAAGACTTTTCAGTCTGGAGACTGGAAGGTAGAAAGGTAATTGAATCAAGCCTTAATGTTGAAGAGGAGGAAACCAGCAGTTTTCCATCTCCTCTGACAACACAACACGAGGAAACAGGTTTCAGTCACAAAAATAGATAAGTTGGAGGGGAAATAGATTTTTACACTGATGACAATGAATAAACCAAAAGTAAATAATAAAGTCTAGTTTTCTGGAAGGCATGAAGGAAGATGACCTTCCTCTGTCGAGAGTCACTGATGGATCTTTTTTTTTTTTTTTGAAATTGATTTCTAGGTTATTGACTAGATTGAGGGTTTTACAGAAGATTTCTCTGTAAAAGGCCAGACAGTAAATAATTTAGACTTTGGGGGCCATATGGTTTCTGTGACAACTGATCAACTCTGCAGATGAAGTGTGAAAGCAGCCATAGACAACACGTCACCGAGGAGCATGGCTGTGCGCATTAAACTTAATTTATGAAAAGATGCTCTGGGCAGGGTTTGGCCCTCAGGCTGTGGTGTATCCTGACTCCCAGATTAAATGAACCACACGAGCATTTGAAACTTTGGATCTTGGAAGTGGAGAAGAGCATTGGAGGTGACAAGGGCCCTGCTCTCTGTTGAGTATTGTCATAATCTATGGGAATAAGGGAAGAGGGGAAAGCCCCAAAAAGGGAATATTAAAGAGTGTATTTCTCTGATGGGCAAGTGGGGCTCAATCTTTCTGTCAGGGGAGGAAGCTGGGGAGTTTATCTGCAAGCTCGGGTTTCTTATTGTTTGAGGGTTCTCCCCCAACACGTCTGCTCCTCCCTGCTCAGAGGCATCCTGATTCCCCAGCCAAAGAGGACCCTCAGGCAGAGGCAGACCCAGGAAGGCAGCAGGGGACACACAGGAGAAGGCCGAGGAATCCAGATGGGACACGACATTGCCCGCTACACACACTACCTGAACCTTTCTGTTCGCTCACTTCTGGGGAGGAAAGATTCCTGAACAGGCTCACTTACGTCTTCAAAGAAGGTTCTCGTTTGCAGCACTATCTCTTTGAAGTAGAAGCTCACGTCTCGGTCTGTGAGCAGCTCCAGGATCTTTTTTAGAGCCTTCAAGCTTTCACAGACGACTTCAGTGCGGGCCAAGTGGTACAGGCCTCTGATGATAGATTCTAATATTATCTGCTTATGCTTCTTCACCTATTTTGAAATAAGGTCTCTTAATCTCGAAAACCTTTCTACGTGCAGGTGGACGAGGGTAGGGGGCTCTCAGCAAGGAAATTAGAATTTGGTTAGGGTCCCGGGTTTTTCTACCCGAGAAACACCACTGTAACAATATATTAGGATTCTTACTGAATTTCTAGGTAACCACGAGGTGTGGGTTAGTTAATCATTATTTTAAACTCTACTTAAATGTCCCCCAGCCCCATGTTCCTTGTACCTTGTGAGGGGCTCCAGAAGCTGTGTTACCAAGCCCTCGGATGGCCATTTGCCTCAGCGTGGCGTTGGAGTCCCAGGCGCTCTGGTCCATGAGGATCAGCACTTCCCGTAGACTGCCGTGCTTCCAAAGGATGGGCTCCTTCATGAGCTGAAAACAACCACTTCGCCCCTTTAGTGGAAGGAGTGGCCTCCCTCCAGGACAGTGACAAGTGCATCACAACTATGATGAAAAAGTGGGGTCCACCCACTCATGGAGGGGAGGAGGGAACCCCCGGGTCAATCAGCAAGTGTTGCAGAAGCTACTCTCTAGATGTGAGCAGCCCATGGGTCAAGGCTACATGGTGACAAGAACCACGATACCTAGTTAAGAAGAGGTTTTCTAATCTAATGGAAAAATGGGAAAACGGGAGTTAGCGACAGTGTTCCTTCTCTGGGTCGGCTGGGACAACTTTTGTGCCAGGGTATGAGGTGATGATAATATGCCTATTGAGTACTTTTTGTTTTGTCCCTGTTGTAGTTAATTCTCCAGGCTTCTCTGTCCTGGGAGGGTTGGTTTCTGCAGACCTGAGCAATGGAAGAGGTTGGGGGCGGGTTCTTTTTCTTCCTCTTTCAGTCCCTGCTTGGGCACCATATTTCTGGCGGTGGCTGGATCTCTCCACCCCCAAAGCTTCCGTGAAGGGCCCTCTTCTGTGGTTCGAGCTCCCACTGAACTCTTGACCCTGAGGGACCCAGAGGGCCTGCCGAGCAGGGGCACGGCTGATCTCTCTTGCCTCAGAGAAGAAAGCTGTGCCGGTGATGCGGTAGTTCTCCGAGGAGGAGGTCAGGGATGAGAACAGTTGCTCCATGATGTCCAGCATGAGCTCACGCTGCCACAGTGCCATGCTCCTAGAAAACGCAAGCCTCCAGTTGTAGCACTTTTTTCTTTCTAAACAATGGAGGAAGCTTGGGTCTATTTCTCTCTCAGGAAAATAAATGATCTAAAAAGGGAGGTTTGATGAAAAGGCACGAATGCTTACATTGCAAATAGCTTATCCAAGTGCCCCATTCAGGTGCAGCTTTCCTGACACTGTTGCTGCATCGCTCTATTTTGTGGGGGAGTGGTGGGGTCTGGGCTGCTCCCACCATCTCTTCCCACCTCCTTCTGCTTCTTCTTCCCTCTTTTTCCCTCCTGGGCTATAAATCCTTGGTGAGTCCTCTGCTCCCAGTGAAGCTGTCTCCACTGCATTTTTGCTCAATTCTGAGTGTTCTCCTTCGTGTCCAGTTCTAGAAGGCCCGCCTATTACCTGGCCAGTGCACACACTCCCACATGGTGGGTCCTGGGACTGCTTAGGAGGGTCCATAAGTTGTCCCCCTCATCAGATTCCTTGGCAAGACCTTCTTTCATGGCTTGGGCTTGCACACACTTCAGAGTCACCGTCGAGAGCCTGAAGGAGACAGTCGGCCGCATAAAAGTAAGCTAACCCCACGCAGGGAATTGTGAGTCCCTAAGTTCGCTCTGTCTGTTCCCCATAAGGCTCCCTCACTCCTGGATGTAGGGACACTGTGAAAGGGGGAAAACCCACTGCCCGATCTCACACTTTAATTTGGGGTCAGAGGGGACACGGAGACCATCTGAACCAGTAAGGAAAATGCCACAGACACTCGTTAACCTCTCATGGGAAAAGAAAGCCCCAGGGGTGGAAAGGGCAAACTCTTCTCTCTCTCTTTTATTTTTTTAAATTAAATTAAATTAGATTATTTAAAATTTAATTAAAATTAAAAAAAATTTTTTTATAAACATATAATGTATTTTTATCCCCAGGGGTACAGGTCTGTGAATCGCCAGGTTTACACACTTCACAGCACTCCCCAGAGCACACACCCTCCCCAAAGTCCTCTCTTTTGAGGATTCTAAAATAGCCTGCTGGAACCAGGCAGCCTCTTGCCCTGGATGGTGTGTGGCGACCGGAGGGTGGGCGTGCTGGAGTCAGCCGGGCCCGCACAGGCACGGTGCAGGCCTGGATGGGAGCACGGTCCTTTAACTTACTGTCCCTGTAGTGAAGTGACATCTATTAATGGAACAATGTGTGCTGGACCTCGATGCTGCGTGGAATGTCTTTCAGCAGGTTGATTTGACACCAGGATAAAAAGTTATGCAACAGGACAGGGAAACAGAGCCTTGCAATAGAGGATAAAAACCTATACCTAATCACTCTAAAAGAGCTCTGGGAGTACATATATAGCAAACTTTGAAAGTATAAGAAAGCATGGGGTCATGGCTTGGTTGGGATTCTTGCTTTTTCAATAATACACAAAATAATTTTGCTTCCTTCCATGGGTGACATCTTCAGTTGGATAAAATGTGGTGTTGATTTTTATTTTTCTCCTTCTCTTGGTGGCCTTGGAGAGTATGGAATCCCGGCTTTCTTAGAAGGGTCTCCGTGAGAGAAAACAAGGGAGACAAAGCTCTAGGGAAGCACGTCATCGTTCTGGGATGGTTCTGGGCCGCGACACGGGGGGCCTGGCTCAGGGAAGAAGAGCATGAGGGCTCAAGGTCAGTGGAGCCTTGTTTCCTCCTGGGTAGTGGAGGCCGTAGCCAATGGTATATAGGCCTTGACTTCCAGAGCCCCTTGTCTAGTGTCTGGGACCCCGGCAGCTGGGGAGGGCCCTCGGCCCGGACACGTACCTGCAGGGGTCTGCGGTCTGCTGCCTTTCTCCCTGCTGCATTACCCGCCGCCTGTGGCTCCAGGTGGAAATGGGCATTGTCTGGCCCAGCGTGCAGCTGACCAGCTTCAGGAGAAGAGTGAACAGCTCCGGGTACAAGCTGGTGATGGGGGTGCCTGTTGATACCACTTCATACATAGCACAGGCCACCTGGGGGGAGAGAGGACCCCGAGGTCAAGCAGGTTCCTTTCCACCCGGAACATCTCCCTGGCCTGATCTTCAAGTTCATTCTTCTCCCCAGCGGATTGCTCTCCAGGTTGACCACACTCATTGTAAAAACAAAGCAAAGCATGGGCAAAACAAGAATAAAAATAACCAGAGAAGAGAGGATGTATTTGTCTGGAAAATTCTCGACTCAGAATGTGTTTCTCTCTCAGGACTGCCATGTTGGTCAGCTCCAAATTCCAGGGGGCCGAAGTCAGGTTAAATGAAACCTTTTCCGACACTGAGGTCTTTCAAAAGGATGCCTTTTGGATATCTTGAAGACAAATTTGGAAATAAAGATACATGGATTTTCTTTGGGATGATGAGAAATTTGGTTCCAGAAGGGACAGCCACAGACAAAATTAGGGCCATACTTGTCCAATTTTAAGATGGAGCTGGTTTAAAGTCAGGGTATGAGAGGGGAAGAAGTATCATTATATCATTAGTGCTACAATCACTAAGCTCCAGGTGGGGACAGACCACGGAGCAGGACGCTCTACCAGGCGTGTGATGGGGTGTTGTCCGACTCACTGAAATCGCTTCCGTCCCGGCCGTGTCATCTTCTAATTCATTCTCAAGTTTGTCTGTTAAGGCTCTTAAGAGTTTACCACTGGAGACTATGTTCTCAGCCAGAGCCTTCCACAATGTCTTTGCATCCCTAGGGTGGTAAGGCAGGAAGCTGATAAGAAACAACTCTTTGGAATATTAGTGTTTTCATCTGTTTCCCTCTAAAACCACAGTATGACTAATCAAAATTTCAAGGGACAGATGGAGATGCTAACATGCCTAGAGATAAGAAGGATGTGCTCTTTAACAGTCCAGCATTCTGGACATGTGTGACTGAGGTTTGTTGATGTCTGTTAAAGCAGAAACCTCTAAGCTAGGTGTATTCTAGGTGACCAGAAAAAGGAGAAATACTCATTTTCTAATACTCATTTATTCCTATAGTGTATTTAAAAAAAATCTCATCATTTAATGAGGATAGTATATGAAAAACACTTGGAAAAAACATGCTTTGTGATTCAAGCACCGTTTTTGAAATGATTATTTAGGTGAGATGTTCTCAACCTTTGTTTTTGTTTTCCTTCTCTTAAACCACAAATTCTTCCGCAATGCAGATTAGACCTTCCTGGGAGACCAGAGCAGCTCAGTTAGCATCTACCTGTCGAAGGGCAGAGGTTTCTGTAAAAGGTTGGCGACGACTGCCTCCGTGTGAAAGCTGGCGATCTGAGAGACGGCTTCCAGCATGAACTGGAAACTTTCCTCCTTTTGCCTGAGGACTGGCATGTGATGGTAAATCATGATCAAGATCTCCAACAGCTAAAGGGAAAAAAAACCCACAAACAAATCAAACAGGAAGTTGCCGTTTTTTTCCTCTACATGAGCGGCTTAGGACACATGTAGTCAGCGCATTATTCATGGGCGGTTGATGAATTATAAACCAGGTAAAAATAATCATCAATTCTATGCATGGCCTGTCTCTTACTCAGGGGTTTTGTAGCTATATTGGGTATTTATTCTTAAATCGATGTAGTAAATATTTAGTGAAAGGTTGCATTAGATCAAATATTGTGCTAGGCATCGTGGGGAATTTACCAAAGATGAGTAAGATGTGACCCTTTCTCAGAAGGAATCAGTTTTCTAATAAAGAATGTTAGTGGGGCACCTGGGTGGCTCAGTGGGTTAAAGCCTCTGCCTTTGGCTCAGGTCATGATCCCAGGGTCCTGAGACCAAGCCCCACATTGGACTCTCTGCTCAGCAGGAAGCCTCCTTCCCCCTCTCTCTCTGCTTGCCTCTCTGCCCACTTGTGATCTCTATCTGTCAAATAAATAAATAATCTTAAAAAAAAAAAAAAAAGAAAGTTAGCCATACACCCGAAGGTCTGCGCACAAGGCAGCATATGGCCAGTGATCTACGGGAGGTTCACTGAACTGATAGGGGAATCCAGAAGTAACTGAGGTCACTGTGGAGGGACATATGGTCTGAGTCTTGAAGGATAAACAACAATTTTGAAAGGCAAGGTGGACTGCAGCTAATAATACACTATATGTGAATAAAAAATAAAAAACTAATTTAAAAAGGGCAAGGGGGAGATGGTAGGGGAAAATCATTCTCATCAGGAAGAAGAATACAGATAAAGATGTAAAATAAAAAAGCATGAGAATAGATGAAGCATGGAAGATTTTTAGAGCAGTGAAACTGTGTGCTAATGCAATGCTGGATACATGCAATTATACGTTTGTCAAGGCCAACAGTGAACCTTAGCAGAAACTATGGATTTGGGGTGATAAGGATGTGTCAATGTAGGTTCACTGATTGTAACAAATGGACTACATTTGTAGTGTATCACAAATTACAAATTACATTTGTAATGTAGTACAAATGGACTACATTTGTGGGGTGTTGATAGTGAGGGAGGAGGCATGCGTGTGGGGAGAGGAGGTATATGGCTATCTGCTCAATTTTGCTGTGAACCTAAAACTGCTCTTAAAAACAAATCTATGTAACAAAATAACAGGAGAGCACGGGACCGAGCGAATATGGCAAAGATTTCTGGAATAGGAGAATGGTCCAGTTTGAAACGCAAAGAAAATGAGGGTGATAAAAGAAGATAATTTGATAGAAAATATGAAGCCAGATCCTAGAGAACACTGACGGTGTCCCTTCCAAATTTGCATGTTAATCTCCGGGCAGTAGGAAATGATGTTATACATTTGGATTTTAGCTGTGGAGGACAGCAAGTCTCTCAGCTAAAGGAACTTTGCTTCTAGCAGATACTTCTCTTATTTATTTTGGATAGACATTTTTAGGATAAACATAACATTTCCCCTGAATTAATTCCTTAAACAAATATCTGGCAAATATGATTACCACAGAGTCCCATCTCAATGATGTTAGGAGAGAATTTATGTCCCTATTTTCCCCTTTTTGTGCTGAACACACAAATACAATGACATTCCAGATTTATAAGCCTTTGGTTCTCTCATGCCTAGCCTAGTGCCTGCCATTAGTATGTACTCAATAAATGTTTCTGGGGGCGCCTGGGTAGCTCAGTCAGTTGGGGGTCTGACTCCTGGTTTCAGCTCAGGTCATGATCTCAGTCAGGGTCGTGGGATCGAGTCATTGGGCTCTGTGCCTAGAGGGGAGTCTGCTTGGGGATTCTCTCCCTCTGCTCTCCCCCGACTTGTGTGCTCTTTCTCTCTCTCTGAAATAAATAAATCTTGAAAAAAATAAATGTTTTTGAAAAAACAGATTGGAGAGTAATTAACACAGAAATTATTTCTAAAGGCCATATGTTAGAGAATAATTTAAGGTGACCAACCCTGGGATATGGGGACCATAACTTTCAACAATTCCCCTTGAGATGATTTCATTGAGTTAAAGATTCTCTTCCTTTTTATTAATCTTTGAATTACTTGAATTCTGCTTCTGACCTCAAGAAAGAGGATAGAGCATCTCCATTTGGAGCTTTTAACCAAGCTTCCTGAACTCAAGTCTTCTTCACACTGCCTAACTCTCCAGCTGGGAGCAAGTATTGAGGACTTTCCCCCAGTCAGCTCTCCAATGACAGTCGTCCTTACCAGAAAACCAACCCTACAGTTCTGTGGAAGAGTAGCTTGAAGAGTGGCAGTGGGATTAGAAACTCTACTGATCCTTAGTGGTCAACCCCAAGGGAATCCACATGGCCACCATCCTCCTTAAGATCTAACAATCCAGTTTTCCAGAACCCAAATGTCCTTGTTCAGAGCTGCTGTCTCTGGCCAGAGAGTGACAGTTGGGCAAGGTTTTTTTGTTTGTTTGTTTGTTTATTGTTTGTTTGTTTTTTGTTTTTTTTAAAGTCACAGACTAGAAGAAAACTGAAACAGATTGGGGCAGGCACTCAACATGAGCCGGGTTGTTAGTACACAACTTGGGTCTCTGTGGAGGACTCCGAGGCCGTGCGTGCTCTTGCCCGTTATCCAGCAGAGGACAAACTGAGAAGTGACCACCAGCATGGCATCTCAGAAGTGTTAGAGGTCAGTTCTGTGGCCAAACTGGCTGGCAGTTCACCTGTTCTTCCAAAGCGGCTCCCTGCTCCTTCAGGACCGTGATCATCCATATACCACACGCCTGGGTACAGGCGGAGTTAAGGCTCTCCAGACCATCCAGGGTTTCCTCCAGGAACAGTAGGATTTCTTCAACTGGGATGAGTTTACTGACAATCTGAGAATGTACCCAGAAAGATTCATGTTATCAACCACCTCTACATACACTAATTCAAAATGCTGCTACTGTTTTAGGAGATTGGTAGAAACCACTGGAATTTCCAAACAGCTAACCCATGACTAGGACATAGAACCTACAGAAAATACAAAAACAGACAGACATTACCCTGCAACTCTAGGCAGACTTTTTTCTAGAGTTGCCGTTTTATCATTTTATATTTATTGCATCCCAAGACTACTGAGGCAATTTCTTCTCCAGACTTCAAAGTTATAGTGTACTCCACAAGGGAAAAATAATGTATATGGTTTATAATACAATTTATATGATATAAATTACTTTCACATACATTTCATATATCACAGAGATATGTCTTGCTTCTACCAGAATAGCTAAGCCTTGAGAATTTAGGAAAATAGATCACTAGGTACTAACTGCCATGTTCAATACTAGGCAGATCACAATATCCATGTAACTATGAATTATTATGAGTTCTGTCTTTTTGCTTTTCCATGTTTCAAAATTAAGACTACTCAACAAAAGGTGAGGAAAATAAAAACTTGGCAATTTTGGTCTCTAAGTATAAGAAACTTACAGAAGGGGTGATAGCAGTGTGTGAGTATGAGTGTGTGTGAACATGAGTGTGTGTGAACATGAGTGTGTGTGAACATGAGTGTGTGTGTGTATGCGTACGTGCTAATGAAAAGGTAGGCAGGTGAAAAGTTGACCATTTGAATGAATTCCAGGGACATTGTCTGGGGCTTTAACTAAGCAAGATGGTCACGATTATGAGTTTGTAGGTATGAAAACATTGCTATTCACAACTGACTTCTCTCTGCATTAAGTGGCCCGATGGCTGATATTTGGTTGAACAGTTCTTGGAAGGAAATTCATCCCTTTTCATGTCTCAACCAGTTTCTGAGTCATTTTGATTCCAAGATCAAAGGACTAGACTGCCACATGTGCTCTATGTAACACCAAATGCTTGCCTGGGCTCCAAACTCAATGGTTATCTGTTTTTTTTGTTTTTTGTTTTTGTTTTTGTTTTGTTATGTTGTTTTTGTTGTTGTTTTCCCCTCACATTGGGATGGATGATGGTTTAGGAAGAAAAGAAGGAGGTGGGCTCATGTTTTTGAGAACCTGCTACGCATCAGACACTTTCTTAGGTATTTGACATAATGTGCCTCCTGTTCTCCCCCAACCCACCCCAAGTGACTTCTCTCCCTTATTCTAGTCACCTTCTTATCATCTCTGCTGCTGCCTCCTTAGTCCAAGCCACCTAGTCTCACACCTGGATTCTTGTAGTTTCCTCTAAACTGATTAATTTCACTCTTGCTGGACCTGTATCGTAGTCTGAACATAATAGCCAGATGACCCTTTGGAAATGCAAGTCTGATCATGTTCCTTCTTGCAGAGACACCATGGGTTCAGAAGGGGCTTTTATAAATTAGTAAGAGACACTCTGTCTTCACAACAGTTCACTTCTCTCTGTAAGTACACAGTCGTAATGACTGAGGGCAGGCCTTTTGTCTTTTTCTATTCTTAGAGGCTAGAACAAAGTCTGGTACATGGTAGGTGTATAGGGCATAGTAGGTGAATGAATAAGTGATTAAATAAATGAATGACTTCATTGACCAATCCTCAGAACAACTCTGAGAGGTAGGTTATGTACTTTTTTTTTTTTGAAATGAGGAGAACGGGCTTCAAGCAAGTGCACACAGCATCATCTGATAGACCCCAAAGCCCCTGTACCTTCCACTCCACCACACTGCCTCCTTCATCCTCAAGATGGGTGCTTGGTTCATAGATTTCCTCAGAGTATGAAATGATCCACAGCAGGTGTAGACTAGGCACATGGACCCAGGAACAAGCAATGCCTAGACTTCGCTCTCCTTGTAGTGGAGCGTCCGCAGCCTACTCATTTGGAAATCAACCCAGAATCATCTTTCCATCCCTTGACCAGTCCTCCATATCTATTACCTTCGCTATTTTAGAAGAAATCTTGATCTGGACCTGTACGTCATCACACTGCAGCCCTTCCTGCAGACTCTGCAGTCTTTCCACCTCCGGGTGGGTGCCTGAAATCCACAAGGGGAGACAGATGCAAGAGTTCAAAGACCTGATAGGGTTAAAGAGGTTGGCTCTACTTTGATATGACCCTAATTCAGCTGCTGGATGCTTTTAACCCATGCATGAAAGCCTGTCTGATGAAAAGCTGGGCACAAGAGCAAACACGGATTGAGCAGTTTCTGCTTGCTGGTACGGGGCTGAATCCTCTGCATACCATGATCTCGTTTATTACTCATAAACATTATCTGAGGTAGACGCTCCTGATTTTGCAGACAAGAAAGCTGAGGCTGAGAGCTATAAAGCCACTTGGCTACAGCTACCCAGAGACTAAAAATAGGAGAGTCCGAATTTAAAGCCTAGTCTGCCTGGCACCAAAGCCTAGGCTCTCACTGTTCTGCTGTACTGCTGTCTCTGTTGGGAGTTCCCTTGAGCAGTAGGCCACTTCTGGAAAAATGGAAGTGGGAAGGTAACTATTGCAACAAGAACATCAGCAACGTTGTAACTGATTTTAGAAACCAATTTATAAACTCAGACCTAAACAGTAACAATTTTCTCTTTGTTGTTTGAATGGAGGGTAACCGTGGAAACTAATGCCTGAACTCTTCTGTGGAAGGCAGTCCAGCCCAGTAGAGCATAGAAGGACTTGGCAGTTAGAGAGACCTGGGTTCACAGCCTTGCTCTACTACTTTCTGCACCTGGTAAATTTCTTACCCTCAGCTCACTCATCTGAAAACTGAGTTTTAAATGGGTATTTAATTTAGCATCCCACTAGTTACTTGTATTTAGCAGGTATTTAATAATCATACCCTCTGCCATGCTATTTGATCCATCAAGGAAAAGAGTTAAAATAAATAATGAAGTATGGGATTTCTTATTAACAAAGAATATTTGAGAACCTGAATTTTGCATGTTTCAGGAAATTTTGCTTGTTTCAGGAAAATAAAGGATGCTAAAGGAAGAGTAGGTAGAGCAATAATAGAATTGAAATTCCTTTCTTCCTCTGAAGTTCCTCCCTGGCACATTTCTTTTCTTACTAGGATGGCCTTACTTATTTTTTATTTTCTGGCTTGGTGCAAGCATATACCCTTACTGAATTATCTTCCCATATCCCAAAGGACTTTCATACCCATTTTCATTCTGCTGAATAGTTTTTTTTTCCTTTTCTTTTCAACCAACTAACCAACCACTCCCACCCCCTCAACCAAATCCCACCTTTTGGCGTTAATATACTTTTCTTTCTTTCTTTTTTTATTAAACTTTTTTTTTAAAGAGAATTTTATTGATTTGAGAGAGAGAGACACAGTGAGAGAGGGAACACAAGCAGGGGGAGTGGGAGAGGCAGAAGTAAGCTTCCCATTGAGCAGGGAGCCCACTGTGATCCCAGGACCCCAGGATCACAACCTGAGCTGAAGGCAGACGCTTAACAACTGAACCACCCAGGTGCCCCTAATATGCTTTTCTTATGTGAATTTTAGAATAGTAATATCTCTGTGCTTCCAGCATCAAAGAAGTGGTTGACACATAGAAAGAACTTAATAAGCATCTTCTGAATCCCTAAAAGAAAGAGGAGTGGAACACAGGTGTGAAATGGCACTAAGCCTAGACCAGTGTTCCTGGCTGCACAGAAATGCACATGCGCCCTGCAGGGCCATTTTCAGGGAAGCATCTTCTGATTTAACTGGGACCAAGGCCCTGATTTGTCGGTCTCAGCCTGAGACTGAGGTTTAAAAATTCCTTACATTTCCTGATATTGTCACTCCACCTATACTTGGAGAATAGACGAGGTCCTGTTCTGGAAGCTGGAAAAACCTCCACAGGTTTGTCCTTCTTAGAGGACTTTGAGAATCACTTAGCATCGTAATACTAGTGCAGTTTCCTCCTGAAGAAATCCACGTGATAGAGGAAGCATTGCTAGTACCCCCAAGTGCTCAGTGATTTGAATCACAGTAGTTTTACCTATCTCAATGGACTTTTATAATGTTTTGGTGTTATTATCTTTATTTTTAAAAATAGAAAAAAGATCCAAAAGAGAGACAAATTCTGTGGCATAATTAAGGCATTGGAACACAGAAAAGGCTGAACTGGGGAGAGAGAGGGACACAGAGACACAAGGAGTAAAACCGAGAAT
The DNA here is from genome assembly GCF_030435805.1 of Mustela lutreola. Classification (NCBI taxonomy): domain Eukaryota; kingdom Metazoa; phylum Chordata; class Mammalia; order Carnivora; family Mustelidae; genus Mustela; species Mustela lutreola. The sequence goes on from NC_081294.1 coordinate 32,555,212, forward strand.
AAAAGAAAACAGGTATCTTCTCTCATTTGTGGGTTTCTCATCTTTCCCTCACCTTTTATACAGAACAGACCAATAGTGGAGCTAGCGGCTGCTTGCCGGATGGTGGGCAGGGTGTCACAGGAGTGAGGAGCCAGGAGGCCGAGGAGGGAGCCGATTTTAAAGTCCTCTGGTGCCTGCAGGATAAAGGAGACCGCCAAAGTGACGGGGTGGCTTGCCGACATCCCAGGATAGTCCCAGCAACACTGAACGTGAAGTCCCTTGTTTTTCCCTGAAAGGTCCTTAGGATGAAATTGAATTGTGAACCTTCCCTTTAAGGGCACTGGAAAAGTGAGTCTGGGAGCTTGTAAAAGCAACCAAATAGTTTAATCCTGGTGTGCTTCCCCCCCCCCTCCCCCTGGGGTTAGGAGTTTCCTCTTATGTTCTTTTCTGGGAAGCACCCCATTCTGGGACTAGAGCTCCAGCATGCAGGGACTTTGGATTCTAGAACCCTTGAGATCCCTGTGTTCGCAAGCGATGAAATCTATTCATTCCAGGGGTCGACTTACCTCGATATCGTTTGTCAGCACTTTTGCAGTGATCTGGAAGGCTCTTTCTCTTTCCCAATCTTTTTGTGAAACAAGCCACATTCGGAGAAGCTGTTGGTCAAAGAATAAATGTTCTTTCCTTAGTACTCGTCATAGTCACTCATTCCCATTCTTCTGCCTCTTGTGCTCTGTCTCTTCTGAAATAGGGTGCTCACCTCCCACAAACAATTCTTAAGTGGACTGGCCCTATGCGATGGGTTAAATGGGTCAGGCTGGACATCTCCCTGTGAAGAGGATGAGGTAGATTCTGGAGGGCTGTTCTGCAGCACAGATGAGGGAATGTGGGAATCAGTTTGAGCAACGGCCCTACTCACATTGAACATTTCTTGGCAGTCCTCTGCTTTCACGTTATCCCACATCATGGACCTCAGCAGCCTTCCTAGGGCATCCATGGATCGTTCATAGAGGAACTGAAATCCAATGTGAGCATGAGCATCAGGCTGAGGCTGGAGGGTGGAGTCCCACTGTAGCTCTCGAGTCTCCTCAGGCCTCACCCCTACATACATTGATGTGCTCCTTGTCCTTGTCTGTCTCGCCTTCATCTTTGAGTTTTTCCAGAGGTGGAAGGGGAAGCAGCCTGCGAATATTTTCTTCAAGAATATTTAGGTGGTCATTGAGTGGGAGCTGAGGTTTCAGTTTACTGAAATGAGAACAATGTGGAGGGATAGGTATTAAGATGATAAACAAAACGCAGCCCAGAAGAGTTCCCTGCCAACCATATCTGAGTGGTCAGATATGCTTACCGACATGTTGGAATCTTGAGGGGAGTGGGGACAGAAGTAGGGAGAGGTACTGTACTGTACGATTGCACATAGTCAACACACCTCATTTCTAATTTTTTTAGAGTAATAAACAATCATCATTAGCGTTGTGTTACTCAGTCCTTTATTATATGATCTGTGATAACATTAACCTACTTATTTTTTCTAGTGCTTGTGGGTTTTGTGTGTGTGTGTATGTTTGTGTTGGGGGAGATTCTAAGTTTGGAGCAGTTTTGTCAATTTCATATGATTTCTCATGTTATAAGTAGCATCACACATACTGAATGTACCTATAGTAAAGTGGCTGGACTCTTCCTCCACTTCCACTCACTTCCTCCCTCCCTTTCCTTCCTTCATCTCCTTATTCCTTTCTTTCAGTCATTTACTATAAACATCATGAGGATAAGAACAAACCTAGACATAACTTGGAAAAATGCAAATGTTTAATAAACATGAAAATCCCTATGTATTATTTAGTAAATGTAAATCAGGACAATACACTACCACTTGTCAGCTATCAAATTGCTACAGAAATTTATGAGACTGGCACTAAGGAGGTAAGTAGCAAAGAAATTTAAAATGATGACATGGTGAAGTCCCAAAAGTTCATTTTTGCTTTTGTTTCCTTTGCCTTCGGAGACATATCTTGAAAGAGTTGCTGTGGTCAAGATGAAAAGCTTCTGCACAGCAAAAGAAACAGTCAACAAAACAAAGAGGCAACCCACAGAATGGGAGAAGATATTTGCAAATGACATTACAGACAAAGGGCTGATATCCAATATCTATAAAGAACACCTCAAACTCAACACACACAAAACAAATAATCACTTCAAAAATTGGGCAGAAGACATGAACAGACACTTCTCCAAAGAAGACATACAAATGGCTAACAGACACATGAAAAAATGTTCATCATCATTAGCCATCAGGGAGATTCAAATCAAAGCTACATTGAGATACCACCACCTTACACCAGTTAGAATGGCCAAAATTAGCAAGACAGGAAACAACATGTGTTGGAGAGGATGTGGAGAAAGGGGAACCCTCTTACACTGTTGGTGGGAATGCAAGTTGGTGCAGCCACTTTGGAAAACAGTGTGGAGATTCCTCAAGAAATTAAAAATAGAGCTATCCTATGACCCTGTAATTGCACTACTGGGTATTTACCCCAAAGATACAGATGCAGTGAAAAGAAGGGCCATCTGTACCCCAATATTCATAGCAGCAATGGCCACAGTTGCCAAACTGGGGAAAGAACCAAGATGCCCTTCAGTGGTTGAATGGATAAAGAAGATATGGTCCATATATACAATGGAGTATTATGCCTCCATCAGAAAGGACGAATACCCAACTTTTGTATCAACATGGATGGGACTGGAAGAGATTATGCTCAGTGAAATAAGTCAAGCAGAGACAGTCATTTACCACATGGTTTCACTTACTTGTGGAGCATAAGGAATAACATGGAGGACATTGGGAGATGGAGAGGAGAAGAGTTGGGAGAAAATGGAGGGGGAGACAAACCATGAGAGACTGTGGACTCTGAGAAATAAACTGAGGGTTTTGGAGGGGAGGGAGTGGGGGGCTGGGTGAGCCTGGTGATGGGTATTATGGAGGGCACGTATTGCATGGAGCACTGGGTGTGGTGCATAAAAAATGAATTTTGGAACGCTGAAAAGAAATAAAATAAAATGAAATAAAAAAAATGATGACATGGTTAGAGAAGGGGGAAACTGGTTCTCTCACAGGGGAGTAAAAGTCAGTATCAGCTGGGATAGGTCTATCAAAAGTGTTAATATGTTGATACAAGCTGGACAGTCTTTTCATCTTTACTGTCTGGCTGACTTTAAAAAAATCAATTTATTGAGGTATAATTTATGCACAACAAGCTGCATCCATTTAAAGTATGCAGTTAAATGAGTTTCACACCCATGAAATCACCACTATAATCAATAGAGAACACCCACATTTTTCCTTATGCCCCTTTGCAGCTCATCTCTTCCTTCACAATGGCTCGGGCAAACATTGATTGGTTTTCAGTCATTAGAGATCACTTTGCAAGTTCTATAGGTGTTTGGTCCAAAGGAGAGTAGCCACTAGCAACACGTTGTTATCCAACACCTGAGTGTTGGCTGAGTGTGGCTAGTTTGAATTAAGACATGCTATAGTTCTAAAACACAATGGATTGTGGAGAATTAGTGTGAAAAATCATGTAAAGTATCTCACTGCATTTTAAAATAACAAATACATGTTGAAAAGATGATCTACTGAATATATTAAGTATAATTAATGAAGGAAAATAATTATTAAAATTACTTGGTCTCTTTTTTACTCTTTTAAAAGTGACTGCTAGAATATTTTAAATGACATATGTGACTTGCATTCTAGTTTTACTGGACAACACTGTGTTAGAGCCTAGTAATTCTTAATTCATCTTCAAGATTTATTATTTGAGCTTCCTTCAAACTTCATTTATCTTTGTAAACACGGCAATCTGTGCCTTCCCTTACGTTGCTTCTTACTGCATTTTAGAGAAATTAGGTGGCTACGTCTTGCATCTATTTTACCTGGTAGGCAAGGCCATATTTTATTAATGATTATTTTTTTAAAATCTAGCTCCACGCCTGATACGTGGATGACACTGAATAATATTTATTGAACCAAATTGTCAGCTTTTATAATCAAAAGTTCAGAGAGCACTTTTTTGCACAGAAGTGTTCACCAAAATATTACTGAAAACTGACAAATATATATAAAATATACAAAAACTGACAAAATATAATAAGAGGTGGTTGGTTAAGTAATATGAGACATACTATACAATAAGTTATTAAGCAGCCATTAAAAATGGTGTTTGTGCTGGGGCGCCTGGGTGGCTCAGTGGGTTAAAGCCTCTGCCTTCCGAGCAGGTCATTATCCCAGGGTCTTGGGATCGAGCCCTGCATCGGGTTCTCTGCTCAGCAGGGAGCCTGCTTCCTCCTCTCTCTCTCTGCCTGCCTCTCTGCCTACTTGTGATCTCTGTCTGTCAAATAAAATGAGTAAAATCTTTTTTAAAAAATGGTGTTTGTGGGTTCCTTGGTGGCTCAGGTGGTTAAGCGACTACCTTCGGCTCAGGTCGTGATCCTGGAGTCCCAGGATTGAGTCCCACATCAGGCTGCCTGCTTGGCAGGGAGTCTGCTTCTCCCGCTGACCTCTCTCCTCTCATGCTCTCTCTCTCTCTCTCTCAAATAAATAAATAAAATCTTTAAAAAAATGGTGTTTGTTACCTCAGTATAATAAAGGCCATATAAGAAAAGCCTATAGATAATATCTATCAATGGTCAATGACTGTAAATCATTCCCCTAAGATTTAGAGAAAAATCTAAGATCAGGAACAAGATAAAGATGCTTGTTTTTTGCTACTTTTATTCAACATAATACTGGAAGTCCTATTCAGAGCTATAGGGCAAGAAAAAGAAATAAAATCCATCTAGATTGGAAAGGAAGAAGTAAAACGATCTCTGTTTGCAGATGACATGATCTTATATGTAGAAAACCGTAAAGTTCACAAAAATTAAAATAAACAAATTGAATAATGTAGGATACAAAATCAGCATACACAAATCAGTTGTGTTTCTATTAACAATGAACAATCAAAAAGGAGATTAACAATTACATTTACCATAGAATCAAAATGTTGAAAATAAGGGGTGACTTTTATTATTTTTTTAAAAGTTTTTAGAGTTTCCAAGTTCTAACAATGAGTTTATATTACTTTTACTGCAGGGAGAAAATATTATTTTAAAAATTTGGTTAAAATAATTTCCTCCTGCAGGTTTAGTGCTACTAACCAACTAAAATATGATTAGGGCTTTCATAATTTTTAATAGGAATATTAAAATTTCCTTCTGCACAGAAACTTCAATTCTCATGTATCAATAAATGTGACTCCTCTGAGTTCATTATCCCTTTTAGTCTTTGAAGGGTTGGCCTCTCAGTCAGTCCTGTAAGTTTGAGAAGAGGGAATATTGGAGGGGGAGACAAACCATGAGAGACTGTGAACTCTGAGAGACAAACTTAGGGTTTTGGAGGGAGGAGGTGGGGGAGTTGGGTGAGCCTGGTGGTGGGTATTAAGAAGGGCACATACTACACGGAGCACTGGATGTGGTGCATAAACAATGAATTTTGGAACACTGAAAAAAAATTAAATTAAAAAAAAAAGAGGGAAAAAGCCTCTATTTGGAAAAAAAAAAAAAACCCAAACCCTACCAACCATTGATAAATTGTGTTCATTTGGGGGAGGGTACACTGGAGTATCCACTGATTGATAAGTCAGTTGATCAGAAAGAAGATCTTGGGGAGGAAATTTTTTTTTTTTTTTCAATGAGAGCAAGAAAACTTCTCTACCTGAGGTATCTGATGGCGATTAAGGCTTTCCACCGAACAGGGCTAGCTAGGGAGTCCAGGGGCTCATCCCTGATGAAGTCCTGCAACACAAAGGGGTGAAATATTCTAGAAAGGATGTGGGGAGTTTCCAGATGCAGCTGCAGCCCCATTGGACTGTTGGGTGCCCTTGGTCCATATAATGGGAGAGATCTGTTACCTGGAACTGGTGCATTGTACCCGTTTAAAAAAGACAGCTCTGACTCTTGGAAACAGACTTTTCAAGACCTTGCCCATGTCCTCTCTGCACACTTACCAGCATGTAACCCAGCAGCACCTCTTTGTAGGAGAACTTGAATCCCTGATCCTCAGCATCGTGGACAGCAATACCAATCTCAGTGACAGTTCTTGTGAAACTCATTTGTAGATCCATGTCCTAACGCAAAATGATTCACAGTGTAAACCAAAGTCCTGGGTTCCATACTTGGTTCTATAAACTCAGTTCTTGACCTAGGATTGAACTTTGTGCCCAGAGAGAAATGGGAATCTCTCTTCTTTAGCTATTTCTACCTCAGTCTAGGGTCAAAGTTGCAGGGAAGTTAAAAACCAAGGTCAAATTCTACTCTCACCCCCCACTCCTGTCCCCCAAAGATTGAGGTTATCTATAGCAGTGGCTTTCAAACATTTTGAACCATTAACTACACAAACTGTAAGAAACAGTTTACAAGTCCACTCTGTATTTAAATGCAATATATATATATATATATATATATATATATATATATGAACATATATGTATAATAACTGAAATGAAAGTTTTATGATACTTCTTGTTGCTAAATGTAATGTACTCTTCTATTTCTCTTATTTCACCACAAAAGTTTGCTGGTTGTGATCTATTCGAGCTGTTAGATTGATTTTATGGTCTTCTGGTGGGTGCATGGTTCTAAGAACACTGCTCCAGGTTCAGTACAGCTCTCAAACCACCTAGAACCAAATATAGCTCTCTGTTCTGTCTTAGATTAGGCTCAGGGATCCTGGCTTCAGGATCAGATTGATTAGTCATATATCAGGATCCTTTCCTCTGGAATCAAACCAAGAGGACATCTGTGCTACTGCATTTCCAGGAAGCACGTTATGTATTCAAGTATATCAAATATATTGCATACCTTGCTCATCACAGACACGCCCAGAACCTGAAAAACCAAAGGCAAAAGCAGATACTAGAGCAGCAGTTAGAGTTCCCTCCTCCAGGAAGAAGACCCACCCCCAACCTGAAAACAACAGCTAAGCAGGACACTGAGTCTTCCTAAAGGGCAGGGGCTGTTTGCATCCTCCCCCATTTCCAAAGAGAGACCCTGTACATTGACAGACTTTTCCCCCAGGGAAGTCTAATCTATAGAAAGCAGCATAAAGAAATCAAGCCTTTGGGTTTCAAGCCTTATGATTTAAAGAGGTTCTACCAGACTTTGGTAAGAAGAAGAGTAGAGACTCTTGGCAGAAGGAGCAGTGAAAAGCTGTAAAATGAAAGTTAATAGGGCAGCTGACTTTGGAACTGGGATACAGTCAGTTCTGCTGGGATGCTTGCCTTGAAAAAGGAAATTTGTCTCATTGAAATTGATATGTGAATACTTCTAGTATATTCTAAATTTTGTGTTTGCTTATGCACAGTTTTGTCCATGACAGAAGAAGGTGAGCTAGTTGAACTGACTCGTGTAGGAATAGTCACACGAACACCTCAAACATGTCAGTTGATTCAGTTTACCGTGTTATGAGCTGCTTCCCATTCAAATCTGACATTCTAGCTGGTTTCAGATGACCTTTCTTCCCATCAGCATTTCACAATAACTCATCACTTTCCCAAGTGAATTCAGGTGTTTTTCAAGAAAAGTGCCATATATATATATATATATATATATATATATATATATATATATATGTATTTTTTTTTGTAGTGTTTCTGTATTTCTTAGATGGTCTTCAAAATTAGATGCCGGGGCACCTGCCTTAGGATCAGGTCATGATTCCAGGGGCCTGGGATCAAGTCCTGTGTTGGGCTCTCTGCTCCATGGGGAGCCTGCCTTTCCTTCTCCACCCCCCACACCCTGCTCATGCTCTCTCTAGCTATCTCTCTCTCAAATAAAAAAGTAAAATATTTTAAAAAATAAAATCAGATTCATATTTTTTATATGTCATTGGTGGGGTTTTTGAATGTTGTGCCCCTCCCCCATTTTCTTCATAATCCCTGTGTTTTTTCTTCTTCTGTCTTGTGTATATGTTGTGCTATGGAAGAACTGACTGTACCTTGAAAGTGTACAGTCATCCTTATCTAAAACATCTACATCTTGTTTCCTCTTGTCTTTTTATCATAATTTGCCTCAATGATTGACTAAAACTAATGTAACACAAACCATCTTTTTCAATTATGTTTTGCTTATTAAATTTTGGGTACATCAGAATCACCTTTTGGGGGGCATATTAAAAATACAGATTCAGAGATCCATCTCTGAAGACTGGGATTCATTAGGGATCTCTGTCTTTAACAGGGTTCTAGGTCATTCTCAGACAACTGAAGTGTGAGGATCACTGTCCTATTCCCTCCCACTAGCATGTACTTATATCTGTGATATCACAAGTTCCTTATGATTCCATTCTTATCACATACACACATGAATACATGTCAAGAACAGATTTATCAAACAGGTGGGGTGTGGAGAGCAAGAAGCGGAGATAAGGGAGCATAAGGTACAATCTATAACATCAAGGTGTTGACAAACTAATGGGGGAGCAGATGTGCACATAATCAGTAAAAGCTTCCGGATGGATAAGAATCACTTCTAAATCTCCTAAAAATACAGATGTCAGATTCCAACCCAGACCTACTGAATCAATCTCCCTGAGAAATGGCTCTGGGAAGCTGTATTTCAAACTTGAACCCAGGGTGATTTTTAGGTGGCTAACCTGGTATTACTCAGCAAAATGGCCAAGTTGACAATATATCTAAAGCACTTTATTAAATATATAAGAAGTACTACAGGGGACAGAAAGGATCAGATGAATTCCAATTCAGTTGTGGGGTTCTGAGGCAGGAATATTCCTGGCATGTTTGAGGAACATGGAGGACAGTCAGGGTGACTGGTATGAATGTGTGTGTTGGCCGGGGTGTGAAATGGTACAGCATGGGTAGGTTAATTAATGATGTATTCTTATTTGTTTAAAAATACATGTATTGCACTTCTTATTTGTGAGGCACTGTTTTGGGTGGTTTATCTATACCACGTAAAAAGTTATACAACCACCATTAGTAACATTTCAGAGACTATAACAGAGAAGTAATGAAATAGCTGCTCTAAAGTGTACTGGAGTAATTATTTTAAGTTCAAACTTGGGGGAGAACACTATGGGTACTTGATCTAGGAAGGTATCATAGGCCATGAACTACCCAAGACCTTAGAAAAGAAACAAATTACCTGACCCTGTTTCATAATGAATTTTTCTGTTCTGTTCTGTTCTCATCTTCCAAACATACCAGATGCTATCTTGCCTTTGGCCTGTATCCTTTGAGCATGAATATTCCCAAGAGGTGAGCCCTTCCAAGGTTTGGGACCCCTAGCCTGGAAATCGAGGCACCCTGTGCTCACCGTTACCTGAGAGCACTGGCCATAAAGAAAGAGGACTTGGGAAACAATGTCTTGATCGAGCCTGGTGAGGAGTTGACCCTTGGGAGCATGGAGGGCCACGGCGCCATAGATTACCATGACATCAGTCTTGGTCAGGCTCTTTTTCCCAGAAAAAATACCCTGAAAGAGAGACATGAAAGCTATGACTAAAGGTGTTTCCTTTCCTCCATGTTGCTTCCTAATTCTATGAACCACTACAGGGTTTAAGAAATGGGACTGGGATGATGAAAATTAGTTTAAAACTGATATTCTTGCTTGTCAAATTTAAACACCTGGGACTGTGTTGTGGCTCTCTTGGGCTTTAAAAGAGATCCCTGTGAGAAAGCTTGGGTTATTTTTTATTTATTAAATCCCTTTTCTTCAGGGGTAGTGCAGTGTACATAGTGGAAACTGACCATGAGGCCTGAATGGCTGGTAGAGGGACAAACCGAGGCACACAAAGAACTCATTAGGACCTTCCAGGTCAGCACTAGTGACAGAAACTGGAGGAGATCTGCTAGACAGCTGGTCATTCTATAAGGTCCAGGCTTGGGAAGTTCTCACCTGAAATAAAGACCTGGGGACAGGGACAAGTATGATATGGAAAAGGATGTTCACTGAAGGAATCAGTGTGTTTTCCCCTTGCTGTGACCAAAAGCTTTGGAAGAGAAGGTTAGTCTTTTTACCTTACATCGATTCATGAAAAACTTTTCCCGATCTTGGAATGTTTTAAGAACTTTTAAAACAGTATCCAAGTGGCTCTCAGCACAGCATCCTAAAATAGATGTTATTCCCTAAAGTCAGAAAAGATAGGAATTTTGAGTTTAACCATTCATTTATTCAAAAAATATTTATGGAGCACCTGTTATGTGTCAGCCACTCTTCTAGGTGCTTGGGACGCAACAGTGAACACACACCAAACTCCCCATCCTTGTGGTGCACACAACCAGAGGAAGTGACAGGGAAGTAGCATTAAATAAACACATAGATTCAGTAAACATGTAAATATATAGTACTTTGAGGGTGACACATGCTATGGAGTTATGGGAAACAAGGAAAGAGAATAACTGCTGCAGTTTAGGGGGAGTTCTCAATTAAATAGGGCAGATGGAGAAGGCTTCATAAACAGGGGTGACATTGAGCAGTGTTCTGAAATAAATGAGGGAGCAAGTCATTGGACTGTGTGGGAAGGAGAGTTTCAAACAAGATGGGGAAAAAGGTGTTAAAAAAATTGCCAAGAGCAATAAGATAACAGAACATCTGACAAGGAGAAAATAAATAACATAATAAAAAAACAGTTTCAAAAATTCAGTAAGTCTACTGGTTTCTGAACATTTAATATAAAAAAAAGGATCGTGTAAACATCTCAAAATTTCTGAGGAGAATGTATAGCAAAATATACCACAGGTTTTTTTTTTTTTAATACTAGGTGGTCTTTATTAGCCCTGGAAATTTTTCTTTTAATTTATTCTTTATTTTTTAAATACATACACTCCTTTCCTCCACATTTGCAAACATTGTGCAGCCTAGCTAGGGTAGGAAATGGCAAAAGGGCTTTGAAAAAGCTCCCCAGGTTAGGCTTATGTTTTCTCTAGGTTGAAAATCCATGGTATGTAAGGTTATTTTCAGGTTGTAAAGTCAATGATTTTGAAGTTTATGATCATATGTTTAAGTTAAAAAGTCAAAATATATCAAAAATATTTATTAAGGATAATTAAAATTCATTTTGCAATATTTTTACAAATCTGGTTAAATAAATGAAATATTAATATGAGGATGCTGGTTCAATATTCAAAAATCAGTCAACATGATACACCATATCAACAAAGGGGTAAAAACCATATAATCATTTCAATAGATGCAGAAAAAATATTTGACAAAGCACAACATCCATTCATGATAAAAACCCTCAGCAAGGTTGTTTAGAGGGAACATACCTCAACATAATAAGACCATGTATGAAAAACCCACAGCTAATAACATACTCAATGGTGAAAAACTGAGAGCTTTTCCCCTAAGATCAGGAACAAGATAGGAATGTTCACTCTCACTACTCTCACCACTCTCACTTTTATTCAACAAAGTACTAGAAATCCTAACCACAGCAATCAGGCAAGAAAAAGAAATAAAATGCACCCAAGTTGATAAGAAAGCAGTGAAACTTTCACCATTTGCAGATGATATGATATTATGTATAGAAAGTCCTAAAGATTACCAAAAACCTAGTAGAACTGATAAATACATTCAGTAAGGTCACAGGATACAAAACTGGTATACAGAAATTGGTGTATTTTTGTACAGTAATAATGAAATAGCAGAAAGAGAAACTAAGGAGGGGATTATGCTAAGTGAAATAAGTCAAGCAGAGAAAGACAATTACCATATAGTTTCATTCATATATGGAAGATAAGGAATAGCACAAGGGCCACAGGGGAAGGGAGGGAAAACTGAATGGGAAGAAACCAGAGAGGGAGACAAACCATGAGAGACTCTGGACTCTGGGAACTGAACTGAGGGTTACAGAAGGGAAGGGGCTTAGGGGATGAGGTAATTGGGTGATGGGTATTAATGAGGGCAGGGATTGTGATGAGTACTGGGTGTTATATGCAACTAAGTAATTGTTGAACATCCCATCAAAAACTAATGAGGTACTTTATGTTGGTTAACTGAACATATGTACAAATATACAAATATATACAAATATATTCAAATAGGGACATAATTATAAGGTCAATTAATCTTTTGACAAAGGAGGCAAGAATGGTGCTGGAACAACTAGAAAGCTACATATAAAAGAATGAAACTGGACCACTTTCTTATACCATACACAAAAATAACCCAAGATGGATTAAAGACTTAAATGTGGGCCTTGAAACTATAAAAATCCTAAAAAAAAAGAGCAAAGGCAATAGTTTCTCTGATATTGGCCTTAACATTTTCTGCCTATGCCTCCTGAGGCAAGGGAAACAAATGCAAAAATAAACTATTAGGACTACATAAAAATAAAAATTTCTGCACAACAAAGGAAAGCATCAATACAACTAAAAGACAACCCACAGAATGGGAGAAGATATTAGCGAATGACATATCTGATAAGGGGTTATTATCCAAAATATATAAGGAACTTATAGAACTCTACAACCAAAAAACAGATATCCAATTAAAAATGGACAAAAGTCACGAACAGACTTTTCTGCAAAGAAGACATACAGATGATCAACAAACACATGAAATGATGTTCAACATCACTCATCAATAGTCAGGGAAGTGCAAATCAAAACTACAATGTGATACCACCTCACACTTATCAGATGACAAAAATCACAACCACAAGAAACAAGAGTTGGCAAGAATGTGGAGAAAGGGGAACGCTCTTACATCATCGATGGGAATGCAATTGGTGCAGTTACTCTGAAAAACAGTATGGAGTTTCCTCAAAAAGTTAAAAATAGAAGTACCCCATGACCCAGCAATTGCACTACTGGGTATTTACCCAAAGGATACAAAAACATAGATTTGAAGGGACACACCACTCTGATGTTTATAGCATCATTATCAACAGTAGCTAAGTTATGGAAAGAGCCCAAATGTCCATTGACTGATGAATGGTTAAAGAATATGTATTATAATATTTACTTAACCACAGAAAGAATGAAATCTTCCCATTTGCAATGATGTGGATGGAACTAGAGTGTATTATGCTAAGTGAAATAAGTCCATCAGAAAAAGACAAATACCATATGATTTCACTCATACATGGAATTCAAGAAATAAAACAGATGAACATATGATAAGGAAGAAAAAGAGAGAGGGAAGCAAATCATAAGAGACTCGTAATGATAGAGAACAAACTGAGGGTTGATGGAGGTAGGTAGGTAGGGAATGGGCTAAATGAGTATTGTGATAAGTATTGGGTGTTACATGTAAGTGATTAATCACTAAATTCTACACCTGAAACCAATTTTACCATATGTGTTAACTAACTAGAATTTAAATAAAAACTTGAAAAGAAAAAAAAAAGAGAAAAAAATAACAACATACTAAGTAAAAAGTAAGAAGTTAGAACTTCTGCTAAAATCTATCCATCAATGATATGAAAGATAACAAACAGTTCTTTTCTGAATATAGTTTCACAATAGCTACACTCTATTGCACTTTTAGCAAAGAATCATTATCCAATTAGAGTTGGATACAGAAGTTGTTTCCTGAAAACTTTTCACATTAACATCAAACAGAACCCACTTCTTGATAAAAAATGTCTGGAAAGCAGAACATTTTAACTCTTTCCAACTCCTCCCCCACCCACATATATTCAGATATAGAATTTGGAAAATATAAATCAAAGAAAATTAATAAAAAACCAAAATCATCCAGAATCTTCCACCCAAACATAATGACTATTAAATATTTTGGCATATTTCCTTCCAGTTTTTATAATTATAAAAATAGGGATCACTTTCTATATTCAGCTTTGTATCGTCATGTTTTTCATTTAATATTAAAAGTACTTTTCCATATTGCTAAACAATTTTCAAAAACATGACTTCTGATGATTGTGTAGTATTCCATGGATGATACACCATATTTATTATAACCCTCCCTTCACTGTTGGACACTTCCACTATAATAAATAATGCTGTGATCAATAAATGTCTAAATCAAATTTTTAAAAAAAGGAAAACAGAACTACCCTATGATCCACTAATTGCACTACTGGGTATTTTCCCAAAGAATACAAAAACACTAATTTGAAAGGATATATGCACCCTTATGTTTATAGCAGCTGTATCTATAATAGTTAAATTATGGAAGCAGCCCAAGTGTCCATTTGTAGATAAACAGATAAAGAAGTTGTGGGGGAAAAATATATATGTATATATACATATATAATGAAATACTACTCAGCTATAAAAAAAAGAATGAAATCTTTCAAATTTGCAACAACATGGATGGAGCTAGCAAGTATAATACTAAGTGAAATAAGTCAGTCAGAGAAAGACAAACACCATATCTTTTCACCCAAATGTAGAACTTAAGAAGCAAAACAAAACAAATGAACAAATGAACCAAGAGGGAAAAAAGAGAGAGGGAGAGAGAGAGACAAACCAAAAAACAGACTCTTCACTATACAGAACAAACCAAAGGCTACCAGAGGGGAGGTTGGCCATCTCTATGTCCTCTTTGAAAAAATGTCTATTCATGTCTTCTGCCTATTTTGTAACTGGATTATTTGTGTTTTGGGGTGTTGAGGGTGTTGAGTTCTGTAAGTTCTTTATATATTTTGGATACTAACCGATTACCGGATATGTTATTTGCAAATATCTTCTCCCATTCTGTAGATTGCTTTTTAGTTTTCTTGACTGTTCCCTTCACTGTGCAGAAGCTTTTCATTCTGATGAAGCCCTAAAGTGTATTTTTGCGTTTGTTGCCCTTGCCTCAGGAGGCATATCTGGTAAGAAGTTTCTACAGCTTATGTCAAAGAGGTTACTGGTTGTGTTCTCTTCTAGGATTTTAATGGTTTCCTGTCTCACATTTAGGTCTTTAATTCATTTTGAATTTATTTTGTGTATGGTGTAAAAAAAAAATGGTCTACTCTTATTTGTTTGCATGTTGCTGTCCAGTTTTCCCAACACCATTTTTTCAAGAAACTGTCTTTTTTCTATTGGATATTTTTTCTTCTTTGTCAAAGATTAATAGATCATATAATTGTGGGTAGTCAATTCTGTTCTATTGATGTGTGTGTGGTCTATTCTTGGGCCAATACCCTACTGTCTTGAGCACTACAGCTTTATAATATAACTTGAAGTCTGAAAATTGTGATACCTCCAGCTTTGCTTTTCTTTTTCAAGATTGCTTTGGCTGTTTGGGATCTTTTGTGGTTCCATAGGTAAAGGGGTTTAAGAGTACACATCATGATGAGCACTACGTTATACACTTGGAACTAATATAACACTGTATGATAAATATACTGGAATTAAAATTAAAAAAATAATGAAGCATTGACATTTAAACAGGGAAGCACCGTTTTTCTGACAAATTCTGTTGGATTATTTTGAATGTATCCATGGATTCTTGGTAAGTAAGACATTGCCATAAGACCTGCCGGTGGCTTTCCGGATGGAATTAATTACCATCATCATACGAGGATATTGAGAGAAAGGGGTCCCACCTGTCGCTGATCCCCCAGTTGGTTGGGAGCAATCAGAAATTCCTTAATCTGTGAGCTTACAAAGTCTATATCTTGGCAGGATGCTAAGGTGGTTCCCAAGGCTTTCCAAAGGAATTTCTAGAAGACAAAAGATAAGCAATAGCATGGTAAGGACTGGAAAGAAAAACTCCAATGAAAATTGGAAAGTGTTAAAACAGTCATCCAAAGGAAGGAAATTTAGCTACTTAATAAACATGTACTTCTAGTATTATCTCTTCCTGAAAGTATTTTCTCCCCCCCCACCCCTCCCCGGCAAGACTGTCCTTACCAGTGCTCTTTCCTATTCCTCTAGGCCTTATGCTGAGCCATGATAATACCTTTTACTCTCTATTGTAACGTTCAATTTTCTTGTTTGTCTTTGGGCTCAGCATTTCAGTTCTCCACAACAGAGGGTTTTATGGTCACTCTCAGTGTATAGTCCCTGGTAGTTAATAAATGTTCAACAAATGATTTTAGATACACATGGGAATGAAAATAAGATTATTTGAAGATGATGTCATCAGATATTCTCAACCTCCGAAGTATATTAACTTATTTTATTTAGGAAATTTAACCTATAATAGTTTTAAAAATAATACTTTGCCATCTCTACTATTATCGCTCTCTCAGGAGTAGGGTGAGTTGTCCAGAAGTGCTATAGCATGGTGTTCAGGTGAAGGAGAAATGCCATACAGGAACGTTTACATACAAGTTGTGTCTTTAGTAAGGGACTCTGAGTGAACTGGGGAAGGAAAACTCCCAATGAAAGAACACTGACAAGAGAGTATGTGGGAAATCGTTCTGTGGCTTCCACATCCCTTAGAGTTGATGAGAATGTTGGATTCATTAAGCAAGCCCCAATATGGATACCTCTGTAATATCCAGATGTAGAAAAGGTGAGCAGAACAGACATGGCTTCCTCTTCTCTTTCATTACAAGCCATACAAGATTTAGAAGTAAGGCTGAGGGAACGGGGTAGCACAAGAGTGGCATCTGTTTAAACACCACAACATATACCTGGATGTAAATACGTGTATGTACATGTGTGTATACATGTGTGTGTTACATATAGAAAAGATCTATAGTCTTGTGGAAGTAAGATACAAAGAAAATATTTACAAGAGAAGAGACTTGCCATATGGCTAGAAAAATGAGGTCATGAAGTCCTAATTTGTTTTCTTTTTTAAAAATTTTTAAATTTTTAAATTTTTAAAAATTTCTTTTCAGCATAACAGTATTCATTGTTTTTGCACCACACCCAGCATTCCATGCAATCCATGCCCTCTCTAATACATACCACCTGGTTCCCCCAAACTCCCACCCCCACCCCTTCAAAACCCTCAGATTGTTTTTCAGAGTCCATAGTCTCTCATGGTTCACCTAATTTGTTTTCTAAGACTCAAATCATTTGTAGCTGTATAATATCAAATTGTCATCTCCTTATTTAAAATGTCCATCCGGTCACACACAGGAGAAAAAATTGGCCAGGTGCAGGCTTATTCCAAGGACTCTGCAGGGCTTAAAGGATTGTAGTGGTTGAGTGGTCATTATGGATCAGAAGGAATCTATGGCACAGGAGGAAAGGAAAACCTGGTAGCCACCAGTAGAGTTTAGTTAGTCCATTCAGGAGAAATTGTACAGATCAGTGCAGCTAGGGGTGAGCGGTGTGCATGAGGTAACAGAACAGGAGGAACAACTGCCCGGATAAGAACCTGATGAGGCAGCACCCATTGCACTCTTGGATTTCCAGGCAAAAGGCCCCCGTGACAATGTAAACTATGATGAGAAAAACTGTGTACTGCACAGGAGTAAATATTAATTAGGGTTAAAGTTGCTAGAGTCTGTTTAACTCCACGTTGGAGGCAGTACAAGAGAGTCTGGAAAAGTCCTATGTCGCAGGAAAAAATCCCAGTGTTATAAAGGGGACTTTTGTGTAAAGAGTTGGCCTCAGTGCCTCCCCTTCCTCCATACTGATGAGCTGTTGCTTCTCTGCTGATGTTGGTCAGATTCAGTGTATCGTGCATTCTTCCTTTGAGACTTGGAGAGGAATTTCTGAAATCAGGAACCCAGAACTGGGAAAAAATGTGGTCAATTGCAAAAACAGCCAGAGCCTTTCTATCTCACCTCTATCCATGCCTCCTTACTATGAGAGTTTGCAGCTCCTCCTATTAGTATAGTCTATTTTGCCACTCCTCCAATCTGGGTTGGCCTGGTGATTTGCTTTGGCCCACAGAAAGTGGCAGAAGTAACAGTGTGCCTCTTCTGAACCTAGACCTCAAGAGACCTTGTATACTTCATGGCCGCAACCACGAGAGCAAGCCTGGGCTGGCCAACTGGAGGAGGAGAGACCACAAGGAATGGAAACAAGGTGACCTAGTTGAGATCATGGCAGACCAGCCAATCCCCAGTATATGCCAGTGGGAGTAGTTAAGACCAAATGGCTGCCCAGCTGAGTTCAGCCCACACTGTCAACCTGCAAACTTATAAACTAAGTAGGTAGCTATTGCTTTAAGCCCCTAGGTGTAGTTTGCAATGCAGCTAAAGTTAACTGTCACACTCTTACTTTCCTGTTGTTAAGTATAATGACTGAAAATCATTTAAGCAGCTCACTGCTTGAATTGCTCTGCCTATCCATATCAACATGACTTTGGACCCATCTCGGGAATCTGGAAGCTGTTGGACGGATGGTATTACATGAGATGCATAAGTCTAGTTTGTATATGAGAAGATGAGGCATTGCTCACCAAATTCTCTTGAAGAGCATGTCTGCAGGCTTGATAGACCCATTTGGAGAATCACTACTCTACCAAATTAGAGAATCAACCAGTGAGAGGAATTTTGAATATTGCATAGGAGAGTTGAAAGTTGATAATAAATAATTTGTTAGAACAGACACTTAATACTAGATTTGATGAGTTAGGAAATGTTTTTTCCAGGAAAAAAAAAAAAGAGAAATGTTAGAACCATAATGATAACCTTGATCTACTTTTTATTGAGCACAAGTCTTCGGCCAGGTACTTACTTCACTAGTGACTTTATATACTTTATCTTTTTGAACCCTTAATTCACCTCAATCTTCAGAGCCTGGTATAATTTCCATTTTAGATGAATATACTGAGGATCTAGAGAGGTTAAGTAACTTTGTTACACTTACATACACAGTAAACCGCAGAAGCTGGATCCAAACCCCTTTTAGAATGAATGGCTCCAATGCAGAGGGTTAGGTAGAAGCCATCTGGGGACAGAGGAAGGAGACAGCTGGCCTTTGAGCATTCTTTTAGCTCTCAGTTTTTGTTAAATTGTAGTAGATTGTTTCTCGTAGCCAGCATCACAAAACTGGCCCAGAGGAAACCAAGATATAAATTGGCATTAGGGATGCCTGAGTGGCTCAGTAGGTTAAGCCTCTGCCTTCGGCTCAGGTCATGGTCCCAGGGTCCTGGGATCGAGCCCCGAATCGGGCTCTCTGCTCAGCTGGGAGCCTGCTTCCTCCTCTCCTTCTCTCTCTCTGCCTGCCTCTCTGCCTATTTGTGATCTCTATCTGTCAAATAAATAAATAGAATCTTAAAAAATATAATAAACTGACATTAAATCAGTGCTGTGACAGGGACCACTATTTGTCTTCATTATCTACTTTTTTCCCTTCGCTAAAACAGAACACCTAAATTTCAGCCAAGTACATATCTATCTTAAAGGCACTATATTACTCAGGTTTACTTGTAGACAGGTGCCGTCCTATGAGTAATTTTTGGTTAAATGCAAGGTGAAGAGAAGGTAGCATTTTTTTTTTTTCTAGTGATTTCTCCTTCTTTTTGGTGGTAGACAAATTGGAAGTTGAGCAGCCATGTTAGGTTATAAGGTAGAAAGTAAGTGCCTTAGTTGAAAAACCAACCTTCTCAAGGGAGGTGTTGCTGTAACTGCCCATTTGCTCCTTGAAATCTCGACTCAGTTGAATGGTCCAAGCTACGTCACTGATCTTCCATAAAGATTCTTTGAGTAACTGTTGCAGGAAGTGGAAGTTAGATATGAATACAACCGCTTAGTGTGCTTTCTTAGTACTTTCCTGTTACCTTAATTTTTTAAGTATAAATATATAGTAAATGAGATTATTCCTTTTCCCATTAAAAAAAAAAAACTCGTTATTTCCCTTCTTATTAAGTAAGAGGGAACTTTCCCTCTTATTTTATAAGTTTATTTATTTATTTAGTTTTAGTAATCTCTACACACAATGTAGGGCTTGAACTCATAACCCTGAGATCAAGAGTCACATTCTCCTCCAACTGAGCCAGCCAGGCACCCTTCTCTTTATTTATTTTAATAGCTATATGCTGTTATGTTCTGAATTTCCAATAAAAACAAGTTACTCAGAAGGTAGAACAAACTCCATGTAAGTGCCTTCCTTTTCCCTCTTATATAAAAATTACCCAGTCTTAAAATAGAAATTAATCCACTTTGAAACTTAAATAGAAGTTAACATTTTTCAAGGTTTTTTTTTTAGATTTTTAAAAAAATTTATTATTTATTTGACAGACAGAGGTCACAAGTAGGCAGAGAGGCAGGCAGAGAGAGAGGAGTGGGGGAAGCAGGCTTCCTGCTGAGCAGAGAGCCTGAGGCAGGGCTCGATACCAGGACCCTGAGATCATGACCTGAGCTGAAAAGCAGAGGCTTTAACCCACTGAGCCACCCAGGCACCCAACAATTTTCAAGTTTTAAACATATTTGGAAAAGCTTTATTTGTCAATGTTAGTTTGTTTTGCTACATACTAAAAGAAAAAGGACATTTTTGGAATAAAGAGTTAAAATGTCTTGAAGAACCAATTAAATGTGCAAGTACATTTTGCTAACTTCAATTCTAGTAACAAAACATTCCTAGTTTCACCAATTGTTCTGAGCCAAGGCCTCAGTCAGCCATCTGAACCTATTTCCTTCTTCACTGAACAATACATAAAAAGGTGTTTTTGTCTTTTTGGAGGACAAAATCCATTGCAATTTCTGAAGTCCATTATTTTTCCTGTATTTTTCCAACTTTAAGTTTAGAAAAGGACTTTCCGTGTCAAAGCCCATGAAGATTTCTAGGTATTCTCTAAGGAACTCATTCAGTGAGTGGGCCCTTTGAAGAGAAGAAATTAAACAGCCTTGGAAGTCTGAAAGAAGGAGGTACATGCAAACAGTTTTGGGAGAAGGCTAAATAGAAATACACTCAAGATTGGAAGAGGGAAAAGAATGTTCTTGAGGCTTCCCTCTAGAGAGAGAACTTTTCTTCCTAGTTGGAATAGTTACTTTAAAATGGTAACTGGGGAAAATAAGGTAGGAATTTTGAAAAAGAGAAGGGAGATGATAAAAGAAGCATGAATACAGGAAGAGAGGTGGATCCTAGAATTAAAGACCAGAAAAGTAGAGCAGCTACTTTCAAATCTCATATTGGGTAAGGATCATTTGTGAGAGTCTTTAAAACATACCAGTTCTCAGGAAACCATCTTAGAGACTGATTCTGGAAGGGGCAGTAATGGAACATGCAGGTGATGAGGAAAAGTCACTAAAACTTGACATTTTTAAGAAGTCATAGTTAATTTCTATGTAAAGCTTATGGACTGAGACCATGCTAGGTTAAAAGATCCCTTTCTGTGGGCTCCTTGACCTCCTGTAGTCTCCTGAAATCAAAATCCTCTCTGTAGAACCAATGTCCGGCTCCTACTTGCACTTTACCATTTTGGGGATTTTTGGATCTTTGTAACTGGTTGCAAACTGGTTGCCAAAGTTCAGAAATTTTATGGATTTTTTTTTTTTCTAGAGAAATGGTCTAATGTGGCTCTTTGGTTTTTAGAAATCAGGAAAAGACACAGTGAGAAGCAGAAAGGTGAGGAAACAGAGCTGTATTTAGACGCACAGAAGTGGAAATGATGTTAATTTGTGTTTATTTAAATGGTAAAAGAATGCAATTATAAGGAGAGGAAAAACTAGAAATTAGAGAAGATTTAAGATAGGTACAGGGGAAAATATGAGTAGGTGAAATCTTCAATACTATCTTTTTTTTTTTTTAAAGATTTTTATTTATTTACTTGACAGTGAGAGAGAGATCAAAAGTAGGCAGAGAGGCAGGCAGAGAGAGAGGGGGAGGCAGGCTCCCTGCAGAGCAGAGAGCCCGATGCGGAGCTCGATCCCAGGACCCTGAGGTCATGACCTGAGCAAAGGCTGAGGCTTAATCCACTGAGCCACCCAGGCACCCCAAAATCTTCAATACTATCTTAACTCTTAACCAACTCAAAGACTAAAGATTATTGTTCAAATTATGGTGATGTAGAGACTGTAATTCTTAAGCAATCACTTCTAACATTCTAGTTCTTTTCCTAAGGAAAAGAAACGTTGTTTACTGACCTTGGGTATCTGGATCTTTTAAGTTAAGATGTGTGACTCTAGCTGATTTTTATCATCCAATCATCAACAATTAGTCTCGAAGCTACCCTTACCTGAAGCAGCATGGTTTCCCATAGCACGATGCTAGTGTTCTTTCCTAGAAATAGAAATTAAAAACAGAAAATAGAAATAGAAAATAAAGTCAGGACTCTGTTTCTCCCTTGCCAGGTCCCCAGTGAATGCTGAAGCCCCACTTTAAGCTTTACAGAGGATGACTATTTCAGATGAAATTTACTATGTTGCCAACTTCAAGTGCTAATCAGACAGGAAAAAGTCTTCAGTCCAGGTTACAAATCTAGGTTTATTTTTGGTTAACTTCAACAGTAACTACTGTAATGACCATATTTTAATTTTCTAACATAAATAGTAATGACTTTTTAGAACAATACCAAAAGGGAGTTTGTCTAAATAGGAGAAAAAGACCAGAGCAAAAGTAAAAGTTTCTGCTAAGAATATTACCCACTGGATCCTCCTGTAGTACAAATATGTGGTAGAGAATTAGAACATAAGGAATCAAGGAAAAAATATAGCTGTTTACTTTGCACATCAAGTTCATTGTTTTAATCGCCTCAAATGAACCTCAGGCAGAGAAGTGGTGCCTCATTTCTTTATGCTCTTGCCTCTTTCGATAAAGACCTGATTCCACTCCCTTGTACCTTCCAGAGGCTGCAGGAGCTCAGGAAAACGTGTTTTCCACAGGTTTACCAACTTGGGGTGAATTATCTCAGGCAGTATCTTCAAAAGTCCTATTGCACCAGCCCCACATAATTTCCCTAAACTGGCAAGCATAGATATTACCTGAAAAATGGAAGATAAAAAGTTAATCAACTGCAGGGGTATTTAAAAGGTCCACCTGCCTTTTCCTTTTATCGCTGTCCTGGATGCCCTTGATTCCTACATTAGACCATCTCTCAACCAAACGTCAGTCTATTTCTTACTTATTTTTTTTTAAAGGTTTTATTTATATATTTGACAAGACAGAGATCACAAATAGGTGGGTGGGGGAGAGCAGGATCCCTGCTGAGCAGAGAGCCTGATGCGGGTCTCCATCCCAGGACCCTGAGATCATGACCTGAGCCAAAGGTAGAGACTTAACCCACTGAGCCACCCAGGCGCCCCCTATTTCTTATTTTAGAGCAAAGCTAATACTTAAACAACCCCCCCCCTAATTTGCATCTGAGGATAAAGGGGAAAAAATACATAGAAATTATCAAGCAAAAATAAATAGAAGGTACCAACACTTAGTTACATTTATTGATCAAATAAAGACACGTGGAAATGGTATCTGAGCAAATGCTACATATAGGAAGGAAAAGGAAAGAAGGAAATCTAAATAATAGATGTGGAATTTATTTGAATGGCACTCGGGACTCAAATTCAGTCTATGCTTATTTTAAAATAATAAATTAAGTTTAACGAGCATTTCAGAGCGAGAAGATAATCTTGCCAATAATTTTAATGAGTGTCATTAGTGTAGCAGGACATTTATTATGCCATTTTAGTGTTTCTTTTGGTTTGGACTTGCTGTGTAATTTTTATTGAGATTTATTTAGAACTGAATGATCTATATTGGCCTAAATTTCTCCCATATTAGTTATTCATAACTCACTCACCAGAAGTCTGGCCAGTAGCTGCTGGGGCAAAGGAAGTTTCACTGGAAAGAGAAAGTGGTTTCCATTATTGCTGTGGGGGCTAGAGAATTCAGATTGGGGTTGGGTATATAAGCAAAGCACTATAGCCATTCCGGAAATGAGCCTTGCATAAAAGAAGTGTTTTGCTTTGTTTTTGTATGCACACACCAGCTCCGGTGGAGATGACAAGTGCTGTTGACTCCTTGGCATCATTCTTCTTCCTCTCTTCTGCCATAATCAAGCTTCTGATGATATTAAACAGGTAGTCCAGAGTCCCTGTATATTCTGCAGGAACTACAAAAGTCAGGACTCTTGGCCACAGCACCTGGGGAAAACAAGGCAAGATGCAAAGATTTCGGATTTGTCCATGATTTCTCCCTCTGATGAAGAGCATGTTCTCTCACCTGTTATTTTTTTTGCTCTTCAGGCCAAATCAAAATGAAATCTCTGCATTCATGTTCACATTCATGTACACATTCGTGTTCAGGTGTTGGTTGTAGTGAGTGTTACTCAGCATGTCTGCATGGGTTTGCTGCTGGAATTTGGGGCAGGACAATTCTTTCTTGTGAAGAACTGTTCTAGGCAGTGCAGGAAGGAAGTCTAGTACACCTGGGCTCCACTCACCAAGGGTCACCAAGTCCTTTGTCAGTGTGGCAACCCACAATAAGTCACGTATGTCCCCAAACCCCAAGACTGGAGTGTGTTGCTCAGAGAGAATGACTGGGAATGGATAGTGAATGGGCTGCTCTAGGTGCTGACCTTATTGCTCTGGAGTTCTGGCAACACTTGTTTTCTTTAGTCAGTCCGTTTTGTATTCTCTGGAAAACTACCTTGTCCTCGTGGAAACCTTGGGGTCAACATGGACCCTTCCCTTTGTCTTGCCATCCAGATTTAATCACCAAGCCCTGTCTTTTTTTTTTTTTTTTTTTTTCATTATAAGATCTTCCATGCCCTTCCATATTTCCTTCCTACTCTCATGACGCTGCCCAGTTCCTGGGAGTTACATCTGATCTCGTGCTCACTCTCTTTCCATTTAGTCTGCTCCTATGTAAATCCACTGATCTCTCACAGTTATTTTATATTTATATTTAGCACTTGCTTAACATTTTGAATGGCTCATCAGTCACAAGGTAGGACTTTGGCATTTCAGGCCCACAGGAGTCTGGTCCTACACTTCTTTTCATTATTTGCTTTTACATGGAAATGTTTCAATCTTTAGTATGTAGCAGATATATTGGGACGTGTTTGCATGCAGATTCATGGGCCCTATGCACAGAATGCTGATTCAGTGGATGTGGGATATGGCCTGGACATCTATGTTTTAAATAAATACCTTAGATAATCAATCCAAGAATCACACTTTAAAATGCCATCCTAGATGAAGCCTCTGATCCATTTAAACTGGTCTGTTGCTTATCTCTTGTCCATGCCATGCATTTCTGGCCATTTAATCCTTTCTCTCAGGTTATTTTGCTTGAGAAAAATACAGATTCCAAGGCTCCTCCCATTAAGGTATAGATTATTTTCAAGTGTCAGCTGTGGCCCGAGAATGTGTGCTTTCAACACCTTCCCAGATGAATGGGGAAAGTTTAGCATTCACTGAATTAGAATCTCTACTCACCACTTGACGATATGTCTAGGTATGCTAGGGGAATAAGAGGTGCTTTTGAGGAACTACTCTATTCTGGGCACTGAGCATTGCAATGTACTTCACTGAATCAGAGCATCAAAAAGCTGATGACAGCACATGAAGGACTAATTCATGTTTTTACTCCTAAATGGGCAGAGCTTTGGAGAGATGATCCAAGTAACTGTCAGTCGTGACAGAAGACCACTTACCTGGGGCATTCCAATGACCAGTGGGTCTAGGGTTTTTAAGACCTCGAGGCTTGTTTCCCGGACAGATTCCTCTCCCTTTTCAATCTCATGGGAGTTAGGTTTCATTGGTTTTTCCTTTAAGAAAGATGAAACAGGAGACCTGTTAATAATCCTTCCTGCTGGTTCCCTCTGACCTTACTTGGATGTGCTCTCAGACTCTGGGGAGGACAATACAGCCACTCAAGGGGCTCATGGAACCCAGCAGTTTTGGTCTTCAGTACTTAACTTCTGTTTTAAAGTGCACCTTGGAGGAATTGGTTGGAACAGACACTGCTGGATAAAGCAGAAAAGCAAAAATTGTGATGGTCCTTGAACTACGGACATTCCCTCTCTCTCTCAGGCCTTTGCTATTGTCTCAGGTGCAAAATTTTCAAAGACACAGCCTCTTAGTGGAGTGGACTGTGATTTCGGCTATCATGGACTTACTAAGATCCCCATCTTACGTACATGCTTTTTAGGAAGTTAACCCCCATTTGGCAAGTATGGACGTCTTCTGTTTTCTCAGAAGTAATTCACTTTCTCCACCCCTGCCTCAAGGTTTTGAGGATAGATTGCCTCCTCTGGGAAAAACCATGATTTCACCTACCTCGAATTTATCATAAGCTCTAAGTGATACCAGTGAAAGAGAACTCAGAAGGCTAGAGGCTGAAAAATTTATTGATAAAAGTGATAAGACTGAAATAGAAGTTCTAAATTAGTCATTGAATTGAGCCCTAGTTAACTGCCCTTGTTACAGGGTAGCTTTCAAAGCTGCACCCTCTTCATACCAGGTTCTTGTTGGACATGGCAAACTGGGAGAAGATATATTCAATCAGTGGCCATCCTTCCCGGGCTTCAATGAAGCATTTCTCACACATGGTTTGAATGAGGAGGAGAGTGGAATTCCTCACCTAGAATCAAAAAAATGCATTTGCAGCATTTTACTGCATTGGGCAGAACAATAATTTAGCTTCTCCTATTCTTTAACTTTTATGGATCATTTGTGAGAACCTTCCCGAAAAGGAGTATCCGTTGAATGGTGGGACTCACATAGATGGAGCAGGAAGCCAGCTATAGCTTATGACTTAAGGGTTACAGGAAATGCCTTCTTTAACCAAAAATTATTCTCCTTTGCTCCCAGGACATATGTTCTGTTACGGTACATTATGAAATGTTGGTATTATGGGTTAAAACACTGTCTTGCTTTTAAAATTCTCAATGAACAATAGCACAATGAACTCTACATCTATAATCCTTCATCTACAATTTCAAAACCCAAAAAACTCTGGATGCTGGAATTTTGTTTCATGAGTCTGGCCCTAACTCATTAGGTGGCAAAACCCAACTCAACTATTTGAAAACTGTTTGTAGTCTTTACTTAATCTGTGTAGTGTAGATCTGCACATATTTTCTTGCAGAGATATTAATGACTTTGATTGTGGCTACAGTCACAGTAATGTCTTTCTAAAATCAGGATGGTTGTAAATTCTGAAATATATCTGACCCCAGGGATTAGAACAAGAGATTATGAACCTGTACTATAATTTTTAAATATTTAAGTTTGTTTATTGGATTGCTTCCCTGGAGGATAGAAAACTCAGATCTAATTCTTTTTTTTTTTTTTTTAAGATTTTATTTATTTATTTGACAGACAGAGATCACAAGCAGGCAGAAAGGCAGGCGGAGGTGGGGTGGGGTTGGGAAGCATGCTCCCTACTGAGCAGAGAGCCCGATGTGGGGCTCAATCCCAGGACCCTGAGATCATGACCTGAGCTGAAGGCAGAGGCTTAACCCACTGAGCCACCCAGGTGCCCCTCAGATCTAATTCTTTACTGAATGGGTCTTATAATGGAGAGTTGGAAAAAAAGAATAATTTACTACCACAAAGTAGTAAATAGCATAAATATACCAGTAGTCTACCTAAATGAGGGGGAAAAATTATAATTCTCTATTTTTGCCTGGGGAATTAGACTTCCTTAAAGTTTCTGTCCTCTTTCACTTTACCCTAAACTCTTTTAGTCATTTTTTGATTGGCTTGGCCATTTCCTGGTCTGAGCTTTTATCTATAATTACATCACTGTTTTTAAAATTTTTAATTTAAAAAAGTTATTATGTCTTATGTATTTATTTTTGTTTCAATTTTTAATTTAAATTCTAGTTAGTTAACATATAGTATAATATTAGTTTCAGGAGTAGAATTTAGCGATTCATCACTTACATATAATGCCTCGTGCCCTTCTTGATGACCGTCACCTATTTTTTTTTTTTAAAGATTTTATTTATTTATTTGACAGAGAGATCACAAGTAGGCAGAGAGGCAGGCAGAGAGAGAGGAGGAAGCAGGCTCCCTGCTGAGCAGAGAGCCCGATGCGGGACTCGATCCCAGGACCCTGAGATCATGACCTGAGCCGAAGGCAGCGGCTTAACCCACTGAGCCACCCAGGCGCCATGACCGTCACCTATTTAACCCATTCCCCACCCACCTCTCCTCTAGCAACCCTCAGTTTGTTCTCTATCCTTAAGAGTCTGTTTTATGGTTTGCTTCTCTCTCTCTCTTTTCTTTCCCCTGTGTTCACCTGTTTTGTTTCTCAAATTCCACCTATGAGTGAAATCATATATTTGTCTTTCTCTGATTTATTCCACTTAGCATAATTACTGTTATTTATTGCTTAACTTTTGTTATAGTCATTACAGATAAAAGTCTCATAGGGGAGTTTTCTTCTTTTCATTGGTTTCTGTATAGGGCTTTGATCCAAACAAAATATGGTTTTAATAAAAAAATGCAGTAATTTCTATTTTTTTGTTCATTCTAGTACAAGTTATATATCTTTTCTAATATGGACTACTTTAATCAAATAATCAGGAAATATTGTGCAATATATGTGCAAGATTTGCTTTAGATTTCCCTAGTTGGAAAATAAGATATCTAAGCTAAAACAAAAACAAAAACAAAACATACTTAGGGGTTATTATTTTTTGTAGGAAGGTACATTATTTATATAATTAGCAATTTTTAAACCATTTAAAGAGAGTAGCAGTGTGATGCTCTGGGCAAAAATCTTTTTTTCTACTGAGAAGCTCTTGAACTGAATGTAATTTAGAACTTTACCTTGATATAGTTTATCTTTTGGGGAAAGATTGATTTCTATTAAAATTAGAATTCATCCTTGAGCTCTTTATAAAGCAATCTTAAAGTAGATTCTTTTTTAAAAAAATAATTTCATTAACATATAATGTATTATTTGTTTCAGTGGTACAGGCCTGTGATTCATCATTAAAGTAGACTCTTAAAGAATCAAAACCATTTCATTAATTCCTAAAACTACCATCAACAAAATCAAAGTCCCCATTATTTCTCTTACTTTTATATTGAGGTCACCCATGACAACTTTGACTGTTCTTTCAATTGAAGTGATGTGATCCCGCAACTTGGGTTCTGAAGGACAGGGAGAGAAATTAAGAGGCCAGGTTCAGTAGGAGTACAGTCTGTTCTAGGATTGATGAAAACCCATTAGAGTTATGGCACATAATTGCAAAGTCTTTTGTCCATAACATTTTATGTTATTCAATTTCCTCTTACCCTCTTCTCCATTTTTTAAAAAAAGACTTTATTAATTTATTAGAGAGAGAGTGTGAGAGTGCATGAGCAGGGGGGTTGGTGCAGAAGAGAAGGGAGAAGCAGACTCCTCACTGAGTAGGGACCCCCCCGACAAAATGGCACTTGATCCAAGGACCCTGGGATCATGACCTGAGCTGAAGGCAGACCTTAACCCAGTGAACCACTTGGGCACCTCTCTTCTTTTTCAGTTTTTGAAAGATATTTATTGCTCTCTTTGCTCCATATTATATTAGGTTTCATTTTGTCTAAAATGTTAGGTTCAAAAGTGGACTCCACACATCACGTCCACAGATTAGTTTTAAATTTTGTGAGACTACTTCATATTTCTTGTCTTCTGATTCTTCAGTAAATCTCAGGGATAACTGAATTTTTTAAATTTTTTGAACTATTATAATATAGGATAAAAAGGAATTCTCATATTTTATTGAATCCAAGATATCATCAATCTTATGAGATACCACTATTTTATATTGTACCAAAAAAGCTAGTAGTGGCTTATTATAATTAAAGATGCTATCAATTATGAGATGCATTCCAATATCATGAAAATGTGTGCTTTTTGGAATTAATGAAATATGATATTTCATTAAATTCTGCTGTTTTCTAAATGCACTAATCTCTAGAATATTGTGCATTCCTCCCACCTCCATCTATTTATTGGGCCACTTGGCCAGCCTACTAGATCTTCTAGATTTAAAATTTGATTTTCAAGAATTCTACTTCTTCTTACCTACATATATCCATAAGTATCACAAAAGAAGAGGTAACTGAAAAGAAGAGAGGAAACTGAAAATGTAGTGGCTTATAGGGGCACCGAGTGCCTCAGTCAGTTAAGTGTCTCCCTTCAGCTCAGGTCAAGAGCTCAGAGTCTTGGGATCGAATTCCTCATCAGGCTCCCTGCTCAGTGGGGAGTCTGCTTTTCCCTCTCCCTCTGCCCCTCCCCCCATGCTTTCACACCCTCTTTTTCTCTCCCTCTCAAATAAAATAGAATCTTAAAGTAGTAGATTGTACTACAAACACCCCAAAGACATAGAATAAAGTTAGCGAATGCATAGGCTTCAGTTTCCTTCTTGGGACAAAATAAACCACTCTGGCTTCATTTCCTTGCTTACCCTCAGCATTGATAGCCGATCTTAACAAAGTCAAAATTCCCATTCGAATGGTTTCATTATTATTCCTCATTTGTTCATCAAAAAATTCCATCAGGTCTGCAGGGTTGGAATGGGCTGCAGGTTTAAGAAATACTGGAGTCATAAGAACTCATTTTCACCTTTGATAAAACACTTGTGAACGGGAAAAGCAGAATTCCATGGAGATTTTCAAAGTCACTCTTTGGTTGGTACTAGATTTTATTACATCAGTGCATCTTTAGTATCACAAAATTAAGCAGTTTGGTCACTCAGAGAGATTTATATACCTAGGTCCACATCTGTTCATACATATAAATATGGAATATGTATAAATATTTGGAAGTTAGTTTTTTTTTTTTAATAGATGGAATCAAATTAAGATGAGGTTATGGGTGGGCCCTAATTCAGTATGAGATGAGAAAAGGAGAGGAGACACAGGGAGGACAACTTGTGAACATGGAGGCGGAGACTGGAGTGATGCTTCACCAGCTCGGAAGCTGGGGAGCTACAAGGTAAGGCAGGAAGCAGGGAAGAAAGAGAAAAGGCCTGATTGGAAGAAAGTGGTTTGGTTTTGAACTATTAGAGATTGAGTGAAGCAGGTAATAGGGTGTGCATAAAACAGAGGATAGAATAGAAACATAGGAAAAACTAGAACATAATAGGGAATAACTAGAACATAATAGAAAGGTAATGCAGTGAAGTAGTAGAAATGACATATTTTGGGGAAGGTGGAGGTAGAGGTATGGGAGGTATGGGATTGCTCTGGTCCTTACTTTTCAGGGTCTATGTTGGAACATAATTTGTATGCTGACTCCAAGAACTTGGTGCCTCCTTTATGACCTGCACCAGGTATTTCAACTAGACAGTGGGTGGGATTGTGATGTGAGAACAAGAAGGAAGGGGAAAGAGTGAAGAAGAGAGTGAGAGGGAGACAAGGAATGTATATTAAGAGATGATGAGGGAGAAATGGCGTGACTTTGGGTTTGACACAGTTTGAAATAGGCTCAAATACCAAGGAAAAAAGCATTTCCTATCCCTAGGATTGCCAGCTCACCTTGGTTTGCCCAGAAATAAATTCATGCATATGTAGTCCATTAATTTTTGACAAAGGAGTAAAAAATACATAACAGTGCAAGGATAGTCTCTTCAATAAATGATGTTGGGAAATGGACAGCCACATACAAAAGAGTGAATCTAGATCCCTACCTTATACCATATACAAAAATCAAATCAGAATAAAGACACGAGAGTAAGACCTGAAACCATAAAACTCCTGGAAGAAAACATAGGTGGTGAGCTCCTTGACATCGGTCTTGGCAATGATTTTTTTGGATTTGACACTAAAAGTAGAAGCACCAAAGACAAAAATAAGCAAGACTGTATCAAACCAAAAATCTTTTGCTCGGCAGAAAACCCCCCACAAAAACCATTAACAAAATGAAAAAGCAACAGATGGGATGGGGAAAATATTTACCAACCATGTATTTGATAAAGGGGTTAATTCTCAAAATGTGTATGGAAATTTTCTGGTTTTAGAACTGAACGTTTTATCCCTGGAAGTCCATTAGTTCCAGGCAAACCAGGGTGATTGGTTATCTATCTGTTGTGCTTCTCTTGGGACTGGAAGGGTAGGAAGAGGCACAGGATACCATGAGTTGAAAGAATTGTGTGTGTGTGTGTGTCTGTGTGTGCGACAGTTTGCACATCCTTCATCACAGTTGTCATCATCGCTGCGAGACATTTTTGTTAAAAACCCTCTGGTTGCTAGGTCCTACCTAGAATGAGGAAACAGCTTGAAGCTTCAATTTCATTTTCCTTTACAGGAGGCTCTGGAACTCTGCACACCTGAGTGAGAAAGAAGAATCAGGCGGCAGATGTTAAAAACAGAAAACCAGAGGAAATGAATCAGATCTGACAGCAGGGTTTTCTTACCTGGTGGAGTAAACTGATAAAGATGGTCTTTCTCAAGCCCTTTGGAAGGGCAGTGTCATAAAGGACCACCGCGGTCAGTATTTGTTTTAGACTCTGGAATGGAAGCTCTTAAAGGTTAGTTGGAGGCTGCCCATGAAGCAGCAGCACAGGATGTGGAAGACAAATAATTACGGTTTTTGTGAGGAGAACAAACCTATAACCTTCCTGTGGTCACAATTTTCTTTAGTGATTCTGAACCCCCTGCCTTAGTCAGTGTCTAAGCAACTTGAAAAGAAAATTCTTAATCCCTTTTTTGGATATTCCATCACCCAGCTATGCCCACCTCTTCTCTACCTCATGTTTCTCAAAACGTATTTAAGTTCAACTGCCCAAACCAGTATCTCAGTTCCTTAGGACCTCTGGAGACTTACTGTCTTCCAGGATGGTTGTGGATAGACTCTCTGAATCGGTTCCCTGAGGGTGTGGCTCTTACCTGAGTGACGTGGAAATCAATCTCTTTGTCTTTATACTGGTTCAGGAGCCAGGGTACCTGGTCCAGGGCATAGTCACAGAGATCTTCCCGATGAAGCAGAAGGCTCACCGTGGGGCCGTGTGCCTTAACGATGGCCAAAGTCTGCAGAGGCAGCCAACGAATACCACGTCTAAGACTTCACTGAGCTTTTTGTACAGTTCTCAGAATACCTGGAGCTTTAGACAGCCCACACAATTTTCCTCACTGCTTCCAACCAAGAAAGAATTCTTTGAAAAATGTTTAGGTTAAAATCATTGCACGAAGCAGTTATAGTTATGTTTGTATTTTTAGCTCTGTCTACATCTGTATCTCTACTGATACTCATTTCCATATTTGTCCCCTTCCTATTTCTTTAACCTTTTTCCACTAGTCACTAGTGGAGTGACTTTCTCCACTAGTCCACTAGTCACTTTCTTTCAATATACTAATAAGTTGAAAATTTCCCTTATATTAAAAAACTCTTCAATTCCAAATCACTCTGACCCCAATTCTGTTTCTTTCTTTTTTCCAAAAAATTATGTGATCACTAAATTCTACCTATGAAACCAATATTACACTATATGTTAACTAGAATTTAAATAAAAACTTGAAACAAACAAACAAACAAAAAGCAAAATTTTCTGAAAGAGAGGTCTACGTTTGCCATCTCTACTTCCCACCTCTCATTTACTCTTCAGTCCACTCTGGCTTCTGCTGATATAAAAAACAAACAAGTGTAAAATATAAATGTAAATAGGTTGACTGGAAAAATTTAGAAATCACAAAAGTTATGAAGAAGAAAACACAGTATTCACATTGCCGACAGTATCCATAGATAATCATTCTTTGGTGTACTTTAATATTTTTTTAATTAATTTTACTTATTCTTCCCTACGTTTCCTTTATACATTTTAATTTTTAAAAAACTGATACCATTCTTTAATATACTGTTCTATATTCTGCTTTTCTACATAATATTAGGTGATGAATTTTTTTTTTCTGTCAACTAAGTTTTGTTGTCTATCAAACCATCTCAGAACTTAGTGGTTCAGAATAACAACCATTTATTTCACTCAACCGTGTGTCAGCTGGATGATTCTTCTGAGCAGTTGGACAATTCCAAGCAATGGTCTCCTTTCAAGATTATTCTCGCTTGAGCACTGTAACATCTCCTTTTGCTTCTTGAAAATTATTCCTTTCTTAGTTTCTAAGATCTCATTCTCTTTGCTTAGAACCCTCCAAAGGTTTATTATTTCTTATATATATATATATATATATATATATATATATATATATGTCCAAACTCCTGTGTAGCATTCAAGACTCATCATTATGTGACTAAGACCAAAATCTTTCCTGGTTTTATTTGTTTCTGCTTCTTTATATCTCCGTTCTCTTCTCCCCTTCCCTCTCTTCTACTGGACTCACTCAAGTGTGCATGTTATCCTGTCTCCAGCGTCTGCTTCAGCAACTTTTATGGCCTCTTTAGGGAATGCCTTTTGCTTGGGTGAACATCTTTATAGGCTGCAAGCTCAGTTTCAATGTCACGGCCTTTGCACTACTCGCCACAGGATTTAAGTGCTTCTCTCTCTCTCTGTTCCCTCATTACTGTGTGCACTTTCTTGTCACTTGTCTAACTCTTTCTGTGGGAAGCTAGGAAAGTACTTGGAGGATTTGTATTGAATTGTGTTTTTCAGGTGCCTTAAAGAAAAGACTTTTACAGGATATTTTAAAAGTTCCAAGTTTGCTAATGATTTAACTACCTCAGCGTGTTAAAAAAAATAAATGTTTTGGTAGCTTAAAGTATAGAAAAGAAACTAAGCTAGAGAAGAAAAGTGCTACATCTTTTAAATATAGGAATAAAAGACCTAAATAGGATGTAATTTACTCTCCATTTAAAAATTATACTGATTAAGCAAGATAGGCATGGGATACCATGTGCACACCCTTTGTAATGTCTTCTGCACAAGGCATTTCAATCTTTTGAAGTAGTCATGCATGTCCTTTAGATATTTTATTTCATTGTCATCTTCCTAGACATGGGAGATTTTTGTTGGCTCTTGTTTTTCCTAAAGAGTGACTCAGCCCAAATATGGGTTATAAGACATGAAATACTGAATTTCTCTTTATTTTACGCATCTCTAGTTAGTCATTGTTCTTTCCACATACTGGAATGTCAGTTCCACAAGAGTGGGGATTTTGGTCTTTCAATCCCTGCTGTCTCTCCAGGGTGGGGGGACAGTGCCTGGCATGTCATGGGGACACAATAAATATTAGCTCAAAAATGAATAAATAGTGATTTGAAACAGGAAAAACAAAAGTGTTGATAAACCTGATAAAAACACAACTCATAGCTTTCCAAACAACTGAGATTAATGATCATGTCAAAAAGGGGAGGAAGTTGAAGTAGCATGGAAGGAGAGCTCTCTTGGGGCATGTCAAGGCCCCCACTCACTTGGATGGGCGAGGTAATGGGGGCCCACTTCTCCATTATATACCGGAACAGCATGAAGATCTTGTCAGATAGTCGGTTGGCATCCAATCTTGGATAGGGAAAGTCTCTCCAGTGGTTGACATATTTGTAAATGGCTTTGCTGAACTTCTCAAGGGCTGCATTTTAAAAACAATCACAGACTGAGAAAAATACCAAGATGGGAGGGCCCATAAAATACTTTGAGAAGAGTGTACTGATAATTAACAAATGTGTGATAGTTTCTATAAAATGTTATATGACTGTACCAAATAAACATATAAAAAGTATTCAGCCACATTAGTGAAATGTAAGTTAAAACCATAATGAGATAATACAACAAACGATATAGAATTCCTAAAATTTCAGACAACGTCAATGTTGGTAAGACTAAGGTGCAGCTGGTGTTTTCAAGTACGGCTGCGGGGAGTGTGAACTGGTACAAACACTTTAGAAAAGATTGTATATATATTCCTTATGACCCAGAAATTCCACTCCTAAGTATGCAGTTGGTTAGATACACAAACATATAGGCACTAAAAAACTTGTACTAGAATGTTCATATTCACTTTGGGGGGTGGGTCATAGTCTCAAACAGAAAACAGAAAAATGTCCGTCAGGAAGTAGAATGGACAAACTGTAGTATAGACATGTAATAGTAGACAGAAGTGAACACAGACAGCTTCACACAACAGCATGTATGAATTTCACAATAGGTGAAACTAAGCTATGGTGTTAGAAGTCAGGCTTGTGGTTACTCTTAGAAAGGATAGAGATCATGATGATTGGCAGGAAAGATGAGGTGGGCTTCTGGGTTATTAGTAATCTCCCACTTCTTGACCTGAGTGGCGGTCATACAAGTAAGTTCATTTTGTGACAACACATCAACCTGTACACTTCTGATTGGTATGTTTTTCCAAGGGTCTGTTTCACTTCAATAAAATAAAAAATGTTGGGCTTGCAAAAATATCATTTGGACCACGAGCCCATATTTGCATCAAGTGTATTAAATAATATTATTTGTTCCTTCAGCTCTCTTGTTTCACTAGATGATGAAGAAAAGTCATAGTTTACTCTTCATATGCAAAAAATACTCTTCATATGCAAAAAATACTCTGGAAAGACCCTCAGTACCTTAGAGCTGGCCATGTATTGACTCATTCATATTCCTTTCCAACTGATAATCTTCTGCTATACATTGTCATAATCTCGTGTGTGTGTGTGTGTGTGTGTGCGCGCTTGTCTTGTACTGGCCAAAATCAACATGAGGGAAAGGATGTCTTATCTCTTGACAGTATCTGAAGCAATGAGCAGGATGTCTGCTTATTGGCTGATTAAATGAATAGCTAGATAGACGGATGGATGACTATGAAATTATATACCTATTCTTTAGTGGTAGCCAGGCAAAAGTTGCTTTAAGACCAAAGGGCACTAGATAACTTTATAACACAAAGGCAGAGAATCCTTTTTTGATGCTGTGATGAGTTCTAGTTTTATTTCCTTTTCCCTATTGGGTTATTGATATTGCAGGTAGAAATGCTATTACAAGCACCAAAGTTTACTTGCAAGAACACAGTGTTAGCTGTGATAGTAAGTAGGAAAAATAAAAAGTATTGAAAAGTGGGCTAATCTAGTATAATTGCTCAAGTTCTTGAGCCAGACTGTCATAGTTCAAATCCTGGCTCTGCCATACACCAGCTGTATGACTGCAGGCAAGCTCTTAAATTTCTATGCCTCAATTTTCTCATCAGTAAAACAAAGGAAAAATGTTACTTACCTAATGGGGTTGCTGTGAGGTTAAAGGAAATAATAATCTTAAAATACCCAAGGCAGTATTCAGGCACATAGTACATTCTCATGATATACCAGATATAAATATTGCTTCCATACAGGGCAGAAAAGAAATGGCCAAAACAGAACACACAAGTCTTGGTTGAGAGGTAAAGATGACATTCCTGACAGCACAGCCTTTTAAATATTACAAAATCATAGTGTTAGAGGGCTTTAGAGGGGAGAGGGATCCTAGCAATCCCTTTATTTAATGTGTTTAGATGTGAAAATGAGATTGAGAGAGGATGGTTCAGAGGATGATCAAGGAGAGGAGCCCAGATCTCCAGACTCAACCAAGAAGCCTCTCACTGTGCTGTACATGTTTTTTTTCCCTGCAAATTCCAGGGCCATTTTCTTCTCTGCAGACTCTTCGTTACTCTGGATGTATTTCAATTTTGGGGTAGATGGAAATTGTGACCCATGGTTTGCTTACCTGTTTTCCTTAATTTTATGAGTGCTTGTACTTTGATTAGATTGATTACTTATCTTTATTACAACATTGCATTATACATCGATGCCAACATTTGGCCTACTGCTAAGAACTGGTGAGCTCCCAGAACCATTGTGGGAAGAGTGTGATCCAATTAAAGAAGGAGGCTAGTAGAAATGGAGGCTATATAAGGCAGTGGAAAGTGTATAGACCTCAGTCACATCCACCTCTCCATTTCACTGACAGTCACCACTTTAAGGAAATTGCTTAATTTCCATGACTCTCTGTTTCTCATCTGTAAAATGATGGGGGGAGGGGGTAATAGTACTTACCTTGCTTTGAGAATTGAGACAGAGAGAATTATAATTGCTTGAGGACTTAGAGAGACAAGTCCTTGCAGAGAAACTTCCATGTGGTAGGCACTCAGTAAATGGTAGCTATTATTATTAGCGAATAGAACAAAACTAGAGTAAAAGGAAAAATAATGGGTGCGTGGATGGCTAGTGGATTAAGCCTCTGCCTTCGGCTCAGGTCATGGTCTCAGGGTCCTGGAATCAAGCCCCACATTAGGCTCTCTGCTCAGTGGGGAGCCTGCTTCCCCCTCTCCCTCTGCCTGCCTGCCTCTCTGCCTACTTGTGATCTCTTTCTGTCAAATAAATAAAGAAAATCTTTAAAAAAAAAAAGGAAAAATAAAACATTTGCTCAATTCATAGTCTGGTCATAACAAAGAGGAAACCATAGGAATACCCACCAATACAGAAAACTCCCTTCATCTTCTCCTCTTCGGCCAGCCTGAGCATGGTTTGCATGGTTAGCAGGGTCATCATCATGAAGGGGATACTCTGGGACACTGCCAAGAGGGGCACAAGAGGAGAAAACCATTATCCTCTCACACTGGAGAGTTCTGTGGTTCTCCACGTCAGCAAGGAGCATGTCAAAGCTGTTTCGGGGAGACAGGTGAGGTGCTGCAGGAAGATATTCTCCTGGACCCCTTCTTTGGCCATAAGGCCTGACTGTAGTTAAAGAATTGGAGGAGGGGGCACTTCTGTGATTCCAAGTTGGACTACAGTACATGCAAGGAGTGGTTGATTTAAAAGAAGGTTCTAGCTGTACCTGTTGTTTGTAGCAATTGCCTGTTTGGATAATTGTTGGATTAATGTCCATCTCTCCCACCAGAACTTGGCTGCATTCCCAGGGCCTAGCCCAGGCAATAGATACTCAATAAAAAAATCTAAATAAAAATAACAAACTAACTAACTAAATACATACATAAATAAATATCTGTTAAATAAAGTGGTATAGAAAAATAATCCTAATAAACTCTTACATACTTCATGTAAGTGTTCAGTGGTTTGCAGAAGAGGCCTTGTGGAAAAAGGGCTTTTGCAAACACAAAGCCAGATCAAAGGGATGGTGAGGATGAGAGGGTTCAGCCAAATAGAGAGCAGCATGGACTAATGGTGCATCATCAGGTTCATCTGTGCTCAGAAACAACCACCTAAATCCCACTGTCGATGCTCTTGAGCATGGCAGAAGGGAAGAATGCTCTCCTTTCTGCTGTTTGCACCCATCTGGTTTTAGACGGTTAGTCAGGGTGGATACTTCCCAGGAAAATGTGGAGAGTCTTCCCTCCGTACCATAGCTGGTCGCCAGTTCAGCCAGAGCAAGCACGATGAATTCATCCGGGAGCTCCAGGATCCTGAAGTTACTCTGTATTTCATACATCACAGAGTTGAAATCGTGCGCAGCAAGAGACACCAACACCTCACCAGCCAGCATTCTGGTTTCTCTGAGGATCTGAGGAGGAAAAAGGAGACAACAATAACAACTGGAGGAAGAGCAGAGGGAGTTTGCAGAGAGGTGATGGTCTAGGTAATATTCTAAGTTCCCCCCAAATGCTTTGGGATAGGGACAGAACAGGCTGTTCCAAACCCAGGGCAGAAAGTCTCTAAGGTGAGGGTCAGTAGCTGTCCAGCAGAGGTAACTTTAGTGAACTTTAAAACCAGGTTTTACTAAGGTTCTTGTAAACGTAAGGTCAAAATACATTTTCTTGCGAATTGATCGGGCACTATGAACACAGGATCTATGTTTTTTGTGTTAATGAGGAATCACTGTGGCTGAAGGCCTGAAGGGTATTGAGAAAGGGAAATGGGACAGGGAGTCTGGACTTTGGGTTTTCATATTGTTCTGATCCAGTTATCTTGGATAGAGGAGATATTTGGAGGAACTTCTGTTTTTGGTAGTGCTGAACTAGGTAAGTTTGATCGAATCTCCTGCTGAAGACAATCAAAAGAGCTGGACAAGCTATTAGAAAATATACTCACAAAACATCACAATATAGGGTGGAATGAATTACTAAGTTAAGATCTGGAAATGATTGGAAATCCAGAGATGTCAGTCCTATATTTGAGACTCCTGTGCAGTATTTTGGGAGAATAGACTGAATTTGAGACCAACAAATGGTGAGACCCTGGTCATCCCACTTCTTATCTTTTAGCCTAAGGCTCCAAAAGGCTGCATTTAAATGAAAGGTTTGCTTGGCCCTCCATGTACTGTAGTCCAACTTGGAATCACAGAAGTGCCCCCCTCCTCCAAATCTCAAGGCCTGAAATTAATCATAAATTGTTAGTACCCTTGGCAGGTAAACATCCTTTCTGGAAGAAAACACCTTAAAACTCAAATTATGTCTACAAATAATTTTTCTGATACAATTCCTAGCATAGGTAGCTAAGTAGGCACATGAGAGATAATAATTTATATATGGAAAGCAAGAAAATTGGGTTCTAGTTACTTTGAAAAAAATCTCTCCAAACATCAACATGCTCATCTAAAACTGGAATGGATAATATTATCACTAAAGTCTTTTTTTTTTTTTTAACTTTGTTGTAGTTTCCTTATCTATGAAGGGATAATCAGTATTGTAATAATACCCAAGTTATCATGAAGAAACAAATGAAAGTGACTTGCAATTCAGGCAGTAACGTAGGAAAAGCTTGTAAATATCTACATGGGTGCATTTGGGTCACTTAAAGACCAGTTGCGACCCTGGTATTGATTTATCATTAAGAATCAAACTTACATTGTTGTCTCTCATGTCCTTAGAAGCATAATAAATCAACCGTTGGACGATTGCATCATCCAAGATGTCACTATTCTGAATAACGGAAGTGAGATGACTATAAATGTCTTCCTGTGAACATACAAGTGTATACACAGAATCTGAGTTGCAAAACTAAAGGATTCAAACGAAGTGCAAATGATTAACACCATCAAACTGAGCAATGTGTTTCTGCTACACAATGGATTTTATACATCTTTTTAAAATTTAAATTCAGTCAGCCAACTAGCATACCGTCATTCATTTCATATGTAGCGTCCAATCATTTATCAGTTTTGTATAACACCTGGTGCTCGTCACAGCTCGTGCTCTCCTGATTGGGGGATTTTAATGCATCTTAATCAGGGCTTCCTGAACATAATATGCAGCTTTAGGACACAAAAGCTTATACATAAAACAAAGTTCTTTCTGAAAACTATTTTAACCTGTCTACATTACTATGACAAAATCTAACTGAAGTTGGAAGCAGGCTACCTAACGTATCAGTCTTGAAAGTCGCTTTCAAGTCGTAGGGCACTCAGGGGAATGGAAATGCTCATTACCCAGACCGTTGCTCCTACCACTGGGAAGTGACTATGTTATTAAGAAACACACTGTGATTCCCAAAGAGGCTGATAAGCTCTGAAACTGGATCCTAAGGGAGGTTTATAAGTCCTTGGCTTTATTCATGCCTTATAGAAAGAAACTTGTGAATTCTTTTGGACAGGACCGCAGTGTTGGAATCATGGGGCTGGACCAGATGTTGTGTAAGAGGACTCTTTGAAATCTCATAGGTGGCTACATGGTCTCGGGTAGATGAGAGACTGGGGTCCTGGAATGCCCAACAGCCTCAAGCACGTTGCCTTCAAGGTACCATGCCCATGCTGAAGATGGGAAGTAACTCCCTTTGCATAAGGGGTTCTAACAGGCAGTCAGGGTTGAGGTCTACCAGATTAGGAGATGAAGGTGTAGACCCTGTCCTTCATAGGGAGGCTGCCTTGGATCATGATTGGGAGCATTGTTTTGAACTCAGACGACCTTGTGCTCTAGTCATGTACCTGTTGTGGGTCTTACTCCTCTTTGCTGTGAAATGGAAACAGCCATGCCTACCTCATGGAGGTATGGGGGGTGAACATAATACAAGTCACTGTGTTTGGAAAGCTTCTCGGGTGCTCCTTCCTAGATAAGTGTCCCTTGGAGGTAGCTGTTGTTATTTTACAAAAGGTTGTTGGGGCCAGAAAAGCCCTCCCATCCCAGAGAAATAAATCTCTAACTGTGGACTAGCATCACAGATGAGTAGTGGAGATCTTTGGGGCCTGTCATAGGAACCCTCAGCTTCTACAGGAGGAGACTCTTATGGTTATAAGTATGGCCTCCCCCTCTTTCCACATCTTTCCGTATCAGGTTGTAGAAAAGAGTATTCTTGAGCTAACTTCCAGAATTGGATACTATGATTCCTCAAATGCCAAATATCATTGTTTAAACATGACAATGACTTCCATTATAACTACTTTTTGAAAGATTGAATGCTGTGTATGAAGCCAGAGAGAAAAGAAGTCAAGGCAAAGAAAGAGGAATATGAAATGTTGCAATAATTGCACTAGGAAAAGTAAATGGAAAACAGATTTTCCTTACCTTGCTAATATTATCTTCCACGTTCAGCATGCCTAGAGTGAGGTTAATATCTCCCAAAGTCTCTAAAATGTACAGAAAAAGAAGAATTAAGTCTCTCCTATAATTCCTATGCAAGAGTTACAGAAATTTTTTTTTCCTCTTGCTTCTCTGTTTCTCTCTCTTTTGTCCCAGACCCTCCTTCTTCTTGACTGTCAGCTCTCTGATGACAGGAGCTAAGTTTTATTCATATTTTATATGCTTGACATACTTGCAAATAACAGATATTTTGTATATTTTTTTCAAAACCTGAATTAAAGGGGAAGGGGAAGATAAAAGATGCTACATTCTGGTGCACCTGGGTAGCTTAGTCAGTAAAGCATTTGCCTTCGGGTCAGGTCATGATTGCACGGTCCTGAGATGGAGCCCCACATTGGTCTCCCTGCTCAGCAGAGAGTCTGCTTCTCTCTCTCCTCTGGCCCCCAACCCTCACTTGTGCTTTCTCTATCTCAAACAAATAAGTAAATATTAAAAAAAAATGTTACATTTCTATTTATCCCTCCTGTCATGTAGGTATCACCCTATATATCCTCTCTACCAAGGTGCAGTTCTCAGATGCCATGAGTTGAAACCCTTCTACCCTACCTGAGCATGAGAAGACAATGGTGTGATATAGCTGTTTACTTTCATTTCCTCCTCAGCACCTCCTCTGTACTTTTCCACAGTCTGTCTACCTCTGTTTCTCTCCATCTAACCTTCTGGTCTTGCCAAGTCCCTCTTCTGGTCCCAAGCTAATGGAACCTTCTGTTTTCTGATAATGATCTAAATTAGTTTGACTTGCACTTTCCAGGCATATTTGTATTTGAATAACTCTCATCAGAAAACTGAAAAAAAACATGTGAGTCAAAGGAATCGAGCAATTCAGGCCACATGGCAAATTGGTAAGAGAGAAACCCTTGGAGGTGAGTCTCCAAATCAAGCCACAGATCCCTTTAGCACAATCTTTTTTTGGCAAAGCAG
This sequence comes from Mustela lutreola, assembly GCF_030435805.1. Lineage (NCBI taxonomy): Eukaryota > Metazoa > Chordata > Mammalia > Carnivora > Mustelidae > Mustela > Mustela lutreola. Next base: position 32,598,293 of record NC_081294.1, read on the forward strand.
ATAGGCAACATGCTTGAAAATTAGGGGAAAATATTTCCAAAGGACCATTCCAGTATTTAAGAGTAAATAAAAGACTGTCTTTCTTTGTGTTGTAGGTACTTGCTCTTCATGTAGACTATATATTTTTAAAGAAAGTAAGGCATGATCATCTCTCAGGCTCTAGTCTATCACTGCCCCTTTACAGTCAATACGATTTATTATTTTGGAATAAAAGGGGAGTAGAGAGAAATAATCGTACTTTAGCATAACTTTTTATAACACTTTCAGTTGTACAGACCCTCCACAATGACTCACACAATCCCCCATTCCACATAGACATGTGATCACATAGACAAAACATAGACAAAACACTTAGCTCCTCAGGATCCCATGATGCTCACCTACAGTTTCCTCCATGTCCTGAGTCATGTCTTGGCTGTTTCAGGCTCTCTAAGAGACAGCACCTAAGTATCAGAAATAGTATGGCTAAAAAATTGAACAAGCAAGTTGACAAGTTTCTCACAAAATGTTCACATAAGGCTCTCTAAAGGAAAGTCCCTCCTCCACTTGATTGGCACAACGATCTGGAAGCTTCCAGCGATGGGCTGCTACTGAGAAGGATGACGCTGTATTCTACCACTATGACATTTTCTTGCTTCTGAGCTCCTGCTGACCAACAAAATGGCTGCATCTCACCGAATATTGTCCCTTGGGTGGAGACCAGAGTATCTGAGAAGGAAGAAATTAGAGACTGGGACTCAAAGCATTTTTGTAGACCAAAGGAGTTCCTCTCCCTAAACTTGGGTCCATTGATCACAAATTTGGGAATGGTTTTCAGTGGTCACTTTACTGGCCTGGTGTTGGTAAAGCCTTTATGGTGATCTTGGTGATTGTTCTACTTGGTGAAAGTCAGTCACACAAACTGGGCATGCTCAGTGGACCGGAATGCCCACCAGGGGCAGTTGAATAGAATGTCCAACTGACAGCAGCAAAGCAAAAGCTTTCTCTGCCACCCCGTCCTGTTCCCCACTTTCCTTCCTCCATTCACTCGGTCCGGGTCTTGGCCTCACTCCAGGCTCAGGCTTTTTCCTTTGATTCCATTCTCTCTTCTTGTTTTCAAATCATTTTCTATCCACACCTCTTTGACATCATGTTTTCAGCTTTACTAGTATGGACCTAAATCTGGTCCCAATGCCCCAACTCTAAATCTATATGACCACAATTTTCAATGTATGCCAGGACTGACTGGATCTTAATGTGGCAGGTGTTAGGGAAGGGAGTGCAAGGAGTCTATAAGTCTAGGTGTGAAAGGGGCCAAGGGAATGGGCTTGTGACGATTCTCATCTGTGACTCCTTTTCCAGTTATCTTCCCCTCCTTTGGTGAAGCTTATTTCAGATTCATAGGTCAAATACTTCCAACTAAATCTTTGAATTCATCATTGTTTTTACAGACAGATTATTTTGCATTGTATTTATTATAGAGGACCTCAGCAGGCTGCTGGTTAAGAACATTCTCAAGTCAGCATTACTATTTTCCAGATTGTGTCCATTAGTGCCTGGTGACAGGAATCACCTGGTGTCTTTATTTAAAATGTCTGCTCCCAGGTCCACCCCAGGCCTAGTAAATTAGAATGAGGGGCAGAAATCTGTATTTTTAATGAGCCCCCTAGTGATTCCGGGGCTCAATAAAGTCTGAGAAACACTGTCTAAGCTCATTGCCCAATAACCCACTAGGGCATAATAGAAAATTTAGCAGTGATTTGAAGGGTGTTCATTTTGGTTGGGCAAGAAGAGGAGCTTCTCATCTCCAGTGCCGTGATTTGCTCACCTTTGAAGAATAGGGTGAGAACTGGTGGATCCAAGAGGTATTGAGGTAGGCTGAAACTCTTAATGTCTTGTAGGAAAAATGACACTGCAAATTACATGCTTTTAGAATCTTAAAGAACAATGTGCAATAAAATCAATAATAAGAAAAACTAGCTATTCAGATAATTGCTATAATCAATTTCTTACTCTTTTTGTGAATGGTAGCAAATGATTTTCCTGAATGTCTGTATACCAGTTTTCCTTGATTTTGTAGAGATTAGGGAGGTTAGGAGATGATTGATTTATACTGACTTTGTAATTTATTGGAGCAATCAAAACACATCTTTTTGCCAAATATTCCTTCAGATAAAGCAAATTCACCTGTTGATTTCTCTTTTCATAAAGCAATATTGCAGATAGATTTTAAAAAGTCAAACTTTAAAACAACAAATTTGCTATCATTTCTATTCCATTTTCCTGAGGACATCTTGTTTCATTTCCCCATTATTTCCTATTTTTCTCTTTACACTAGGTTAACAAATATGGGTTTGAATATAGACCCAAGTATGGGTCTCGTAAGCCCTAGGAGCATGCTAAGCACTGATTCTCAAAGTTAGTAGGATGACATTTTGCTAACTAATGGACTATTTTTTCTAGATCTCTGTTTGCAAGGGAATTCAAATTTAGCTTGCTAAACAACTGAGGAGTCTTCCTGGCTGTATGGTACCCTTCCCTTTCAATCTAACTTGACGAGTGATACTACCTAATCCCAGAACCACCATGCTCCCAAATGAGGTATTATCAGACAAGAACATTAATAAGGCTGTAAAGGCAAAATATAAAGCAAAGGGACAATATCTATCTATCAGCCAATCTATCTAATATTAAAATTTATAGAACTTTACATTTTTGTGGTTTTAATGGTTTTAGAGTACAATTCCTTTGAACTTTGACATGAATCCTTTTATTCTTTAATGAAGTATTAGATTTCGTAAAATATATTTAAAATGAAATTAGGCCCCCCAACTTTTTTTCCCAGTCAGTTTTTAGACATAAGCCTAACCCCTTACACTCTGGTGCATAAAAAGCAAGAGGTATTGGATGACAGTTTTACACAGATTTAATATTCTTATGCTGTTAGTGGCCTCTCATTTCCTCCTTTCGCTTGACTCCCCTCCTGTCTCCTCCCTGTCCACTGTCTCCTCCTCTTCTCTTCTCTCTTTTCCTCTGGTCTCTCTTACCCTTCTTTGCTTTTCCTACCTGTAGTTATTTTACTCAGCAGGCTGCATTTTTGAAATTATGGTTTTAAAGTCATCCCCTCAGGGGGTACCTGGTGGCTCAGTCAGTCAAGCATCTGCCTCTGGTTCAGGTCATGATCTCTGGGTCTTGGGATGGAGCCCCAAATCAGCTCCTTGCTCACAGGGGGAGCCTGCTTCTTCCTGTTGTCCCACTGCTCCTCCTGCTTGCGTGTACTCTCTCTCTCTGTCAAATAAATGAATAAAATCTTTTAAAAAATTTTAAAAAGTCCTCTTTTCAGCAATTCAGAAGGAGCTTAAGAATTTAAGCTAGAGAGGGAGTTTTCAGAGAGATTTATAAAATGGTTTCATTCTCAAGCGATAGATAATGAAGCCCTTGGAGACAAGTAATTTTCTAGCAAATTGTTTCCCAAATACCCCTCATGTTAGATATTTCTAGCTTTGTTACCGACAGGTGTTGGGAGAAGAACACAGACTTGCTTCATAATTTGAGTAGTGAGAGAAGCAATAGGAGCCCTTGACCTCTGAAGACCCTCCCTAGTGGCCTGGCATCTCGGGTATTAGCTTTCTGTGTTCTGGAGCTCATTTAGCTTTTCTCTTTAGAAGGTCTAGCTTTTAACTGTCAATTAACTCTTAGATGCTCAGGTCATGCTACTGTGAACGTCATTTTTTTGATTGAGGAATTCAGCTTTAGTGGCTGATAGGTTATACAAAGTAGGATACATTCATTCTCTCAGCTTTTCATAATAAATTACTTGGGCCCCATAAGTGCCTGAATAAATAAATCTTAGAAGAAACAGCCATCAGTATTTATTTTTAAGGATTAAAAGGCAATTTATTACCTCTAGGTGATTATCTTACATTTAGAAAGAAAAATCTCTTACCTTTTTTTTTTTTTTTTAAAAGAAAGAAACCCTTCTCTCTTGCCTTTTGATGACCGTCAAGTTGCATTTCTTTTTTTTTTTTTTTTTTTTTTTTTTTTTAATTTTTTATTTTTTATAAACATATATTTTTTATATACATATATTTTTATCCCCAGGTCTGTGAATCACCAGGTTTACACACTTCACAGCACTCACCAAATCACATACCCTCCCCAATGTCCATAATCCCACCCCCTTCTCCCCAACCCCCTCCCCCCGGCATCCCTCAGTTTGTTTTGTGAGATTAAGAGTCACTTATGGTTTGTCTCCCTCCCAATCCCATCTTGTTTCATTTATTCTTCTACCCACTTAAGCCTCCATGTTGCATCACCACTTCCTCATATCAGGGAGATCATATGATAGTTGTCTTTCTCTGCTTGACTTATTTCGCTAAGCATGATACGCTCTAGTTCCATCCATGTTGTTGCAAATGGCAAGATTTCATTTCTTAGAAATGCAACTTGAAATGAAATCAAGTTGCATTTCTAATTAATGATTTTGGTGGTTTCGACAGCCTCTAGATGTGCCATAAATTGTGAGTATTTTCATGTTACTCTTAGAGATTTTTAGAATCCTCCATATTCAATGAGTTTTATAAAAACACATTAAATGAAACTGTTCAACAACATTTTATTCAAGAAGTGATGGTAAAATGTTAGGTGAAGTTTCAAATAATAAAATGTCCAGTTACCAGTAGCAGTCAAATATGAACAGGGATTTTTGTTAGAATCAACAAAAGGAGGCAAATCGTAAGATCACAATCTGGATCAAGGATTGAAAAACAAAACATGATTTGATCACTGGCCCTAGTGTTAATATATATAATTCTTGGGGCGCCTGGGTGGTTCAGTGGGTTAAAGCCTCTGCCTTCAGCTCTGGTCATGATCCCAGGGTCCTGGATCAAGCCCCGCATCGGGCTCTCTGCTCAGCCAGGAGCCTGCTTCCTCCTCTCTCTCTGCCTGCCTCTTTTCCTGCTTGTGATCTCTCTCTCTCTGTGTCAAATAAATAAATAAAATATTTAAAAAAATATATATGTAATTCTTCATCTGCTTCCACAGTGTAAAGAGAAGAGCCCAGAAGTTCCAGGAGACGAACCTGGAGCCCATGTCAGCATTTTGTGCTCACTAAAGCAGAAAAGTAGATAGAGGTACTAGAGATGCTTAGCAATTACGTTACTTCCTGTAAGCCTCAGTTCCATCTTGCCTTCTGTAAAAGGGATATGAGAGAGGAAGTTGTTGTACTGAGTTTTCACTAAATTATTGCACTAAATTTGCACCAAACTATTGTTATTTGTTGTTTTGTTTGCATCACTCCTGTTCTTCTTGCATTTACAGCTTAATAATAATAAAAAAAAAAAACCAAAAACAGACTAAATTATTCCAGCTGCATTCTGTCTATCATGGCCTTAAGAGCATGGTTTCTGGTGCGCCTTGGTGGCTCATTTGGTTAATCATCTGACTTTGGCTCAGGTCATGATCCTGGGGTCCTGGGATTGAGCCCTGCTCAGGCTCACTGTTCAGCAAGGGGTCTGCTTCTCTCTCTTCCTCTGTGGCTTCCCCTGCAAGTGTTCTCCCTCTTAAATAAATTTAAAAAAAAAATCTTAAAAAAAAAAGAATATCATGGTTTCTGATTTTAAGAGAAAGTGTTCTTACAGGACTTCCCCCCGCATTTTAAAAAAGATTTTATATATTTATTTGAGAGAGAGAGAGAGAGAGCACAAGCTGGGGGAGAGGCAGAGGGACAAGTTGTGTCCCCACTGAGCAGGGAGCTGGTTTCAGGTCTCCATCCTAGGACCCTGAGATCGTGACCTGGAAGGCAGACACTTAACTGACTGAGCTACCCAGGCACCCTTTCCACGACTCTTTATGAAATAATCATACTGATAATATAATCAGTCTAATTGTTACTTGCTGAATTGTTAATTACATGTTAATTACTTCTTCAGCATTTCTGTCTTTTGTATTATATTTCATAAAATGATATTCTCTAAATCCTGCTTCTTGGTAGTGTGTTAATTTTATAAAAGCAAATATACTGAGTTCTCTGGTGTTGACAACGTAAAGTATGTAATTTCTACATCTGTTTCTATTTATTGATTCTTTTTATGCCTCTCATTGATTATATTTTTCTGCTTTGATTTTTTTTCATTGGATGTCAGACATTGTGAATTACATTTTATTGGGTGCTGAATATTTTTGAGCTTTGTTCTGGGACACATCTAAGTTACTGGAGAATATCTTGATCCTTTCTGAGCTCGCTTTTATGTCTTGTAATTATGTGGACCAAAAAACCTTAATGAAGGTCTACTTGGGCCCTAATACTGAGGTGATAGTCTTCTGAGTATTATCTGCTGTCCCACAAGTTGTGAAGTTTACCACAACTTGAAATACAGATTATCCCTAGTTCTGGGTGGACTTTGGGGATCATTGCTTTGATTCTTTTGCATGGTTTGTTCCCCAGTCTCTGCTCTCCCCGTATGTGTACCTTTTTCAGCACTCAGCTGCAGACTGGAGGTCAATACTCTGCAGATCCCAGAGCTTTTTCTATTGGCAGCTTGCCCCCTTCCTACCCTTCACCCCTGATGGCCAACCACCCCCTCACTCCGCCTGGTGGTCTGCCATAATGACTCTATCCACCTTGCCCGCCTGGACATCTAGCTCCATATCTAGGAACTAAAGTTGGGCAGTCACTGGAGCCAACTTCCTATTTTCCCCCTCTCTTAGAGACCAGTGTCCTGCATGAACAGGTGTTCAGTGTCTGAAAACTGTTTTGTCTTATATTATGTCTGTTCTTTTACTTAATTTAGGTGGAAAGGCAAATCCAATCCCTGTCACTACATCTTTGCCAGAAGCAAAAGTCTGCCAACGTTCTTAAATGTATTTATGTTTTTCTGTGTTGTGAATGGCTGCCATGCACTTCCTCCCGGGAACATGAGGGTATAAGTTAGGAATATGTTTCCTTGCAAAACAAACAAATAAACAACAAAGCAGAAACCCAGAAAACCCTCTTAACATTAGCTTTAATACATAATGTTCTGTTGTTCGTATATGAAAATCCGTTTGGAGACAGGAAGCCAGAACTAAAGCATCTGTTCAGCAGTGTCGTTCTGGGTCTAAGTTCTTTCTTTCCTGCTTTACTATCTTTAGCATGTGTTTTTGATCTCTTAAGAGCACGATGGCCTTGTTCTACCTCTAGACCTCAGGAACGAAAAAGGTAGAAGAGTACAAAGCTTTCTGCATGTAAGACTTTACATTTTAAATTTGAGAAGAGAAGGCATTCACAGTGACTCCCAATCATATTTAATTGGTAAGAATTTGGCCATTCTGCACTGCAGTAGAGTCTGGGAAGTTATGTATTTTAGCTTCCATGCCCTCTCAGTAGAGGAAGACAGGTAAGAAAGGGATGAGGATTTTTTTTTTTTTTAATGTTAGTCATTATGCTGTACATCATTAGTTTTTGATGTAGTGTTCCATGATTCACTGTTTGTCTATAACACCCAGTGCTCCATGCAATACGTGCCCTCCTTAATACCCATCACCAGGCTCACCCCCCCCACCCCGTTTTTAAAACCCTCCGTTGGTTTCTTGGAGTCTGTAGTCTCTTATGGTTCATCTCCCCCTCTGATATCCTCCCCTTCATTTTTCTTCTCTTAATGTCTTCCATGCTATTCCTTATGCTCCATAAATAAGTGAAACCATATGATAACTGACTTTCTTTCACTAATCATAATTATAAGGATCTTTTAAATAGATAGTGTCTGCCAGAACAAAAGTCAACAAAAAAAATTATGTTCCCGATATTTAAGGGTAGGCAATATTGCTATGAACTCCAATATGACTGGAGATCTGTGGGAGCCTGATGGAGCTACTTATTTCCTATGTTTGATAACATTTTCCTTCTGTGTTTGTGAGCTTGCTTTATGTAAATCATAAATAGTGAATAAAATGCTGAGTGAAATAAGTCAAGCAGAGAGAGTCAATTATCATATGGTTTCACTTATTGCTGGAGCATAACAAATAGCATGGAGGACATGGGGAGATAGGAGAAGGGAGTTGGGGGAAATTGGAAGGGGAGGTGAACCATGAGAGACTATGGACTCTGAAAAACAATCTGAGGGTTTTGAAGGGGTGGGGCAGGGGGAGATCAGGGTACCAGGTGGTGGGTATTATAGAGGGCACGGATTGCATGGAGCACTGGGTGTGGTGCAAAAATAATGAATACTGTTATGCTGAAAATAAATAAAAAATAAATTTAAAAAAAAACCTGAAAAAAAAAAGTGAAGGCAAGACGATAAAATTAGATAAGTTAGATAAAAACAGATAAATTCACATAGAGACTATACCTCATATCATTGTCCTCATTTGTTTGGTTTAGTCCACTTTTCACTTGTCTATTATTTAATTTAATTTATTTAAGAAGCTCTCAAAATCATTAATTTTTCCACTCTTACTGACTTAGGCTTTGTGCCTCTTGAGCACACATGAAGAGATAAACTGGCACCCACGCACGCACACATGCACGCACACGCGCATGGACACACGCACGCACACACGCATATATTGTAATGCTGTTGAGATGACAACACTTATGGTAATATATTTTCTTTGTTTAAAAAATTCCAGTGTGATGATATACAAGGAGAATTGCAATTAGATTAGATGATTAAACGGATGTTTTGGCTTGAATCCAAGATCTCAAGGGATAGACTCTGAGCGTAATTCATAATCTTTAATGTGTTCTTTAAAGGGCTGGGCGTGGTTAGCTTCAAGGCTTTTGTTTTTCTGTTGAGAGTTGAATTGCTTAAGAGAATACAGGAAATAGAAAATGAAGTAAAACAGGAAAATATGGTAGCTGAAAGTTGAAGAAGGACTTGGCAGAGAAAAGAGAAATGTCTAAATAAGATTTGTTTTTATTTTAAAAATATGGAAAATACCAGACATTTATAAAAGTAGAGATGATTGTATAATGAATGCTCATGTGTGTTTTCATCAACAGTTTCAATAATTATCAAGTCAGACTTCGTCCTCTTTCCTCTATAACCCCTTCTGTTTCCCCATTTGTCGATTGTTTAAAAGCAAATCCCAGACATTGCATGATTTCATTCACAAATATTTTAGAATGATTTTCTAAAAACTAAAGATTCAGGAGTCTTTAAAGAAAAAGTAAGCACAGTACTATCATTATACTTAAAAATTAACAATAATTTCCTGATATCATCAAATATTCAGAGTTTAATTTCCTCACGGTATCATTTTATTTTTTTTTAGTTCATTTGCGTTAGTGTGAACCAGTCATGGTTTATCCATTGCAATTAGTTGATATCCTCTTAGGTTTCTTTTAATCTCCGGGTTTTAATTGGGATTTTATAAATTTGATTTCTGTATAAAGAATGATGTATCCTAACTAAATCTTTTCTGTATTCTAACTGAACAGTCAATAACATCTGCATAACTGACTCATGCTATTAGGGATATATTTGCTTTTGGTGGAATCAAATAAATACTAAATATGGTCTTTTGTTCTGATGTGTGTGTGTGTGTGTGTGTGTGTGTGTGTGTGTGTTGTTGAGTGGGGCGCTTGTCCAACCAGCAAGCAGTTCTTGGACACTAACAGAGTCCAAGAATTCAAGTCAATTCTTGAACTATCCAGATATAACATCCGATTTCATAGGAAAAGGGCTCAGTCCCCCAAGACCCTGCTCCCCAACCTCTAACTTTAGATGTCAGTCAGAAGCTGGAGTTTTATCACCTGGGTTTCTGACCAACTGGCTACAGATCAGCTCTAGATCAGAGGTTTCCACAAGCTCCTTCTCAGGTTCTATTAATTTCCTAAAGTGGTTCACAGAACTCAGAGAAACATTTTACTTACTAGATCATTGTTTTCTTACAAAAGGCTAGAACTCAGGAACAGCCAGATAGAAGAGATGCATATAGGGTAGGACGGGGGAAAGAACACAGAACTTCCACGTCCTCTTCAGGCACACCAATCCTGCAGCATCTCCATGTAAGCACCAACCCAGAAGCTCTTCCAGCCCTGGCTTTTTAGATTTCTATGAATTTTCATTACATTGGCACGGTTGATTAAATCATTTATCACTGGTGATTGGACTCAATCTCCAGCTCCTCTCCCCTCTCTGGAGATCTTTCGAGTGGACTGAGAATTCCAACCCTCTAATCACAAGGTGGTCTGTAATGGCAACCAGCATCCCACACCCCAAGTTATCTCAATAACATAGCAAAGTCACTTTTATCACACTCAACACCTAGGAAATTCCAAGGGTTTTGGGAGTTGTGAACTAAGAACCATGGATGAAGACCAGATGTAGATGATAAATATATTTGGTCATCTCAGTGGTCATGCAATCATTATATTATATATGGTTTCAAGGTTAACACAAAGCAAAGTCTACTAACCACCATGACTTAACAACACGTGGGCTCTATTAAAGTAATTAATTTACTCCTATTTATAAAACATTGATGTAGTAGAAAAAAAATTGTACTAAGGAAAAGAAAAAAAGTATGGTTAAAAACAGCAATACCATGTGATTTCAGCTATAAACACTTGCCTTAGAAAGGCAAACTTACACATGATAAGGAAGAATATCTTAAAAAGTAAGTGTGTGTGTGTGTGTGTGTGTGTGATATTTGCTTTATATATTGGCAAAGCATCTCCTTTACAAGTTATAGTATTTAGACAGATTTGTGGTTCTGAAGTTGGCACCCAAATATTTCCCTTGCCTGTCAGGAAGTGTCCCTTTAAAAGATTTATTCAATGAGTACCATATGCACGCTTAGACAGTTTTCTTTAAGCGATTGAATTAACAATTTTTACAAGAGCCATTTTGTCTCAGTTTGTGCTGACTGCACTGTTTTAGGTACAGATTTCTCCACTGCAGGAGGAGTATCAGGCTTATCTGACTATTTTTCTAATGCCTGAGAAATCTCTGTCTTTCTTTTGGTAAGTGGTGGAACAGTATGGGTAGATGACAGAATCTTATAATCGAAGGCACTGTCAGGTGGTCCTCCAGGTGGATACATTCTCTACCATAGACTGCCCCCCGCCATCCTCCTTCCAGTTCTTAGCCTTTGGCGACTCAGCCTCTGCCAGAAAACTACCAGGGGCAAGGACTCTACTACCTTCACATAGACTCTTCCATTTTGACACAGCTCAGATTGTTAGAAATTAGGTAATTAGGTCAGGGATGTAATTAGTGGCCTTATAAAAGAGACTCCAGAGAGTTCTCTCTTCCTACATCTGCCATCTGAGGATACAACAAGAAGGTGGCCATCTGCAACCTGGAAGAGTGCCCTCACCAAAACCTGATCATGCTGACGCCTTGATGTCAGATTTCCCAGCTTCCAGAATTGTGAGAAGTAAAATTGTTTTTGGTCTGTAAACTCTCCAGCCTATTGTACTTTGTGAGAGCAGCCTGAACTAAGACAGTGAGTAAAAGAATCATTTTCCCCAGGATTTGAGACTAAGGAAGTGATCTCTGGGGGGTAGCACTAGAATTTCCACTCAATTCAAAGTCCCTGTATTCTGGGGCAGGAAAGTTTGCCGTGTATCCTTTGATTCAAGATTGGCTTGGGAAAAGGGGACTGGTTCAAGGTGGCATACTGGAAGGACATGGAAAGTCCATTTCTCAGGGTGGGACAGACAGGGCAAGAAAGATCAAGCAGGGGTTAAAATCCGTAGGTAAGCCCTAGACTATTCTGTCCTTACTCTCACTGAGGAACAAGCTATTTGAGCACTGATCCTCAATAAGGATAGAGATTTTTCTGTAAGTATCCTCACATGGTGCTCTCTCTTGACTACACCACTGAAAGGGTTTTTGTTAAGGGCTCAGTCAAAATAAAAGCATACCCTTTATGTATTCTTAATGAGTCTAAGAATCATATCAATCAAGGCTATTCAGAGAGATTCAGAAGGATTCTTGGCAATCATATCTTTCTTTTCCAAGAGCTTATTAATTATATATTTACCAATCCACCTTAACTATTTTGGGGGTATGAAATTATAGTTCACAATATCCACCTCTCCTTTTTGAAAATTAAGACTTTTTCTTTCTGCAATATTTGTGTTGTTTTGCCATTTCTCTCATTCTTTCAAATTTCTTAAAGATTGAGGGTAGGTTCAGGACCACAGCTGCAATTTCTCCCAGTGCACTGAAATGGGTCATCCTGACTTATCTCTTTTTCTTGATAACCTTGAACCTTCCACCAGTAGTTGGATCACTTTCCTGTATCTGCTTGCTCCCTTCCAGCGTAGCCCTGAAAGTCCTATGTTCTTTCAGGCATGCTTGCCTTATCACCCATGAGTTCTGAATATTTCTACACAATGTTTAGGGTCCCTTGCTGCTTCTTCTCTTCTTTGGTTTCTCCTTTATTGCATGAACCAGGTACATGAACTTCCTAGGCCTTCTAGTTCCCAGAGAAGGGAGGAAAAATCCCACCAAAGGGAGAATTTAAAATTGCTTTATTCCCTTTATGCTAATTCTTCCTTCTACACTCCTGATAAAACCCTCAAACAGTAAATTTTCACAGGTAGTACAAGGGAAAGAAGGTATTTATTGAGTATGTGCTCAATAAAATTCAAGATACTGTATCTAATTGCTTTTCATTATTTTAGAATCTAATCCTCAACAGAACTATAAGGTGAGCATTACTTCTCATTTCCCAAATAATGGAACTGAGCCTCACAGAGGATATGATGAAAAGGTTGTGGAAAGAAAGTTAGTTTTTATATACAAACTTGGTTCTTGTCTAGTTTAAGTCATGTGGTATAAGAGATGGAATTTCTCTAAACTACTTGCCTTCACATTTCCCGTCTGGAACCAATCCTAATTTCTATCCTCCTGTGTTCTACCCAAGCACATAAATAGTTCTGTTTCAGTTCAAACTTGAATTTCTTCTCTTCAGTCCAAATTTACTCATGTTGGATTTCTTTCTCTAAGGTATTTCATCCATTTGACAAGAACAGAATGGAATATCCTGATAACCTTCTCCTTGGGTCTACCCTTGAGGTTCAGTTGTTACCAATACTGCATAGATCCGTGTAATGTCAGAGGGACTTTTGGAGACCCAATACTCAATCTAAAAGAACAACAATGGAAGTGCAAACTTCTTGATCGTGATAAACTAGGTTATATTGAGATTTGAGGGAGGAATAAAGTTAAGAACATAAGATTTTCAGCGTCTTTAAGACATCTCACATCCAAAGACATTTCTATTCTCTCATGTTGGGCTCCTAGAAAAGAGTGCTGTCTTCTCCAAAATGTTTTCATATACTTCGTCTCATCCAAAGCCCACAAGGTAAAGAAGGATGGCTGTTCTCAACTCTACTTTACTGTTGATGAGGCCAAGTCTTCCATGGACCTGGCCATTTCATCTCCTGACTTCAGGAATAATCCCCTTTGCTATTTTTCTTATTAAAACCAGCAGGTGTTCCTGTATTAGAAAATGGAATTAATTGAGTATTTAAAAATTGTGTTATTTTTGCTGAACACTGGGGAGTAGAATAAGAACAGGGTACTTCTGGGAGCTTGAAGGCAGAGATGAGAATGGAGTGAATGTTATCCTGGGGCATCTGGATGTAGTGGAGGAGGCAGCAGAGAGCAAAGGGGGCAATTAGAAGGCAGGGGACCTTGAGTGGGACGTTGTAAAAGGAGTAGTCACGGTATAGTAATGATAAAATTTCAAAAATCTGTGTGTGTAACGAAAATAAAAACCACAGCTCTCTCAAAAATACTGGATAATAGATAATCCAGAGGTGTTACTTTATTTTGTCCCTCAGTCTCCTATCAGGGAAAACCTGCCTTTTTAAATTTAGACCCAGCATCTTGGCAGAGCAATGGCAATTTCCCAGCACCCTCCTCAATTTCTGCTGAGCCCTGACTGTTGGGATGCTTTTAATGAGATCAATTATCATTTTGGACACTCAATAAGACTTCCACGAGATAAGCAGAGAGCATGGTTTGAGACAAACGCATCCCTGAACTATTTTCTATTACTCACACAGGCTGTATGGATTCTTTGGTAGAAAACTAGACTAGAATAAAAGTTAATTGCTGTATCAACAGAGTTCGATGAGAGGTGTAGCTTTGGTGCCTGGAAGCTAATAAGCTACCTTTCTGGGTAGCATGTTCTCGGGGGAACCCCTTGGGTCTCTCCTTAAAATGAAAGATACACAAAGAGAAATGGAGTTGGGGAGAGAGTGTGAAAGGAGAAGTCTCTTGTGTGCCCCAAGCGCTTGTTTATGTTCATATCCCCATGGCCAGGGTACTGCCCTGCGCTCTGTGTCCACTTTGACTGCATGTCTATCTCTTCGTAATCACACTTCTATTTGTGTGATTGTGACTGATGTCTGTCTTCTCTCCACGGAGACGAGCACCAGGCATGCTTCCCTATCCATTTCCATCCTCCATGCCTTGCTATGGCCCCTCACTAGATAACCACTAACCACTTATTGAATAAATATAGATCTTCTGCCTGCGTCTCACGTGTGAAGTTCACCCCCTTTCATTTCAAAATGAAGTTTACCCAATACTAATCATGTGGTAAGCAAGGAAAAGGCTGGGTCAAATCCTTTGGCCATTTCAGGTAGTCTTAAACTATGGTCTTGTTTTAAATTTTTTTTTCTCCAAATACCTTTCTTCAATATTTACTTAGTGGAAGTAAGGGGGGGGGGAAGTGGTTTTTATTTAAAAAAAAAAAAACCACAAACTATGTAGAGACATATTTACTTATAAGCTCACATGTACTGACGAAAGTGGATCAATGCTTTAAAACTTGTCAAAATGTTTCCCTCTCGCTCTATATTACAGAGACTCTGAGTTGTCTCTTAAATACATTTTCTCTTCTGTTGTAGTATTTGAAGCTTTAGCTGAGTAGCAATAGATCTTTAAAGAATATATTCTGCAGGGTGGCTCAGTGGGTTAAAGCCTCTGCCTTCAGCTCAGGTCATCATCTCAGGGTCCTAGGATCGAGCTCCGTTCAGGCTCTCTGTTCAGCAGGGGAGCCTGCTTCCTCCCTCTCTCTCTGCCTGCCTCTCTGCCTACCTGTGATCCCTGTCTGTCAAATAATAAATAAAATCTTAAAAAAAAAAAGTATCTGCCCTGAGCTCAGGTCATGATCCCAGAGTTCTGGGATCGAGTCCTGCATCAGGCTCCCTGCTCAGCAGGGAGTCTGCTACTCCCCCTGCTTGTGCACTTGCTCTCTTTCTCTCTCTATGTCAAGTAAATAAATAAATCTTTTTTTTTTTAAAGGGATACATTCCCCAGCTTTCTTTTCCACTAAGGAACCATGTGACAATACTCTGGAGAGTAGGATGTGAGCAGAGAGGCTGATAAAGGAAGTTTTCAACTTTTAATGTCTGTGGGCCCTGCTCCTAGGCTCCCTGGGAAGTTCTACTTTTATCAAGGTGAGAATGACCTACTGAACTTCAAAGCAGGGACTCCATTCCTGCCCTCACGTAGCACACATTGTATATCTGCTTCGTTAGCAAATAAACTAAAAGAAATATTTCAAACTAAAGATCCAAGTCTCCCTAAGTTTTGTTCTCATAGCCTGTGACCTGGTACATACCAAAAGCACAAGATAAAATGTCCTTAGTAGTGGTGATTCTAACTCTTCATCTAGCAAAAAGCCT
Source organism: Mustela lutreola (assembly GCF_030435805.1). Taxonomy (NCBI): domain Eukaryota; kingdom Metazoa; phylum Chordata; class Mammalia; order Carnivora; family Mustelidae; genus Mustela; species Mustela lutreola. The sequence continues at coordinate 32,613,906 of NC_081294.1, forward strand.
GTACAACCCTGTATTGAACATTCCTTCTCTGGAGCTCTGGGATGCTCTCTGTGAAGATTGTATGTCCTTGGCAGTTGTCCTTGCCTGGGCTCCTGGGCTCTTCCCTTTTTTTTTTTTTTTTTTTAAAGAAATTCTAAAAGGTTTATTTTTTGTAACCACAGTTCTGTAGAGCTTCTTGGTCATGCCTTTAGAAGGAAAGGAGGCTGAGCTCTGTTTCGTTCTCCTCCTGGGAGCTGGAATGTGGGGATGGGGGGTGCCTCATGTTTGTCTTGAGAAGAAGGGTCTCTTCTAGGGATGGCAGAAGAGCTTTGGGGAAGAGCCTGTCATAGATACCAGCAAGTCTTTGTACCAACCAGGAAAGCCAAACAAAACCCACATGGAAAGAAAGAAACTCTGGGCATAACATCTTCACTTACTCAGATTTAACAATCTGGATCAATTTGTTGCCCAATGAGACCGCTCCTGTTTGGTCCAGACAGCTCCAAAGAGTTAAGTCTGTTCTGGGAGGAATGTTTTCAAAATTCTCCTCAAGTGTGCTGTCTACTTTTGTAGGGTTGATGTAAGGAAGGAGATGTGGCAACATGAGTTAATTTATCTTAGTGATGACAAAGAAGACCTTATAGATTGACCTCCCCGTAAACTGACTCTGGACAAGAGGTTTTTATTTTTAAGAAGAGATTTGATATAAAGTGACAGATTATTGTCAAGTAAAAAATCAGTTTTATTTATTTATTTATTTATTTATTTATTACTCTGCAATGGATAATATCAGATGTCATCATTATGGGGGACAGGAAGTTTAAATGGAAGTGCACTCACCATGAATGACCCTCAAAAAATGCCCAGTAAGGGATGTTGTAGCCTACAGACCTGTGAGCCAAACTTAGTTATCAGAATGTTTTGTGCTTTCTTTTCTTTTCTTTTCTTTTTTTTTTTTAAAGATTTTACTTATTTATTTGTCAGAGAGAGAGAGAGTGAGCACAAGCATGGGGAGTGGCAGGCAGAGGGAGAAGCAGGCTTCCCACTGAGCAAGGAGCCCGCCGTGGGACTCGATCCCAAAACCCTGGGGTCAAGACCTGAGACGAAGGCAGACAGACACTTGCTTATCTGACTGAGCCACCCAGGCATCACCCCTCTCTGACCTGTGGAGGCAGTTCAGTTTATGACTTGTTGCTTAGCAGAGGGGTCAAAATGCATAAAATTCCTCAAAACCCAACTGTGAAGTGTTAAGAGCTATTTTTTTTAAATGCAAATAAATTTCCAGGAGAGAACTGTAGGGCAGAGATCATTTTTGGCTGGTGGCAAGTCATTAGGTTAGAAAGAATAGTTTATGGAGCTTTTTATTGAAGAGCAAGAATTGGAGCTGAGCCTCCCAGCATGGGTAAAAGTTTGTTATATAGTAAAAAAGTCTTATTCGAACAAGTGGACTAGAGGCTCTCAGGAACAGGTGAGACAGAAGCATGCCCTGAGTGGTAGGACAAGGTCATATCAAGCAACACAGGAAGATGAACTTATAACTGATCTATTTATTTTCATGCTGTCTTTTTTTCCCTCTTCTGTGAGAATTAAGTAAGTTCTTTAGGGGAAGAGAGATTCTCTATGAAATTGTAGGAATAAAAGACAAAACTAGTTAAACTTTATCTGTTTTTTTTTTTTTTTGCATCTATCAGTTATGTTACAGTGTAATTTTCATAGATTGACATTTTTATATGTTCTCTCCCTTGGGAGTGTCCGCTTGCCTGTGTCTCTTAAAAACATGTCCCCTTTAACTCTCCTACACTGTTGGTGGGAATGCAAGCTGGTGCAACCACTCTGGAAAACGGCATGGATTTTCCTCAAAAACTTGAAAATAAAGCTACCTTACAACCCAGCAATTGCACGACTGGTTATTTGCCCTAAAGATACAAAAGTAGTGATCCGAAGGGGCACGTGCACTGAATGTTTATAGCAGCAATGTCCACAATAGCCAAACTATGGAAAGAGCCTAGATGTCCACCAACAGATGAATGGATAAAGAAGATGTAGTATATATGCAATGGAATACTATGCAGCCATCAAAAGAAATGAAATTTTACCATTTGTGATGATGTGGATGGAACTAGAGGGTATTATGCTTAGCGAAATAAGTCAATCGGAGAAAGACAACTATTATATGATCTCCCTGATATGAGGAAGTAGAGATGCAACATGGGGGATTTTGGGTGTAGGAAAAGAATAAATGAAACAAGATGGGATGGGGAGGGAGACAAATCATAAGAGACTCTTAATGTCACAAAACAAACAGGGTGGCTGGGGGCAGGAGAGGAGAGGGCGGTGGGGTTATGGACATTGGAGAGGGTATGTGCTATAATGAGTGCTGTGAGGTGTGTAAACCTGGTGATTCACAGACATGTACCCCTGGTGCTAATAATACATTGTATGTTTATTTAAAAAAATGTCCCCTTTGTCTCTGGAATGGGGTTATATTCTCCGAAGCCAACCAGCTGGTGATCTTGGGACTTAGATATTGCTTCCATGTGTACTGTGGCTGACATTTTAATATTTCAAGAGCTCTTACAGAATATTCCTAGGATTAATCCTTTGACCAAAAGGTTTTCCTTCATTGTGCATAGAAGAAACATTCAATCTTTTGTAGGGTTCACAATTGTAGGATTAAAAAGAAAAACACAACCCATTTCCTGCTCCATGCTGGGACAAGGTATGGGGGTAGATTGGTCAGCTATTGTCACAACGCTGTTTTGTAACAAATCATCCCATAGATCAGTGTTTTAAAACAACAGGATTTGCTTGCACAGATCTGCGGATTGGCTTGGGGTAGCTGAATTTGGCAGGGAGTGACTAGACTGGGCAGGGCGTTCTGCCATTCTTGGCTACATTCACTCCTGTGCCTGCAACTTGCTGGGTTCAGCTGATCCCAGCGGGGTGGATTTGTTTTGTAGGTTTCTCCTCCTCCCCCTGGGCTGGTGGTGGTAAAAGAGGCCAAGCCCAATCAAGCAAATGATTTCAAGTAAACACTTTCCACCTCTTGCTTTATTCCATCTATTAATATACCATTGGCCAACGCAAGTCACGTGGTTGGGACTAGATTTGAGATGGAGCCTTATTCTGCCTGCAGTGAGAGGGTCTTAGAAGCTTACACGGCAAAGAGCGTGTATGCAGAAAGCAGTGACAAATTGGGGATCTTAATGCAATCTACCTCTAGAAGGTTGATCATACTCTCATTCAGGATGCGCGCTACAAAAATCAATGGTTTTTGAAATTTAAACAGACTTGGATTTACATCCTGGCTGTGCTCTTTATTTTCTCAGTTTTGTCAACTCTAAAATGGGGATAGTGGGGCTGCCTGGGTGGCTTAGTCAGTTAAGCCTCTGCCTTCAGCTCAGGTCATGTTCTCTGGTTCTGCGATGGAGCCACACATGGGGATTCCTGCTCAGCCGGGAATCAGCTTCTCCCACTGCCTCTGCCCGTCTCCCTACTCCTTCTCTCTCTTTCTCTTTCTCTCAAATGAATAAATAAAATCTTTTAAAAAAATAAAAATAAAATAAAATAGGGACAGTCACAATACCTATTTCCTGTGTCACAGAAAGTACTTGGAACCTGGTGGGCACTTAATGAATGTTAGTCCTTTTCTCTTCAAACATGCTTTCTTTCCAGTATCTTTTCATTTGGCTTTATGTGGCTGTGGTTTATTTATCAGAAGCATTTTGGAATCTCTATCTTTAAAGGAGCCCTCACTTGATATTGTTTGGTGGCATAAATCAAATACCTCGAAGAGCTCTTTTAATTCTGCATGAGGGAGACCCATGAACACATCCCACCATCATCAAACCTCCCCAGGAAGAGCTCCTTCAATTATTTTTCAAAGCCTCCTCATTGAAACTCTCCTGGCATGAACATTTTTGTCAGAACAAGAGTCTAAGCTGGGTTAAGATAGATTTGTGATTTCTAATGAAAGTCGCATAACTCTAAAAATAAACATGAATTACAGACACACCAGGGTGAGCTCTGAGCCTGTAGCAGACTGAAGTCTAAAATAACAGGGAGATGCTGTCCGCTGAGGGTACATGAGGTGAGGTGTTTGAAACCAAATTGACATCACAGAACTGGATGGAAACAAATTTGTTGTCAGGGCAGAATTGTCAAAGGTGCATCAGATTCCCCTCAAACAAACAAACAAACAAACAAACACCATTTTCTAGAGGGGATAGTCTCAGTGCTAAGGAATATAGGCTTTGGCTAGGAAAGGATGCCAGTTTGTGTTGGTGACGCAGAATGGAAGGATAAGCCCCAATGGACGTTCTATTCAAACTGAAAAAAATAACTCTGGGAATATATCTCCTCTCTGCCAGGGTCATTAAGCCTATTTATCACATTTTCCTTTCTTAAGGCACTGAAATTTTTATTTCCTCCTAACTGAGTAGAAGTGATATAATCACTTTTATTATATTAGAGAGGAAAATTATCCGTCTGTTTGTTTAATCTCATCAGCCATTGGAGTATATTTATGAGCGTGGGATGGAGGTCACCTGACTTTGAGCAGAGTATAGCCATTATCTGGTTAAAGTCAGAATGAGATCTGAGCGGCTTTTTTTTTTTTTTTTTTTTTTTTTTTTTTTTGGTAAAATCAAAGTTATGCACAAAGATGAGAGTAGAATTTCAGCAACATCCAATAAGAGGGATTAGTATTAATTAGTGTACATATACAATATTATATACAATTGAAAACTGAGGAATACGAAGAGTGCATTTGCATCCACAGGTCTGACTTAGTCTTAACTCTATAAATTAATAACTAACTGTTTGGAGAAGTTACTAATGGGAATATCTGTCCTATCACTCCTATGGAGTTGTTTTGAGTATCAAAGGAAACAATACATGAGAAAGTTCTTTTAAAATGTTCAAGTGCTGTACCTATGCCTTTTAGCTGCCTTCAAAATCCTCATTCTGGTGTGCTTTTACATTTTTAGAACCTTTGGGTCTTTGGTGTTCCTTGTTTATTTCTTTCAAGTCAACTCAATTTAAAAAGTTACCAAGATTAGGCACTGTATACTGAGGGCTCTAGCATTATTCATCCTTATATGACCTAGTCCAGATTTTATAAATAAGAAATTTATTTATGAATAAAATTATCATCACAGTGATACTTATAAAATAAAAATATTTTTAAATATTTTATCTTAAAGCCCCCAATTTTGGGGGGCAAATGGGAGGCTCAGCTGGTTAAGCATCCAACTCTTTTGACTCATTTTGACTCAGGTCATGACCTTGGGGTGGTGAGATCAAGCCCCACTTCGGACTCCTGGCTCAGCAGGGAATCTGCTAGAGATTCTCTCCCGCTTCCTCTGCTCCTTCCCATGCTCAACTATCTCTCTCTCACTCTCAAATAAGTAAATAAAATCTTCTAAAAAAACCTTTTCAATAAGGAGATAATTGAATAAATTATGGCTTCATCACAACATAGACATTATAATTATTTAAAAAATTAATGACACGGTAATAACTGTAAATAACTGGTATAGCACTAGTGCTAATATGTACAATTGGGTGCACTAAGCTAGCATAGAGTTTCTGGAAGCCTCTGGCAGTGTCACCCATATTCCTTTAGTTTCAGAATATGAGGGTGTCTAAGGGTCCTAGGGGTGGATGCCAAGGCAAACTCAGGATAGGTATATGGAAAGCTTGGGACAGCAACCATTTCTAGCCACTATGGAAATGTTTCAATGTTTTAGTAACTGAAGTGGTTGAACTGTGCATTCCAACTTAATATCAGCTTATATGTGAAATCAAAAGAATAGAATGAAAAAGTGCATGCATAGTATTATAGTATTATAAAAAAAACACTGAGGATGATGTAATTATAGTTTATTCTTTAGTTTGTCATATTATCCAAATTTTCTACAATGAATTTTTTTTACACTCTGGCTATTTCCATTTTTTTGCTATGATAACTTAGAAATAACGTGAACTTTTCCCATGACCTCATGCAAAATGTGCAAGAATCTGTATTGGTTATACTCTTAGAAGTAGACTTGTTAGATAGTAGAGTATCTGGCTGCTCAACTATACAATATAATTCCAAAGTATTTCCTCAAATGTCTTAATTACACCCCAGCAGATGCATATAAATGATCCCATTGATAAGTGTTCCCTACAGTCGGTATTGTCAGATTTAATTTTTTCTAACAATATGAGGTATGTTTGTTTTTCATTGTGCTCTTTATTTTCATTTTCTCATACATTTATGAATGTCCCTTTTTATAACCTGATACAGGCAGCTGTGGAAAGGGGGGAGGCCACACTTATAACCATGCAGACGAGAGTCTCCTCCTGTAGAAGCTGAGGGTTCCTATGAAAATCCCCAGAGATCTCTACTCATCTGTGACACTAGTTCATGATTAGAGATTTATTTCTCTGGGATGGGAAGGCTTTTCTGGCCCCAACAACCTTTTGTAAAATAACAACAGCTACCTCCAAGGGACACTTATCTAGGAAGCAGCACCCGAGAAGCTTTCCAAACACAGTGACTTGTATTATGTTCACCCCTCACACCTTCACAAGGTAGGCATGGCTGTTTCCATTTCACAGCGAAGAGGAGTGAGGCCCACAACAGGTACATGACCAGAACACAAGGCCATCTGACTCCAAAACAATGCTCCCAATCATGATCCAAGGCAGCCTCCCTATGAAGGACAGGGTCTACACCTTCATCTCCTAATCTGGTGGACCTCAACCCTGACTGCCTGTTAGAACCCCTTATGCAAAGGGAGTTACATCCCATCTTCAGCATGGGCATGGTACCTTGAAAGCAACGTGCTTGAGGCTGTTGGGCATTCCAGGACCCCAGTCTCTCATCTACCCGAGACCATGTAGCCACCTAGGAGATTTCAAAGAGTCCTCTTACACAACATCTGGTCCAGCCACATGATTCCGACACTGCGGCCCTGTCCAAAAGGAAATGTTGGTTGGGTGGGGGGGGGTAAGTGACAGTTAAGTCTTGATCCCCACCACCCCTATTCTAGTAAGATACCCCTTCTTGCCTCTTTCCTTCTTCCTTCCCCTTTTTCCTCCTCCTTCTCTTCTCTTCCTTTGCTTTCTCCTTTCATGTTGTCCAACCTTATTACATTTAAACGTTCCTTTCTATCTTGCATAAAATATCTAAAAATGTTGTCTCCTTGAAACTCCAAGGGAAAATAAAAGATCTGGCATTCTTTAATTTCCTTTTGGTGTTTATTTTTTTTAAATGAAATTTTCAAATATACACAAAGAAGAGAATATGTAATAAGAAACACACACATATCCTTGTGAGTCTATCAACCAGCTTCATTTCTCATGTTGTCATTGTTGTTGTTTAAGTAATCTCTACAACCAACATGGGCTCAAACCTGGCAACCCTGAGATCAAGAGTCGTACGCTCTACCTACTGAGCCAGCCATGCCCACAGCTTTGGTTCTTACCAACATCCTGGCATTCTAATTTTATCTAGCCTTCTCCATGCATAACACTTGATTTTCCTTTTTTCTTTGAATATTTAAAGAAAATCAATGGTATCATATTATTTCAGTTGTAAGTATTTTAGTTTGTATCTGAAATCTTTTCAGTTTTCAAGGGTTATTTCTTAGGGTAATTGTTCTAGTGGTTGGAATGTGAGACAACAGAAGCAAGAATTCAGTGGTTTAGGAGAGCTTTAACACCCTGGCAAGGACCCCAGGGAATGGGGTAATGAGAAATTAGTAGCCCACACTGAATGAAACTGAAATGCTTGAGTTGCTGAGGCAGTTTCTAGAGAAAGCAAAAAGACTGAGGAAAGTAAGCATCTCAGAATAGATATATTATGTGAGGTCAGCAGCCCCCTGGAAAATTGTATTATGTGGGACACTCCATTCATTAAGGCCACCAATTATGGCCAAGAAGGGCAGCCACTGAGAATGTTGTTTACAGCCACCATCAGAAGAGGGCAAGAGTACAGGAGCAAGAGGGGACAGTGGCCCAATAAAATGTCATTATGATCCCTTGCTCAGCCAATTTTCAGATCTGGAATTCAATGAGTCACAGGATGGCCAGGTCAAAAGGAAGGAGCTTGCAATGCCACAGCAAATTTATCCTGTGAAAAATACCTCCAGTCCTTCCCTAGTGAGACTGAGAGCCATTCACCCGGGTTACTGTACACTGGGGAAATAAGGATGTCAAAATATTTTGAGGATTATAGGACACAGGGTCTGAGTTGACATAGAGCCTCATTGGAGCCCCTCTGTGAGAGCGGAGACACATAGGAGCTAGGTAATAATTGAGTCCTTGCCCAAGCCTACCCTACAATGGGTCTTTTCCTTGTCACTGAGTATATTGTTGGAATTGACACCCTTGGCAGCTGGAGTAATCCTCACATTGAGTTTTTAGCCTGTGGGTTAAGAGCTACAATGGTGGGGAAGGACAAATGTTAGACTCTGAAGCCATGTTAAGATGCAGATGAGATATTAAATATAAGACAATCCTGGGGAATGGGGTATAAATATTTGTGTCAAATTTAAAGATCTAAATATCCACGGGGAGGGGTGCTTGGGTGGCTTAGTCCATTAAGTGTTTGCCTTCAATTCAGATCATGATCTCAGGTCCTGGGACTGAATCTCAAATCAGACTCCCTGCTGAGCATGCTTCTTCCTCTGCCTCTCCCCCCATTCATTCTCTCTCCCAAATAAATAAATAAAATCTTTAAATACATAAATAAATATCCACAGGTAGTGGTTCCTCTCATATCCCTCTAATTAGACAGCCTGACCTTTGCAGAAACCTGATGGATGCTAGTGAATGTGGACTTGCTCACTCTCATCCAGGGAGCTGTCCCAGTTGCAACTGCCAGCCAGATGTGGTATCTTTGGGAGGGCAGAGTAATAATGTCTCAGGTATATACTATGTGGCCTTTTATTTGGCAAATGTGTTCTCTTCCATTTTCAATAAGATAGAAATAATTTGCATCCACGTGGACAAAAATTCATTCCAAGTTTTGCCCCAAGGCCATGTTAACTCTCCTGCCTCCTATCATCACCTAGTTCAGAGATCTTGAGCTCCTGGACCATGTTGCGCAGGACAAGCAATAGATAACTACCACGTGAGAGACTCAGGTTCTCCAGCAGGTGAGAGAGAAACACATGTTTGCAGAGATATGACAGCTCAGAAAAGTTCGTAGAGGATGTAGTCAGGGATATGTCAGAATATCCCCAAGTCCAAGAGAGATTGCTGCCCAAGGCCAATGGCCCTCCTCAGCGTTGGGAAGCAGTGTATTTGATACCTTGCATTTGTGCTTCAGCCCTCATACACTAACATGGAAAGCTGTCAACTCTTGATCCTTGGCCATATAATCCAGTCAACACAATGTCATTGAAATATGTGTCTGAGGTGAAAAAAAAAAATTCATCATGGAGTTTGCAAGCCTCACTGGAAGAATTAGAACAGGTGCCTTTGGTATGGTGGAGCAAGACCGAGCCATGTATGGTGTAGAATTATACATGTTTTTGAGAAAAAAGCTCCTGGAGAGTGCCTGAGTCCTGGTGGAAGAATTGAGCATGGGGACAAAGTGACTGTGCACCCCTCATTTCCTATGATGACCTGGGTTCTGTGAGACCTGCTACATCGAAAGCCGGAGGGGACAGAATGCCATCCAGCATTGAGACAGTAGAGCTCGAAGTGAACCCTCCAAGACTGATTAAGTGGGGCTGCTTTTATATACCCTAGGGGCAGGAGAAAAACATGGAGGGTGCCAGGGATCCAACTGGGTCTGGTTTTTACTCCCTTACCTGATTACTACAGCTGTGAGTGAACAAATGCAGCAACATTGTCAGTAAGTCCTTAGAGTATAATGTAAATTAATACATTTACCTGTGGAGGAAGGTCTGATTACCAGGGTCTCAGGCCTCTCAGGAATGGGTCCTATTAGCAGGTAAAAACTAAAACCTTCAGATGAACTACTGGGTATTTACCCCAAAGAAACAGATGGAGTGAAAAGAAGAGCCATCTATACCCCAATGTTTATAGCAGCAATGGCCAGGGTCACCAAACTGTGGAAAGAACCAAGATGCCCTTCAACGGACGAATGGATAAGGAAGATGTGGTCCATGTACACTATGGAGTATTATGCCTCCATCAGAAAGGATGAATACCCAACTTTTGTAGCAACATGGAAAGGACTGGAAGAGATTATGCTGAGTGAAATAAGTCAAGCAGAGTCAATTATCATATGGTTTCACTTATTTGTGTAGCATAACAAATAGCATGGAGGACAAGGGGAGATGGAGAGGAGAAGGGAGTTGAGGGAAATTGGAAGGGGAGGTGAACCATGAGAGACTCTGAATAACAATTTGAGGATTTTGAAGGGGCAGGGGATGGGAGGTTGGGGGAACCAAGTGGTGGGTATTAGAGAGGGCAAGGATTGCATGGAGCACTGGGTGTGGTGCAAAAAACAATGAATACTGTTACACTGAAAAGAAATAAAAAAAAAAAAAACCTGCAGATGATCGCTGATGGGGAGAGGAATTGCAAATGGATGGTGAGGGGAGCCTTGGGCTCCATTAAGCCTCTGACTCTTGATCTCAGCTCAGGTGTTGATCTTGGGGTTGTGAGTTCAAGCCCCACTTTTGGCTCCATGCTGGGTGTGGAGTTTACTCAGGGCGAAAAAAATGGATGGTGAAGGAGGAACGCAACGAGCACAAGATGTGGCCTCAGATTAATGTTAAGAACAGAGGCTGCCTGGTCCTCCTCTGAGTTAACCTCAGGAATGAAGGCACGCAGGAGCTGCTCTTTGAACGTGTGAGATGTATATCGAGGCGGGATGAATGGCGAACTGTGGTATCTCACAGGTATATTGTTCAGATCTTTCTTTAAGAGAGAAGCTGCTGCAAGGATCGTCATTAGCAGACAACCTCTACTCCTTTGGGATGGGTCACCGCACTTAGCCTAAGGTCATTCTTTGGCTGGTCCGCTCCCAGGCATGGATAAGTGAGGCAGGGGTACCAGAGCTGAGCCTCTTCTGTCCACGGTGTGACTCGGGAACTGGGCAGAGGGTTCTGGGCCCCATCTCAGCCCGGCTGAGACCTTCTCGGGAGGTCTTCACAGGTGTCAGATCCGTAGTGTGAGCAGATTCCCTCCACACTCTCCTTTCCTCTCCCCTTTTATTTTTGCCATGGAGTCTTGCGTACCTCTCATTCTTCTTGGTGCCTGCTTTCTGGGGGACCCAAACTGACACAATATAGTTGTTTTTTATTCAATGAAATTCTTGATAGGCTTTTAAATTTATCTTGTGATTAGCCTTTTGTTGTCCTTGTCTTTTTTTCTTGATTCATTTTTGCCCCTTTTGATTGTCTCTACATTATATTTTTAATCATTGCACCTCCATTGCCTTGTTAGTATATGCTTTTTTTTTTTTTTTACTATTAATTAGTATAGATTTAGAGGTTATAATCTGTATCCTGAAATCACTTAATATAAAAATTAATACCTTTACCACTCTCTGGACCTTAGGACTTTTTTTTTTTTTTTTTAATTTGAGAGAGAGAGCAGGCATGAAAGAGGCGAGGGGCAAAGAGAGAAGCCGGTTCCCTGATGAGCAGAGAGCCTGATGTGGGACTTGATCCTGGGACTCCAGGATCATGACCTGAGCCGAAGGCTGTTGCTTAACCAATTGAGCCACTCAGGTTCTCAGGGGCTTAGGACATTTTAACCTCATTGATCCTTTTCTCAAAGTATGTAATGGTATTTTCATATGTTTTCTCTTCATTTTTCTTCATATTTTATTTTAATCCTCATGCACATGATTATGTAGTCCATATTCATTTACCCACATATTAGCCTTGTCACCTCAATCATGTTCTTTCTAGCTAAAGAAAACATTTGTTATTTCTTTCAAGGCACATCTGCTAATGCTCAATTCTTGGAAAATATTTTTATATCACCTTCATTTTCAGAAGATATTTTTGCTGTAGAATTCTAGATTAGCAGGTGTTCTCTTCCTGTCCTTTACGACTCTAAATATTACATCATTGGCTTCCCTTATTTCTGTTTAGGAGTCTACTTGAAGGTTAATTGATGCTCCTGAAGGATTTTTTTTTTCTTCTGCTTAACAGCATTCAAGACTTTTTTTCTGTTTTTTGCTTTTCAGCCTCTTGACCATGATGGATCTCCATGTGGTCTAATTCAGATTATTCTTAGGGTGTAGCTCTTAAAAGCTCAACTGAAAGCTTGGGATATTTATCAGGGTCTCTATTTTCCTATGGTCTCGGAACTCAACTTGTGCAAACTTCCCTGTTATAAGGTTTTACTCAGCTTCTCAACCTGTCTGCTGCCATTTTCTGAGCTGGCAAATACCTTACAAAGAGGCACTCACTTCTCCGGCCTCTGTCCTCTGCCTGGGTCTGGGTATGAGAGATCCTTGTTCTGATGCTTTTCTACAAATTCTGTGAACAAATCATCCAGATGTCCTAGCTGTTCTCAGTTGGAAGTTTCATTTGAGAAAAACTGCATCACCATTGCCAGAAACAGACCTCCCACATGAGACCCTCAGAGCTGTGTTCAGAGCTGTGGAAATAGCAATCTTAAAAGTTTCTAGGTGTGGGCTTGTTTGGATTTGTTCTATCGTGGGATCACAGGTCTGCTTTCTGATAATTCCCGTCTTCCTTTAATTCGGGGAAATCATTAGCCATGTTCTCTATTCTTCGATTTTAGAACAATTATTAGGTACATGTCAGAGCTTCTTATCTGTTAATATTGTGTCAGGAGCTATTCTCTGTATACAATATTTTTAAAGTTTTTATTTTTTGTTATGCTCCACATTTTGTTCTAGGTAAATTCTTAACTCCTGTCCTCCGATTTGCCAATTCTCTCATCAGTTTGATACTTAGTCTGTTTTTTCTTATTTGTGATTGTATTTTTCATTTTTATAAGTTTTCCTCTAGCCCTATTTACTGTGATTCACGTCTTCCTGTTTTTGCTACCTAATTATTTATTATTTATTGATTTTGCCTTATAGATATGAGAGCAAGCCTCAGGGGAGAAAGTAGGAGTTCACAGAAGAATGTTCAGCATTTGGTATAATCTTTTTTTTTCTTTTTCCCCTCTTGAGGTATTTGAGGAATCTGAAGTCAAGAGGTTGAGAAGTTAAGCAGACCTTTTATTGGGTTAATGGGGGGTCAGGTAAAAATGGCAATTTCCCCCTTTATTTTTCTCATTGATTTGCTGTAGTAAAGTCCACTTTAGAATAGTGACAGAAGTGCTCAGTATTTCTGAGCAGCTATTATTTTGTTGTTGATATTGTTACTAATATTACTATCCTCCTGCTTCTTCTCCTCTTCATCTCTATGGAGATTTTTTAAAAAATTTTTTCTATGGAGATTTTAAAGTCCTTAGAATGTTTTAATATTTGATATTATTTTGGATAATATCAAAGTAATGCCTCCTGTTTTGTGAGCTTTATGATATTTATTTTTCTTATGTATGCTTTTTATTTAATTTAATTTTTTTTAAAACCAAGGATATATTTACATTGATGTTTAATCACCCAAATCTACGCAGTTTACCTTAGAGTCACCTTAGTGTTGCATATTCTATGGGTTTGGACAAATGTGTGATAGCATGGGCCTATCATTATAATACCATACAGAGTATTTTTACTTCTCTAAAAATGTGCTCTGCCTGTTCATCTACCTTCCCACTCCCCTGATCCCAGTAGCCACTGATCCTTCCACTGTGTCTATAGTTTTGTCCTTTCCAGAATGTCATGTTGTTGGAAAATATACAGTGTGGAGCCTTTTCAGATTGGCTTCTTTCACTGTTTCCACTTCTTTTATTTGTCAATTTGCCTACTGAAGGACATCTTGATTGCTTCCAGGTTTTGGCAGTTATGCATAAAGCTGCTATAAACACCTGTGTGCAGAATTTTGCATGGACATAAATTTTTAACTCCTTTGAGATTGCTGGATTGTGTATAGGAAGCATATGTTTAGCTTTGTAATAAACTGCCAAACCATCTTCCCAAGTGGCTGTGCCAATTTGTATTCCCACCAGCAATGAATGAGAGTTCCTCTTGCTCTATATCCTTGCCGGCATTTGGTGTCATCAGTGTTCTGGATTTGGGCCATTCTAATAGGTATGTAGTGCTATCTTGTTTTAATTTGCATTTCCTTGATGATACATTATGTGGAGTATCTTTTCATATGCTTACTTGCCATCTGTATATCTTTTTTTTTTTTTTACTAGTTTTTCCAGATTTTTATTTAAATTCATGTTACTTAACATATAGCATACTATCATTTTCAGGAGCAGAATTTAGTAGTTCCTGACTTACACACAACACCCAGTGCTCATCACAAGTACCCTCCTTAATGCCCATCAACCATTTGGCTCATCCCCCCCTCGCCTCCAACAACCCTCAGTTCATTCTCTCTAGTTAAGAGTCTCTTATCATTTGCCTCCCTCTCTGTTTTTAATCTTATTTTTCTTTCCCTTTCCCTATGTTCATCTGTTTTGTTTCTTAAATTCCACATGAGTGAAATCATATGGTATTTGTTTTTCTCTGGCTTGTTTCACTTAGCATAATATCCTCTAGTTCCATCCATGTCATCTTAAATGACAGGATATCATTCTTTTTGATGGTTAATTAATATTCCATTACACACACACACACACACACACACACACACACCACACCACACCACACATACACACACACCCCTTCTTTATTCATTCATCAGTTGGTGGACATTTGGGCTCTTTCCAAAATTTGACTATTGTTGGGAATGCTGTTATAAACATCGGGGTGCATATCCCCCTTTGAATCAGCATTTTTGTATCCTTTGGATAAATCCTTAGTAGTGCAATTGCTGGGTCATGAGGAAGTTCTATTTTTAATGTTTTGAGGACCCTCCATACTGTGTTCCAGAGTGGCTGCACCAGTTTGCATTCCCAATCAACAGTATAAGATGGTTCCCCTTGCTTCACATCCTCTCATGTGTTTTGGAATTTTTATTTGTAAGTTTCTCTTGTGTAGGATTTATGTGTATAAGTACATATATTTGTCTGTGTTTTCTTTCTCTTTTGCTATGCACATGTCTCTTTCTTAGTATTTCACACTTGCCTTTACCCGTATGCTGGAATCCTCATTGTGGAACCAGACCTTATTTTGATAACATGGATCTATTATGCTGGGAGAATAGCAAAGATTTATTTTCTAAGCCAGCAGGTTAGCTTGACCCAAGTTTGGAATCTCAAATGTAGTTGCTCTCTCTATATAGGGTGAGCTTTTTAAAAAAAGACTTTGCTCATGGCAAGACTTCTTTGCTCATCTCTGTATTCATTTAGACTCTAGTTGTCTAAAATGTATGCGGTATTATAGTTTCTAATCAGCCATCTAGAAATTGATCTAGATATTTGTTCTGGTTCTATCCTGAAGTTCAGTAGGTATTCAGGCCTAATCCAGACTTAATTCTTTTTCTGGTTCATGAATATCTGGTTAAGATCAGTTTAAGCACAAATACAACTTTAAAAATATATGCAAAAAATTTGTTTATCACTGTTATGCATTTATAATGAAGTTTTTATTTAATGGGTAATCTTATAATACTACCTTGATTAGAAGAAGTGTAATTATTATCAATGGTAACAATGGTAACTGCAGAAACGGAGTAATGATTACAGTGTTGGTTCACATTAAGATTGCCATCACCTAAAAGCCTCAGATTTTTTCCTATGAACTGTTGCAAAGTCAACAATTGATATTCTACATGCACAACAATATTTTTGATGTCCATTTTTTTGTCAGCAGGTGGAAAGAAACAGTCATCTTCACATAGTCTCATTAAAGTGTTGTTTATAACAAAATACGGGAAGAAATAGATTAACCAAATTGTCTACCTTTATGAAGAAGTAGGGAAGTAAATAAATAAAGTTACAACAGATACTTTGAGAGTCAAAAGTAAATAAATAAATGAAATGTTACAAAAATCGTAGATACAAAAATGATAGTAAGATATCTGAGATGTTAACTTGATATGACTGTCCTATGGGTCATATGTTTTCAAGATATTTCATTCTTATTTAACTCTTTTGTTTTGTGGGTTACATAATGGATGGATCTTTATCCTTTCATTAAATACATTTTCAAAAATTAAGCATATAAAAGACTATCAGGGAATTTGTCAAAAGTGCATTATACTGATATCCTGCCAAATTTGATTCTATATTAATGCATTTATAAATTACAAAACTGCCAAGAAAAATTTAAGCTGAATGGCTTCCCAGATGAAACATAAACAAAATAAATATTTTCTTTAAGCATTAAGCAATTTCTGGAAACAGAAACAAAATAGTTCTTTCTATGAAACCATTTTTTTCCCATTGGTTTTTTGTTGAATACCCACATGTTCATACATCACTGGAAGCTTCTACTTTGTGGTCATCCTTTTCTTCCTCTTTCTGTTGTCTGTTCCTTGGGTAATGAGGTTGAGGATTCCTGACATGGATCTCAAGGGAACAATAAATGTATCAGTCAAGATAATCCAATTAATTTATTTGGATTTTATTTGTGAAAGGTTGGATTAGCTATAATTCCTGGATCACAGTATTTCATCATCATTGGCCTTCCTGGTTTTTTTTTTTTTTTTTAAAGGGAGTACACAAGGGAGTGGGGGGAGGTGGATATGGGGGAGGGGCAGAGGGAGAGGAGACAGAGAATCTCAGGCGGGCTCCATGCTCAGCATGTAGTGCTTTACCTCATAACCCTGAGATCGTAGGGTTCTACCTCATGACCCTGAGATCATGACCGGAGCTAAAATCAAGACTCGGAACTTAACTGACCGAGCAGCCCAGGAGTCCCTAAGCATGGCATTTTTTTGGCCCTTTGTTTATGGAATAAAATTTTGACTTCTATTTCACATATAAATATTTTTGCAATTAGAAACACATTGCCACTTTCATTAAGTGGCTGAACCACAGTAGAGTCCTTGAACAAACTTGCTTATCTTTTGGTTATGCTCAAAGGCAAAATAAGGTATGTTAAAGAAAAAATTTCAACAAGTATATTTAAAGATCTAATTGGTTTTATTCAAAGCTTCATGGATCAGGCAGCATCTCATCTGACAAATAAAATGTTGTGCAAAATTATAGGCAGAAGTGGTACAGGACAAGGAAGTTATTAGCAGAAGAAAAATGACTCTATTTTCGGCCTGTTGTTTCTTTTTAATGGGTGTTAGCAAACATATTTGCATCTCATTAGCAGGATTTGGTACACTGCATATAAATGTGTCCTAATTGGCAGGCAAGCGATTAAAAATATTTTTAAAATCAACTCTGAATGCATTTAGGGGTGATGAACCCTGTGAGTGCATCAAAAGGGCCCTCCTTCCCATTCTCTTGATCATAAAGCTTGATTCTCACCCATCTTTCACTTCCTGGCTTTGAAGGCATTTGCATTTGCTGCCCTTGTTTAAAGCCTCAAAATTAATATTTGACTGCTCCTGAAAATTGGGCTCCTAAGCACGAAATAGATCTATGTAGTGTCTGTGTGATGCAGACGTAATACTATTGACAGGAATTCCTAAAGAAAAGTTAACTTAGTATGATATAGAGTACTGGAATGAGTGGCAGGAAACTTGGATTCTAGTCCTTGTTTTGCTACCAACGAGTTGGTAACCTCAGGAAAGCCTCTGAACTTCCCTCAACACCCTAACCCATTCTGCTATCATTCCATCCAATTTTGCTCAAGTTAGAACCTGAGTGTCTTTCTCTGATTGATTATATTCAAACAATCAGCAAGTCCTAACGATTCTACCTTGAATGAAGCTCCTTCTCTCCTTATTTCCTACCACAATCCCAGTCTGTGCTTTGAGAGAGGAAGTGGCCATGTGCCTGAGACCATTCACTTCTCCAGTTTTAACACCAGCATCCTGCTCAACCGAAAGATCCCCACTGGTTTCTCTGTCCCCCAACAGTGAGCCCTGCCTGTGCCCAGCCTGACTGTTGGTCCCTTTCTAGCTGACATACAAGGTCAGCATGTGCCCCCGGGGACAGAGGAGAGCCTCAGCTCACTCTGTAAGATTGCCTTCTCTAAAACGTTGTCCCCAAGCTTTGCCCAGTGGCAGTATCGTAGCCAATGAGGTTTATCCGAGGCGCGATTATTGCTAATTAAAACGTTATCCCCTTTGGTCATTGTTGTTCTAGAGCCCTTTTATGCCTTAATATATGATATTTTTAAAAAAGATTTTATTTATTTATTTGACAGAGATCACAAGCAGGCAGAGAGGCAGGCAGAGAGAGGGGAAGGGAAGCAGGCTCCCCACTGAGGAGAGAGCCAGATGCGGGGCTCGAACCCAGGACCCTGGGATCATGAGCCGAGCTGAAGGCAGAGGCTTAACCCACTGAGCCACCCAGATGCCCCATATGCCTTAATATATGATTTTTAAATGTTTTAGCTTTTTCCTTTGCTTTTCAGCAGCGTGTTGGTCTCCAACCTCCCTGAAAGTAAAAGTCAAATGAGCTTCATTTTTTGGAGAAGCTCCAGAATCTTTCTCAGCTCCCCTCCAGACTCTCACCCCACCTCTTTACATGGGCTATTCACACTTTCTGCTCCTTTCCCCCTAAGACTTCACGTGTCCTCGACCTCTTACATCTCCTCAGTTCTCATTGTGGTCTGTAATAACTTATTTATTAGTAATTCATAACTTAGCTTTGTCCCTTTCATAATAATTTATGCTCCATGAGAATCAGAATCATGTTTGTCCCTAATAGTGCTTTTAGGACGCTCTCAATTGAATGAATAAATAAGTACTGAAATGAATGAGTGAATGAATAATTCAAAAAAAAGAAAATTGGGCTTTGTTCTCTGAGGGAAATTATTTACTTAGATAGTTTTTTGTGTGTCCTTGGTAGATAAATCCCAAATGTATGCCGCTAATCCAATAAATTCCTTATTTCTCTTATGTTTTTATTTTAAACAATTAAATATATTTTGATCACTTGCTGTACAAATAGCTTTGTGCCAGTTATTTTAAGGTATACTGAGATTTTTATCATAGCTCCTTTCCTCATGTATATTGTGATCAATTTTAGTAGACATAATGAGTAAAGCTTATAATATCCTTTAGATAAGATGTTTAAGCATACAGCAAATGCTTAGGAAATGTTAAATATATTATTATTAACTCTGCTGTTGTTGTCATTTAAACAAGTACTCCAGGTCAAGAATACTTAAAACACCTTCTGGGAACTGATTTTGGGTGGGTTTCATGGGACAAGGAGCCTATGACAGAATGTGTATGAACTTTGCATTAATTTCATTGCTTAGTTTAGCCTACTTTTGTTGCTGTTGTAGCCAGACTTTGTGGCTGAAGAGGGCAATATGTTGATTTACACTCTGGATCCAGCTCCTCTCCTTGGAAACCACAGGAAATAATTTGCAAACACTTAGCGTGGCGCCATGGGAAGCGATTTTGGTACAGGTGGCGGAGGCATCATCTCTGGAATCACGGGATCTGCTGCCCACCCTTTCACGTGGCACATTCTTCTGTTTCTCACGTCAGTCTGTCAGTACTCCTGTTTTTCTCTCTTTGTTTTTCCTCCGATTCTCACTGTCCAAGAGCAGCAAACAGTCTCGAAACACTTCACTTAACCAGGGGCTGTGGATACCTGCAATTCCTGAACTCACGGATAAAGTGCGGTCCACCACACTGGAGGGCACGGGCAGGGTGTCAAAAGGAGCAAACATGCAGCTGAAGGGGCAGGTGGCCATGTGGTCTGATTGTAGGAGCAGGAGCCTGGGAATGGTAATGGAGGCCTTCAAGCCTGTAGAAGGATAGCCGTGAGGAACAGCGTCCAGGCTAGAGTTAGTGTTCACGGACTCAGAGCGGACAGAACGATTCCTGATTTCAATTGCTTGCCTAAGCTCTGATCTGAAACAGTTCTCCTGATTGGATTGTGTTTGTTTGTTTGTTTTGTTTTGTTTTTCTTTTTTTAAAAGTAATTTTTATTAATATATAATGTATTATTTGCCCCAGGGGTACAGGTCTGTGAATCATCAGGCTTACATATTTCACAGCACTCACCATAGCATATACCCACCCCACTGTCCATACTGATTGGGTTTTTATTGAGTGTGTGCTATCATCTAAGTTCTGGAATGGGTAGGTCTGCTGAGATTTGGGAATCCATATTTTATTTTACTAAATGTTTTAAAGTTTGAGTATAGTTGACACACAAAGTTTTATTACTTTCAAGTGTGTAACATAGTGACTCAACATCTCTATCCATTATGCTGTCCTCCCCACAAGTATATCTATTACAATATCTGGGAATCAATATTTTAAAAAATATTTTGAATATTTTGATGATATACAAATGATTTTGATGATATCCAAATGATTTTGATGATTCCCAGGTTTGGGAATCACTACCAGGAAATCTCTTATTGTTCCAGCAATGTCTCCACGTTTGTGGAGGTGTCTGAAGGAGGTGTCATTACTTTATTCCTACATGCTTCCATGTGTATTTCCTGAGAACAGAGACATTCCCTCCCATAACTACTTTGGTTGTTGATCGCTGTGTAACCAACCAGCCCCAACTTCATGGTATAAAACAACCACTATTGCATATTGCTTATGGCTTACGTGGGTTAGGAATTTGGAGCGAGAACAATGGAGGTGGTTTCCCTCTGTTTTATGCTGTCTGAAACCTCAAGTAGAAAGACTCAACATTCTTCATTCATGTCTGGTGTCTGGATGGGGACATCTCAAAATCTGGGCTAAGTTGTAACTGTTACCCAGGGCCCCTCTTCATGGACTCTTCATGGGTCATGGGTTTCCTCACAGGATGGGGGCCTTAGTGTCATTGGCTTCTATCATGGCAGGTCAGGGCACTAGGAGGAACTGTTTCTGTGGATCAAGTAAAAACTTCAAGCTTTCTTTTGGGGGAAATCTCAGAAGGCACATAATATCACTTTTGGTCTACTTCAATAGTGGAAGCAATCAGAAACCTGCCAGAATTCAGGGGTATGAAATTAGAACTGACATCTCAATGGAAGAATGTCAAATAATATGCAGCCATCTTTATAATCACGACAATAACCACAGTATAATTAGAAAATCAATGAATCTATATCAATACTGTTCTGCCTGCTCCTGAGTTCTTAAGTTAGTCTGACCAGGTGTGACATCTGTCTGCCTTTCACAAGGTGTATGAAATTTGGCAAGCAGTTCTGGTCTCTGATCCTTAATTTCCTCATTTCTAAATGAGGCTAATAACACCTATGTCTCTTAGAGTATCTGGAAGGACTAACTAAAAATAGTTATGTGGTGAGCCTGGCACCTACTTGTGGCTTAATAAACTTTAGGTCTCCCTTTCCCCTCGGAGAATTAAGCATGACATTGAGTGCTCAATAAGTCTACAATTTTTGTTACTTGGGAAGCTTTAGAGGTTATCTTGGCTTTCTAAGAAATAACAAAGAGATTCATTATGAAGTGAAATTGTTGTCTTACTAGGTTCCATTTCTGAAGGTTCATCTTTCCTTTGTTAGATGCACAATAAGTACATTCAACCAAGAGAGGAAAGTTTATTTAAAAAAAACCCACAATTTTTAATCATTTTAAAATAAAAACCCATGCTACCAATCCATCAATATCGTTAAAGTACAAACCTCAAGAACATGATTAATTTCTGAATCAGGATACCTTTGGCGAAAGGTAGCAGAAAACTCAACTCACGAAACAGCTTAAACAATAGAGAAAATTTATTATTTTGTAACAAGACCAGAAGAATGGACGCTCCTTAGTTAGGTAATTCAGGGGCTCAATGATTTCACAGGGAATCCACAAATGGTTCTTTCTGTGTCTCTACTGGAGCCTTTTCCATATGTTGGCCTAGACTACAAATGAAAAGCCACTCACGGTGCCAGGATGGCTATAGTAGTTCCAAGCATTAGGTTTACACATGGCAACATCCAGAAGAGACCATTACTTTCTGTGAACTCCTGCAGAGTGAGCCATTGCTTCTCTCAGACCCTGTGGAAGATGTTTCTCACCACTCATTCATCAATCTGGTATCAACGGCACATGTATACACCACACGGGATGAGAAAGGGAGCCACAGTGATGGACTTACACCAACTGTGGTACACTTTCTGGATCTGGTGTTAGGACTAGAACCAGCCTTTTCTGAAATGCCGGCTGTTGGCAGGGGGATGGGTAGATTTTTGTGGGGAGAGGGACAATAAATAACACCTGCTTCTATATACTAGTTAGATTTCAAGTTATGTCCAAGCCCTGGAAATTGGAATGAAGGATCCATTTTTGTATATCTGCGTCATTAGCAAGTGCCTGAGGTTATTTGGAATGCGGTTTTTGATAAGCAATTGGTGTGAAATATAATAGGAATGATTTGGTAATCAAGAAATATAAGGCAGATTTAATTAACTTTAAGCAGCTGTTTAAAATAGTAAATGTTTAAAAATCTAATTATCATTTCTGAGATTCTAAAAAATTTCCCAAATATAGTAAGGATTTTTTTTATAAGAGTGTTCACCGTTTTTGCATTTATATTTCTTTTTAGTCCTAGCAAGTGAACTCTCTATATAAAAATGGAGTTTTTAATGTGATAGAACAAATTAATAAGAGAAGAGAGAAGAACCACATGGTCCTCTCAACTGATGCAGAAAAGGCATTTCACAAAATCCAGCATCCATTCCTGATTAAAACACTTCAAAGTATAGGGATAGAGGGAACATTCCTGAACTTCATAAAATCTATCTGTGAAAGACACACAGCAAATATCTTCTTCAATGGGAAAAAGCTTGCAGCCTTCCTGCTGAGATCAGGAACACGAGAAGGATGCCCACTCTCACCACTCTTGTTCAACATAGTATTAGAAGTCCTAGCAACAGCAATCAGACAACAAAGAGAAATAAAATGAATCTAAATTGGCAGTGAAGAAGTCAAACTCTCTCTCTTCACTGATGACATGATTCTTTATATGGAAAACCCAAAAGACTCCACCCCCAAACTACTAGAACTCATACAGCAATTCAGTAATGTGGCAGGATACAAAGTCAATGTACAGAAATCAATGACTTTCTTATACGCTAAAAATGAAAATACAGAAAGGGAAATTGGAGAATCGATTCCATTTACTATAGCACCAAGAACCGTAAGATACCTGGGAATAAACCTAACCAAAGAGGTAAAGGATCTGTACTCAAGGAACTACAGAATACTCATGAAAGAAATTGAAGAAGACACAAAAAGATGGAAGACCATTCCATGCTCTTGGATTGGAAGAATAAACATTGTTAAAATGTCTATACTGCCTAGAGCAATCTATACTTCAAATGCCATTTCGATCAAAATTCCACCGGTATTTTTCAAAGAGCTGGAGCAAATAATCCTAGAATTTGTATGGAATCAGAAGAGACCCCAAATCACTAGGAAATGTTGAAAAACAAACAAACAAAAAACTGGGGGCTTCATGTTACCTGATTTCAAGTTTTACTACAAAGCTGTGATCACCAAGACAGCATGGTACTGGCATAAAAACAGGACACATAGACCAGTGCAACAGAGTAGAGAGCCCAGATATGGACCCTCAACTCTACGGGCAAATAATCTTTGGCAAAACAGGAAAAAATATACAGTGGAAAAAAGACAGACTCTTCAATAAATAGTGCTGGGAAAACTGGACAGCTATATGTAGAAGAATGGAACTCGACCATTCTCTTACACCGTACACAAAGATAAACTCAAAATGGATAAAAAAACTCAATGTGAGACAGGAATCTATCAGAATCCTGGAGGAGAACAAAGGCAGTAACCTCTTCAATATCAGCCACAGCAACTTCTTTCAAGATATGTCTCCAAAGGTAAAGGAAACAAAAGAGAAAATGAACTTTGGGGACTTCATCAAAAGCTTCTGCACAGCAAAGGAAACAGTCAACAAAACAAAGAGGCAACCCACATAATGGGAGAAGATATTTGCAAATGACAGTACATACAAAATGTTGATATCCAGGATCTATAAAGAACTCCTCAAACTCAACACACACAAAACAGACAATTAAAAAAAATGGGCAGGGGGCACCTGGGTGGCTCAGTGGGTTAAGCCGCTGCCTTCGGCTCAGGTCATGATCTCAGGGTCCTGGGATCGAGTCCCACGTCGGGCTCTCTGCTCAGCAGGGAGCCTGCTTCCCTCTCTCCCTCTCTCTGCCTGCCTCTCTGTCTACTGTGATCTCTCTCTGTCAAATAAATAAACAAAATCTTAAAAAAAATGGGCAGAAGGTATGAACAGACACTTCTCCAATGAAGACATACAAATGGCTATCATACACACGAAAAAATGTTCATCATCATTAGCCATCAGGGAGATTCAAATTAAAACCACCTTACACCAGTTAGAATGGCCAAAATTAGCAAGACAGGAAACAACATGTGTTGGAGAGGATGTGGAAAAAGGTGAACCCTCTTACACTGTTGGTGGGAATGCAAGTTGGTGCAGCCACTTTGGAAAACAGTGTGGAGATTCCTCAAGAAATTAAAAATAGAGCTTCCCTATGACCCTGCAATTGCACTACTGGGTATTTACCCCAAAGATACAGATGGAGTGAAAAGAAGGGCCATCTGTACCCCAATGTTTATAGCAGCAATGGCCACGGTCACCAAACTGCGGAAAGAACCAAGATGTCCTTCAACGGATGAATGGATAAGGAAGATGTGGTCCATATACACTGTGGAGTATTATGCCTCCATCAGAAAGGATGAATACCCAACTTTTATAGCAACATGGACGGGACTGGAAGAGATTATGCTGAGTGAAATAAGTCAAGCAGAGAGAGTCAATTATCATCTGATTTCACTTATTTGTGGAGCATAACAAATAGCATGGAGGACAAGGGAAGATGGAGAGGAGAAGGGAGTTGAGGGAAATTGGAAGGGGAGGTGAACCATGAGAGACTATGGACTCTGAAAAACAATCTGAGGGTTTTGAAGGGGTGGGGGGTGGGAAGTTGGGGGAACCAGGTGGTGGATATTAGAGAGGGCGTGGATTGCATGGAGCACTGGGTGTGGTGCAAAAACAATGAATACTGTTACTTTGAAAAGAAATAAAAAATTAAAGCAAAACAAAAACAAAAACAAAAAAATGGAGTTTCTTTGTAACTTTTTCTACTCCTCAGTTTCTCTATAAAATGATGTTTGCAATTAAGAATGTATTTAAGAGGGGTGCCAGGGTGGCTCAGTGGGTTGAGCCTCTGCCTTCAGCTCAGGTCATGATCTCAGGGTCCTGGAATGGAGCCCCGCATCAGGCTCTCTGCTCAGCAGGGAGCATGCTTCCCCCTTTCTCTCTGCCTGCTGCTCTGACTACTTGTGATCTTTCTCTCTCTCTGTGTCAATAAATAAATAAAATTAAAAAAAAAGAATGTTTTTAAGAACTAAATATCATCACTTTCCTTTCCTAATTTTAGTTTGTTTCTGTATTTCTCCCCAAGCATGGAGTAATAATGGCTATGTTCCAAGACTTAGCAATTCCTATTTGCCTACCTACTTACTACTAATTACCATAGTGATTTCTATTTTGCCTTCTGTGGCACGTAGAGAACGGAGTGTTCTGGAATTCAATTCAGGGAGTCAAAGAAAGAGATCAGCTTCTAATATCATCATGTCATTTGTTACAGTTAATACCAGACACGTAGACTAGGTAATGAAGTAACAAATACCCCCACCCTCCCATTTCAGATAAGTTTATATTTTGCTCATGCCACATAGCCATAGAAGTTTGATGACGTATAGAAGATGCCGCTCATGTTAATGACTCAGGGACTCAGGATGGAGCCTCAGATGGAGCATCCACCATTTCAGTGTGCCACAAGGAAAGGGGAGCTCTGGGGGGAATGTCAGTAATGACATGTTTTGTCCAGAAGCTACATATCGCACCAATTACATGGCATCCTAGTCCATGGGGGATCAGGTAGTATGATCCTACCAGGTTCCCAGGAGATGGAGAGCTAGCAACACTGGTGAGTAGTAATTCTGACAACTGCAAAGATGTACCAGTGTGTATCACTGCTTTTCATGAGAAAGGGAGACATGCCCCAAGGTAACAATTAGTTTTCGGTTATAAACAAAATGGAAATGCTTCAGTTATGGTGGTACTCTACATCCTGGCTTTATTACAAATACAGCTTCATGGAAGACAACAGATTCTGGTCTCATATTAAGGATCATGTTTCAGGTTTTCCAACTGTACTATGTCACTGCAGATTAGGAGAGTGGTTCAAGTGAGGGATCCTTGGAGTGTGCTTCCAGCTACCCAGTCTGATTCCCTCTTCATGTTCTAGTCCTGGGTCTTCTGCTCACATTGCTCTGATATCATAGATTGTTGGGTTTTCAACTGCAAACACTGGGCCATCTCCATTTGTTTGGCATGAAGGGGAATTCATTCTGAAGAGAACTAAAACTTTTATCACTGATGTTGATGACCATCGTCATGCCTGTGTGAGCACTGTGAACAAGCACCTATTCTCAACTTAGACACTGAGTCTGGATCCTCCAGCCATTTCTCTTTTCTGAGCACTCTAAGGAAGCCAATGGCTCCTTAATAAGTCAAGCTTCATGACAAGACTGGTAGCAGAAGAAATGCCTCCTATGATAGGAAATAAAGAGTGAAGTCAGCCACTCTTCCCCATTGGTGTTCAGTAATAAAATCATCATCATCATCACAACAACATCACTCAAGTAGTTAAACATACATTTCAGTCTGGACTCCAGTAGCTGTTTTGTGTGTGTGTGTGTGTGTGTGTGTGTGTAAAAGCTATAGTCAGTTGGCTGGTATTGCCCCATTTTCACATGAAGAAACTGAGTCTCAAAGGTTTGTCCAAGTTCAAGTAGCTGCTCAGTGTCTCCAACTGTTACCAGACTTTGAGAAGTTATGCTTGACTTTATTTTATTAACTGTCCAGTTTTTTAATTCTGTAAAGATGTTATCTATACCTGTAACTTTTTAGTACTAACTCATTGCTTTCTATTTTGTATAATACTGGTGTAAGTATACCTTTAGAATCTTCCCAGTCTACTGTAAGTACCTCCAAAATCTCTACCTGATAACTGACCTAACTTGTGAGACTTATCAACTACTCAGAAAATGCTTGTGAATGAATGAATGAATAAATGAATGCACATGGGGCTCACATGTTTAGTTGAAAGCTACCGCTCGCTTCATGTAGGCAAGTCTAGACCCGTGGGGCTGGCTTGAACCTCAAAGCCAATTTGCCACCAGTATATCTATACAGAATTAACTATCTTTTCACCTAAGTAGAAGAGAAAATTTTTAGAATGACTTTTATGCCCAATTATGGGCATAATAAATGCATGCTGGCTGTAGAAGATCTAGAAAATGGAGAAAAATGTAGAAAAGAAAATAAAAATGACTCCATATTCTAGAGATTTGTTTTTCCAATCGTTGTTTTAAAAAACATTTATACACACACGATTTATGGTGCTGGAATCATAGGTAGTATTGTAGCCCTGTTTTTCACTTTTTATTATGTCCTTTAAAATCTTTTTCCAAAGATAACTTGTCCATGGTCTCAGGCTGTTCCATCCCAGGAAGGGGCCATAATTTATTATTAGACATTTAGGAGCTGTCATTTTTTGCCATTATAAATAATGTTGTTATGAACATCTTTCTATATAAATCTTTGTGAGCACGACCATCTGTCTGTTGGAGTCCCTTGATTGGTGACACATACCTGTGCTAACTGACATTTGACATGGGGAACTGAAGCTGTACCTCTATAACTTGTCAAGAAGACAAATAGGCTAACAGTGGCCTGTCTCGCTTTTATACAACTATGATTTTACAGGCCATTTGTTTGGTTAGAAGCTTGACGCCTCAT
The DNA here is from genome assembly GCF_030435805.1 of Mustela lutreola. NCBI lineage: Eukaryota > Metazoa > Chordata > Mammalia > Carnivora > Mustelidae > Mustela > Mustela lutreola. The sequence continues at coordinate 32,641,806 of NC_081294.1, forward strand.
TGATTCCATACACAATGTATTCCAAAAGAATGAAGGTGACCTTAGAGACAGCCAGCCATTTAGAATCTAATTAACCAAGCTTCAGGATATTTGGTGTCCAACACCAACCAGAGACATCATGATCTGTCAGATTCTTGTGACTCAGAATTAGAATTTAGCAAGGGATGTGGATTAGGTCTAGCTTGTGGGTGTTCTTCTGGAAAGAACAGAAGAGCTCAGTCTTTAAAACTAAAGGAATGTCCATTGCGGGAGGCTTTTGTAAAAAAAAAGGAAAGAAAAATCACTAACATATTCTCAAATTTAGTGAACTTTACTGGAGACTGTCAAAACAGGAAATCTTTACTTAAGCTTGAATGTCACCCCCCATGAGAGGACGAGAGTTTTTAAAATCACAGACTTAGAATTCTGTTTCCAGGATATATGAGAGGTATGGTATGTCAATTTATAAGATTCTTTAAACTGGGGTTTCATTTATTTTGTCAGTTTCTTGCAAAATCAACAAAAATTAAAATCCATATATATAAAAAAAGGACCCAGTTCGGTTTCCAGTTACAGAAGCTATAAGCATGAATGCTTAGTAGTCATCTCCAATAGCTTAAGAGGATAAGCTTTTACCTTTGATCAGGAATTTATTTAATCTTCTAGGACAGCATTGGACATTCTAGGTCCAAATTCCAGATATTTAATATGTTTCAGTTTTGCTCTCTGCTTCATGATGACAATTTAATCTCTAGCTCTTAACACTTATTGTACTAAATTGCTGTATTAATATTAATATGGGAGTGTGAAAAATTCAACTGGTAAATGGCATGCAAATTAAGCCTGATGCAAACTTTAATGCACTCAAAAAATCCTTTCAAAGGTAACTAAGTGGTAAAAAGACCAACTAATCACCATTGAAAGGGAAGACCGTTACAAGTAAAAAAGTAACATACTTCAAAGCAAACATGACTGATTTTAATCAAGCAACATCAATATAATAACTGGTATCAAGCTTTGATTACATTATAGTGTGTAGACAGTAAAACTTTTCTTCCCAGTCACAGCGCTATGAGTTGAATTGTTTCTAAAAAAAAAAAAAAAAAAATGCTGAAATCTGAATTCTTAAATCTTAAATCTGAATTCTGGTAGCTGTTAATGTGACCATGTTTAGAGAGAGAGTGTCTTTGCAGACATAATCCTATTGAAGATGAGGTTGTGAGAGTGGGTGTCACCCAACATGATTGCTGTCCTCACAAAACCGTACAAATTTGGGCAGACAGACATGCACAGAAGGAAAACATTGAAGACAGCCATGGAGACGGACGCTGGAGTGATGGTCCTTCAAGTCAAAGAACACTTGAGGATTTCTGGCAAATACCAGCAGCCAGAAGAGGCAAGGAAGAACTCTCTCCTCTAGGTTTCAGAGGAAACATGGCCCTACTGATGCAGTGATTTCAGGTTTCTGGCCTCCGGAATTGTGAGACAATACGTTTCTCTTGTCTTATGTCACCTGGTTTGTGGTCCTTTGTCACAACAGCCCTAGCAAACTAATACTCTTAGCTTTCACTTTGCTCTGCCAAATTCCATTTTTCTTTTTCTCTTGCCTTAATTAAATCTGGGAAAGATCACATAGATTTCTGGTCAGTTTCCATTTTTCAAAGTTAGTCCAGTTTAAGTCTCCAATCTCCTACCCAGTTGACATCTCACCTCCTTCCCTGCCTTCAGTTAGCCAGGCTCATGCATCAGTGAGCTTAGGGCAGGGAAGGCAGGCGGGTTGTTCTGGCACCTTTCCAACCCCTTCCAGGGGTAATGGGGAAAGGCAGGTCTCATTCTAGGACACCTGCATACCTTGCATTTGCTGGATCTTGGTCTTTGGTGCTGGAAGCAAGGAAATGGGCTAGGATAAATGGCAAGGTCAATGATGCTGTGTCACCTTTGACTCGTTCTTTCTAAATCTGGTTCTGTGTTGTTGGTGACCTCTGTTTCCTTGGTTTGGTGTTTTGCTTGACTCCTACCCACTCAGACACTCAGAACTTCCTGTGAGAAAGGCCACTGTGTCTTCTCATGTCCAAGATACAGGATCCTCCAAGTGCCTACTTTTCCTCTTCACTGTCCTTCCTCAGGAGCCATGAGAAGCACCAGCATCCTTCACTCTCTGTCTTGGGACTCTGATGGAGAAAGTGTTGCATCCATCTTTTCCTACTCAAGACAGCCCCCTTCTGTGAAAATGGTGAGGGCCATTCTTGTAGCATCCCGTCCTCAGCACCCTCTAGGCAGAAAGTGGTCTCAGACTCAGGAAGGGAGAATGCCTCCACATCTGCCCTCATCAGGATCCATACCTCCCAGAGAGACGACTCCTGCAACCTGCTCACAGGCGTCAGCTCGAAGACTGCACAGCATCCCACCAGCCAGTGGGGGGCAGCACCTGTAGCCTTACCGCCGGTTTCCCTTGCTTTAGAGAAGAATATCACTGGGTTTCGGTTGCCTGGCTTTGGTTGATACTTTCAGCATCTCTACCTCTTCACTCAGGGTAGGAAAAGAACTTGGGCGGGGAGTAGGACTCTCTATGAACACTGTATTTATTCGGCTGTGGATTCCCCTGGCCTCCCTCTCTCTTCCTCTGACCCCTCAGAAAGATGTGAGGTAGACCTGAGATCTGGGGAGAGCAGCACCAGCTCAGTCTTGAGGAAAAGTTCTTGATTCAGTTGTTAGTGCCTCTCCTGAGGACATGCGAGTATTGAATGCCTCTTTGCCCTCATGTTGAATTACTGATTTCAAAATCTTAACCAGTCAATCCCCACGCCTGTGAGTGGAAGGAGATTTCCTTCCTCTAAAACTCAATGGGATTCCCACCTAGTGGAAGGCAGCCAGGCCCCTTTGCCTTCCCTCTTTGTCTTGGGAGTGCTGAAGGCATGGGTGCTGACAAGGTGGCACCACTTTTGTGAGATGGGAGGGGATGGCATGACCGGAGAAGATGGGTTACTAACTCCTGGGAAAATAAAAATTCCCACTCGATGGCTGTTACACGAGGAAAATGTTTCTGTTCCTAAGTTTTTTCCTTCCTTGTACTTCTCCTTTGATGTTGCAAGATGTTTCAGATGTTGCTAACAGCTCTTACGGTGAAAGAGCTGGGGGAGGAGCGACATTGAATGTGTCAGGTCTGATGAGGGTGTTGCTGGTGGCCTTGCCTCATGGCCCCCTTCCACTAGGTGGGAATCCCACTGGGTTTTAGAGGAAGGAAATCTTCTTCGACTCACAGGCTTGGAGATTGGCTAGCTAAGTAAGGCTTTGAGATCAGTTAGTAAATCAAACAGAATGAACTTTTGGATGACTCCATTTCTAAACTGTTTTCAAAATGTCTTACTCCTGATGGTCAGTCTACCTGGAAAGTTGTTAAGAATTCTCAGGCCCCACCCCAGACCTGCTGAAACAGAAACTGGGGGTGGGGGGGGGTAGTGTTGCAGGTACGTGTATCAATTAGCAGGAATTCCAGGTGACTGATGCACATCAGTATTGAGAACTGTTGTTCTAAAGATGCTCCTCTTTCCCAATAAAATGACACCCTAGCTTCTCTAAGAAATGGGTGTCTACTTGGTGTGGCCCAATGCAGAAGACATAATTTAATTTAAAAAATATTCCTTCACAATTCTCTAATGATTTTATTTTCCCCTCATCACATGCTTCAGCTCAAAAGCTTCAGGATGCACTTTAGCCGAGGCAAGGAGACTTGTTTTTCCTAAGAGTATGGAACTCCAGAAGTTTACTAACTGCCTTACATGAGGGAATTTCCACTTCTTTTCAATCATCCTTACTGTGATGCTTATTACTGTGGTGTGTTTCCGGGCATAAGACGATGGAACTCTTCTCTCCTTACCTTATTTTCTCCATGACAATTGTCATCATAAAAAATATTATATATTTATATGCTTATTTTTTGTATGTCTTCCTCCACATGACTGTGAGCTTCATGAAGGCAAGGGATTTTGTCTTTTTATTCACCGTTAATTCCCCGGCATCTTAAACAGTACTTGGCACATTGTAGACATTCAGAATTATCTGCTGAATGAGTGCATGAAGGAAGGCTGGGTTTCAAGAATGTGTTTTACAAGTTGTACGTTTCTGTTTATTTATTAATTGAAGACAATTATGGTTTTTGTTCTCAATTCTATTTCTGAGAATGTTTAATACTACAGGCTTCATAAGGTCCTCAGAAGTCCCATCATTTTAGTGCAACAAGAACAGAAGAATTTACTGGGTTAATGTGAAAGTTGTTATCTGGGTGTACACTACAGAACATCATGGATTAAAACTGGATGGGAAAGGCTAAGGCAAGGTGAATAATTGTATGAAAATAACACAAAAGAATTGATATCTAAGCTCTGGGCACACCAGTCTGCTGTTTGTAGAAGGATGCCCTTTTGTAGGGATTATTTTTAGAGAGTAAATCTGTTTATCAGTAATTGCTTTAGGCTGAACACCTCCCAGGATACAGTATTTCCATTTTCCTGTTGGCACATCGTACAGCTCCTACTTCGCAGATGTTCACTGTTTTCTCATTCGTTGATGATCCTATTCTGACACAGTAGAGGTGGCTTCCACCCTTGAAGCACTGAGGAGGCAACAGGCAGACACATTTGGAAGTGGAAGCTGAAACGAGAGGGAGATAGTATGACTCACCACAGACTTTGGGGTTTGATTTTACCTCGTTTGTTCCCAGAGCAGCAGGCACTTTGGTGACAATGTATTAGAAAGCTGGAAAAAAAGGCAATGATCCAAAAGACCCAACTGTGCTCTAATGGAGTCATCTGGTTGGAAGAGACCAGAATGCACTAGTAAGCCAGTAAGATTCAGGAGTTGGGCTGTTTCTGGCACCTCCTTCCCACTCACTGCCCACATCCAGTTGATCGCTACATCCTGTCAATCCATTTTGACGATGTCTTCTGTCTCTCTTCGCTGTTATTTCTCATTGGCACCACCCAAGAACATTTAGTTAACTTCTGTTGAGAAGGTGCTATGAACCACCTAATAAGCCAAGAGATTTACGTTCTTTATTTCATTTAATCCTCACAAAAAACATATGGATTCTATATTATCATGCTAATTCTACACACAAGCTTGTTAATGAGCTTGAGTGATTGGCTCATGGTTCCACAATTAGTAAGTGGTAGAGGCAGGTTTTAGATCATAAATGACCCATAGGCTTTAATTCTTTAACATAACTCTTACACCACAGTTACTGATTTCTTTCTAGAATATTTCTGGGTGGATGATTCTTTCATGAGGCCTGGTTTCAAAACTACCCAGTCACTTCATAATTCATATAGATCTTGCATTCATGAAATCAGTTTAAAATAATTACTTGAGATAAACTTATCAAAGCCAAGAATATTGCAAAAATTTTGAGTAAAGTGATATAGGCTCATTTATATACATGCATATTTTAATCAGAGGTCAAGGTCCTCTACACTTTGACGTCAAAATCTCTTTGCATATTGTCTTCCAGGTAGAGTAAGTCCCTCTGTGCCTCCCAACCAAGACCTCAGTGGTTGTCTAGTTTTTGTACTCTTGCCCACGCTATCCTCTTCTTTTGCTACACTGATGTGCTCCCTCCCACTTTCCTCCACATATCCAGTTTTTACAGGTCTCACTTCCTCCATGAAGCATTTCATAGTCACTTGTCCCATACCAACTAAACGTCAATTAAAATTTTAACTAAATTTAATAGTGTAAATCTGTAAGTACTATATCTGACATTTGTTAGTACTATATCTGACACTGACATGTCTTTCTCTCAAGACAGTTATAAGTGGTTTATTTGAGAGATCATTCATCTCTATGTCCCATTTACCTCTTACTGAGGTGCTCAATTAATTCAGGTTCATCAGTTGATTTCAGTTCTGAATTTTGGGTTACAGGTGTAAATATTCAAAAAGAAGTGTATTGATAGATCTGGGAAAACTCATGTTGCCAAATTATCTGAGTCAGACTGAGAATCAGTGATGATGTCATTAAGAAGTAGCTTCTTTTAGGCAGATATCGGTTCTTTCCCAATGTAAGAAAATGGGGGAAAGAAGTAGGGAGACACTCATTGACTTCCTGTCTTTGGTAGGAAACATTTCATGAAAGAGCATGCATTCTCTTGTAAGCCCTCTATCACCAGCTAGAGAAGATTCTAGTTGGGAAAGGTCTTGCTCATTGTTGTAAACAATAGGGTTTAGTGAAGGACACCTCTGGAGAGGATGTCCATTCCCCAGGCTTTTGGAAAGGCCATGGTCACCATTCCTTTAGGATGGTTATGGCTTAAATGCTCTTAGCAAGATTATCCGTAGACTACCAGCACCAAAGGCCCTTCCTACCACCTCTACTAATGCATCCTCCAACATTCAGTTCTCATGCTACCAGCCTTATGAAACACTTCCAGGCCAGAAGATTTTTATCCTTTATCTTCAGTGTCTTTATCATACCTTGTACAGTGACGTCCACATCTTGGCTACTAAATGGATGTGTGCCAAATAAATTTCCCCCTTCAATTAGCCAATGGTGGATATTTTTGAAATTTAGGCAAAACATCCCATGTCCATAAAAATAGGCTCCTTAAGAAGCCATTCATGTTCTAACTTTTGAAAAGTGAACTTTATGTAATTTTGAAGTTCCATTTTAAACCTTTCTTTATTTCATTTTAGAGAAGGAAAAGCATAGCAAAGTATGCAATGTATTCAAGAACACAGTTCAACCAAGAAGACCTTCAGTTCAACTCAAAATTAATAATATCCCAACTTGCCATGAGTGGATTGCTAAAAATACATTTTCATAAATGCTGTGATTTGTACAGTGATGCTCTTCTATAGTGTTACTGAACAGAATTCTTTGTGACATTGACTTTTCCCCACCAATTGAAGAAGACTGACCCAGGCAGACCATATCTTTAGATGGAAAAATGCTTTCAGTACTCTGATGGTGTATAAAACTAAAGAATCTTTTAAATGGCTTAAATTTCTCATTACAAAATATCCATGTATTAGTTTGACTATCCCAGGACATTCTCTTAACTTGAGCAATATTGATTAAATATTCAAACTTTTCTTGTTCTTTTTTTAGACAAACTCAGACTCCTGGAGACTGTAGGATTTAGATATATGTACAGTGAAGAGCTAATAGAAAAAGCAGATTTTGATGAAATTGTAAGCCAGATATTATTTGTTACTCTGACAGATCTGAAAAGAATAATTTGTGGAAAATAGAAAAAAAATTCATTACTATACAGGGTTCCATGAAAATCTTTTCTTCATGATAAGTATGGAAGAAGGGAAGCTCACACTAAACACATCCTCAAATACCAGTTCCCCTATTGTAGCACAGATAGAGGGACCATTTTAATCCTGTTTCCTTTAATCTTCAGTGTGCATTCCTGACAGTAATGTTCCTATGCTACCATTTTCAAAGAAAAAGGTTATATTTTAAATATAAAATGATATTACATAATACTTTCAGTACTTTTCTACCATAAGTTATCATCTATGAGAGATATGTCAGTTGGGTAATGGTGTTAGTCTGGCAATGAAAAATGAGTAGTAGTGTTTAGCTACAAGATGATTTGATACTGATCAAAATTGGGCAACTTACAGAAAGTAGAAACATAATACCACTTCCTGAGTATCAAATTGACAGAGAAATAAAGGAGTAAAAACTCCAAGCATTGGTAAATGTATGGAAGGCAGTCTTAATTATATCTTGTAGGTAGGAATATAATATGGTAAAAACATTTCTGGAAAGCAAGTTGATACATAATACCAACAAAGACTTTATATTCGGAAGTCATGTTTACCTAGGAATTTCATTTTCTAAGGTATATCCTGAGGAAATAATCTTAAAGATTTATCTGTGATAGATTGGTCTATTATAGCACCGTTTATAACAGCAAAATATTGGGAAGGATCTAGACACTTAAAATTAGTTAAATAAATTATAGAATGTCCATATAGGTTTTGGCAGACATTGAAAATTATGTTACAAAATAATATATAATGACGTGAAAATAGTTTCATGATATATTAAGTGAAAAACAGCAATATATAAAATAAGATGTAAAGGGTGATACTTTAAAAAAAAATGCAATGTAATCAGGGCCATCCCTGAGATTTATAAGGCCCTGGCGAATTTTTTATTTTTATTTTATTTTTTGTGAAATGCCTCTCTGTATAAATAAGAACAATCACTCTAATTTAGAGGGTCAGCACCATACCAGCAGTCCAATCTCAAGCAGTCTTGACAAATACCCTGCTGGTTGGTGGCTCACCAGGCTGCTTTCTGGAAATGATGTTCTAGCTCTGAGCCACAGATGGCTCTACAGGCATGAGTCCCAGAGCTCCTTGGAGCAGCTGGTTGACCTCATGCATGGTGAGAGAGAAGCAGAATGTCAGAGAATGTTCCATAAGGGAGAAACAGTGCCTGAGCCCATGAGCCAACCCCATCTGGGCCCAGAGTGTCCTACCTGTTTAACACTGCCAGCCTTGGCTAGTCCCAGGCACTTTAGGAGGACTTATAAAAATTTGAAGAAGATGCTTCTGGCAATTAGTATCCACGAGGAATTTGGTCTAGGCTCAGGGTCCTCTGGCTATGTTGTCCCAGCCAGTCCCAGATGCCAGAAGAAAACTTAGACAATTCTGATGAAAGCTTTCCAAAGCTGGGGGTAGGGAATGGTGCCTGAAGCATGAGACTGGGACAAGTGATTTTCTACGGGAGTCTAAGGGTAGTACTGATTGTATATGCAATGAACAGTAATTAGGAAGATTCACCCTAAAACTATGAAAGTGGCTATTTCTAACAGTGGGTGGGTTATGTTTTTTTCTTTCTTTCTATTTAAATGACTTTATAATTTTTTTTTACAATGTAAAGGAGTTATTTTTGATTAAGGAAAAGTTTTTGTTTTGTTTTTAAAAAGAGTATAAATGCAAATAAGATGAACTAGTTGCAGGGCACCTGGGTGGCTCAGTGGGTTAAAGCCTCTGCCTTCAGCTCAGGTCATGATCCCAGGGTCCTGGGATGGAGCCCCGCATAGGGCTCTCTGCTCGGCGGGGAGCCTGCTTCCCCCTCTCTCTCTGCCTGCCTTTCTACCTACTTGTGATCTCTCTCTGTCAAATAAATAAATAAATAAATAAATAATCTTTAAAAAAAAGATGAACTAGTTGAGATGAAGATTATGTGTGAGCCTTTCTAGGACGTGGTCACTACTGGAGCTCACCTGAACATTTTTCCCAGTCGTAGCAGGTGTCATAGCCACAGGATTCTTTCTTCGTGCTATTGGTTGAAAGTCTTCTCCTTTCAAGACCCCATTCTAGCTGTGGACCATCTTGGCAGGAACCAATATGTAGAAAATGGAGTTGTTGATTATTTAAACACCTCTCGGCCAAAAACTTACAAGAAGATGAAGTAAAGTAACGGCTGGTGTCTGTATCAAACACGCAGACATCTTCTGAATAATGGCTGCCCAAGAGAGGAAAGCAAACATTCGCATATGAAGATTAGAAAAAAAGAGATGGCAGGCAGCCAATATAATATGTAGACTCACCACCCAGTTTTCTTCCCCAATGCTCCCCCCCATCCCCAGCCTCTCTCTGTTTGGTTCTTCGTCTCATCTGGCGTGCCCTATGATTCATCCTTCTAACGTTTCATCTTTATCTTGGTGTTCCTCCCAATTGTCTTCAAATCAAAGTCTGAATTCTTCAATTCTGGTCTTCAAGATCTTCAAATTGAGGATCTTGACTCAATTGGAGTCAATTTGACTCCAATTAACTTTCTACAACTTGACTCCGATTAACTTTCCTTTCTAGAATTGTATTGTTTTCCTTCCTGATCGCTATCACCTGACAATTGTATTGATCATTTTTGAAAATGATAAGATTACTTCTCCTTTATTGGCATCCCATGCTCTGTTCCATCAGCATTGCATTGTCTTTCTTCTGTGCCTCTCTGTGTCCAGTTCAATTACTGGCTGCACTTCTGCACTTGGAAGCTAACCCTGACCAATCTGGCTCATATATTCTGAATTGCCTCAGAACTCCATAACACTCAGTATTTGGAAACCATATATATATATATATATATATATATATATATATATATACATAAAAGCTCATGCCCTCAATTGCAGTACAAACACACTTACAAATATATATATGTAAATATATATATATATATATATATATATATATATATTTGAGTGCAAAAAATAAATATAAAATTTATTAAAACACCCACAATATTTTAAAGATACCAGGAGTAATACAGGTCACAAACCCAGTTGTTTATAATAAAATACAAATCAAAAATACTTGCAATTTCTAGGCACCCTAAATTAAATTTACTGAAACACTGGGGGAGAAGGGAGGGTAAGGAGGGGTAGCTCAGGAGGCAAACCAATAAAGTGGGAGGAAAAAATACTAACAAAAAGGTAAAAATTATACAGAATAAAATTATCAGCATAAATTTACTGTACTAAGAATATCTACAGTTTAATAATACACATCCTATTGCCTTGAGACATTGCAAAAATCTACCATTCATCCATCAACCCCAGATAAACTTCATTTCAAGTAGCCACAGTTACAAAGTCAAGACAAAACATTCAAGTATGGTTGTTAAGTTCACCTCCATTGGAAGCCAAGTAACCAAACAGGAATTCAAAGAGAGAAGAAATAAAACACATCAAAAAGCTATAGGGGTTCTAGATTAAGTCTAATGCATTAATATGCCACAATGTGACCTGCCCATATTTCTTTTTATAATTAGAATATGCAAAAAGGAAATGACATCACTCCTGTTTTTCTCCTCCTTTTACCCCTCAAAGGGAAAAAAAAAAAAAAAGGTACTGGAATCAAGAAAATTTTGGATGTTCAAATGAACCAAATAGTATTTTTTCAATCTCCATGTGTATAGTGATGAATTTTCCCTGAATGACGATGGGTAGTCAAAATGAGAAGAGCGTAAATGACACCACTTATTTATATATATAATATATATTAAAAATATATATTTAAAATATATATATATTTGCAAGTGTGTTTGTACTGCAATTGAGGGCATGAGCTTTTATGTCATTCCTGGGGTAACTTGCTTAATCTTCCTAAGTAGATGCTGGGTCTTCCTCCCGAAACCTAGCCAGTGGCCACAGTCCTCCTTTTGTTGAGAGGATAAGAGCTTCTTGATTACTGTAAATTTGAGTTTCTTCTTGGATGTCAGTTTTAGAGTCCACAATCAGGGCATCAGTGTGTAAATTGATCTCCAGGAATAAAGGCCACTCACTCTCTGTGCACAGAGAACTTAAGCTGTGGGGCCAGTCACTTCTCACAAATACCTTCAATGCTGTGTAAAGGAGAGCTGAGGACTACAGAAAGAGGCTAGAGAGGTAAGGAAGAGCTGAAATTCTGACAGTTCCAGAGGATGGTTTGTGTTCTCCCAACTTGGTATTGCAAAGATTAAGACAGAAGCTTCCCCTGCATTACATGGGCAATATGAGGGTTGCATGTACCCCCCAGGAGGCCATCTGCTGGATGAGGAAGACTCCACCAGCAAGAAGCTACACGGTGGGCCATTTCTGGTGAAAATTGGGGTGGGGGGCAGGTAGAGAGGACCACCTTTGTGCTGAATTCTATTTGTGGCATTATATGCAAAAATACCCTAGAGTGTTCCTAAATAAATAAGAAATCCCTGTAAGTGTTCGCTCACCAGCATGGAGGAACATGAGAGCTAATTAGTGTTAAAAGTGAAGGATAACACCTGGGCACAGTCTATTGGCTTACTATCCCAATGTTCAGTCTTTCTCCTCCTCAGTCATTTGACTATAACTTTATTCATAGGGCCTATGCATCCAGCCAAAGTACTGTACTTCACAGCCTCCCCTGCAAGTTCATGTGGCCATATGAATAAGTGAAGTTTAATGAGGTAGAAGTGAGTGATGGGTGTTCCAAGAATTCTCCTTAAAAAGAGGGAAAATGTCCATTTTTGGTATGCTCCCTTCCTGCTTCTTCAGAGCGATCTCTGACCATGAAATAACTTTTAGGGCGACGGTAGAACCAGAGCTGGAATGAGCCTCAGTCTTACTGGCAACGAGAGAGTCGTCATACTAGCCCTAGAATGCCTACCTCTGCATTTATTTTGTGAGATAGAGAAACAAAATTTATCTTCAGCTAACATTGTTTTGAATTAAACTCAGCTGAAAGTAACCCTTAAATTAAGAAGCTCCCTTGACTCTCCTTAGTTTGTTCATGTAAAGAAAAGGCAGTTAGGGGTGACTGGCTGGTAAGTGACTCTTGATCTCGAGGTTGTGAGTTCAAACCCCACAGTGGGTGTAGAGATTACTTTAAAAAAAGATAAGGCAATTGTAACAACAAAAAGGAGATAGTCATCTAGTCATGGCAGTCAGAGGGAGATGTATCATTTTCTCTCTTCATTCTCTCTACCCCAGCTTGAAAAAATAAACTGACAAAGGGGTGTGTTTATCTGTGAAGTCTGTATTCATGCCATTGTCTCTATTCTAAGCTTTTGGAGTCACAACCTTACCCCATGCTTAGGAGCAAGAGGAAGATTTTGAGAATAATTGAGTCTGAAACCCATTATGGACAGGAATGAGTCTTCATAAACAAAACTGCAAGTTTCTTCATAAACAAATGCCACACAAACTTAGAGAATGGGCTGAGAGATAATTAAGAAAGCTTGCTACCAGTGGGGAAGAAATCAACACAGCAGAGGGGGTATCAGTTATGTGAAAAATTAATATGTTTCATGTTTGTGCTTCAAGAAGCTCAGCTCCTCTATCGAGCTGGTTACACTAGACTGGTTTTCCCATTTTCCAAATACAGTCCATAGAGTATCTCTCACCCACAGTCTTCTTCTGGAGATATGCAAATGCACTCAGATCCCACCTGTTTTTGTCCTAGTTGACAATGGCCCTTTAATTTTGTCAAAGAATCTGAAACAAAAGAAAAGAGGTAAAGAGCCGTGCACCGCATGGATTCCAAATGGTAAGTTTGGACGTAGGAGGGGAGGCAGTGGTGAAAAGTTCTCTCTTATCACCTATAGTAAGGGTATTCATTTTGCCTTTTTCCAAATATGTTCTCATGAAATATCCTGTCTGAAAGGTCCTTTCTAGCTCTCATGAGCCGTCTTTTTCCCAGCCTGAAGTTGCTGTAAAGTTCATGGAACTGAAGAAAATGGAATTGGTGAAATTTCTGTTCATTTGTTCTTAAAATACTTCCTGTCTTAGCGCTGTGTTAAGTTCTGGAAAATAGTGGATTGAGTACAATTTCATACAGAGTCTATGCTCACAGAGCTTAGAGTTTTGTGAGGGCAGACTGACATTAATCAAACACACGAATACAAATAGAATTGCTCATGTTATTCATGCTAGTAGAGAGAAAGAACATAATCAAGAAATCTGATGTCATGAGGAAGGTTAGGACTGGCAAAATGGAAAGACGAAAGGGAAAGTGTTCGCGGCTGAGGAACCATCAGGCATGGAATGTCGAAAGAGAGGCAGCAAGTGAATTTCCTGGAACTGTGAGAAGGCCTGTGTGGTTTTAGTGCAGAAAAACAAAAGCATGGAACAAGATGAGGCCAGAGAGGTAAGTGCGTGTCAGGCTGTGTGGGGGCTTACAAGGCTTTTGAAAGATTTTTGCCTCTATTTTATAAACAATGACCAGTCTTCGGTGGGGGTTAAACAGGGGGTCCCATGACAAAATCAGGTCTGGATTCTGAAAAAGGAATTAATTCTGGCTTCTGTGTGGAGAATGAATTTGAAGAGGCATGGTGACAGAGAAGGTAGACAATCTACGAGATGATTATAGTAGTTCAGGTGAAAGAGGATGGTAATTTGGACCAAAATGTTGAGTTGGAAATGAAGAGAAGTAGATAAGCCTGGCACATATTTAGCAGGTTAAATGGATGAAATTGCATATCGTGGGCAAGCTGTGTGAGCTGCAAAGTATGATTCTTAGGTTTCTGGCTTGCATTAGACAATAGGCTTTGGTGCTTTAACTGAAATAGAAAATATTATAGGATGCTTAGTTTTGGGGGGCACCTGGGTGGCTCAGTGGGTTAAGCCTCTACCTTCAGCTCAGGTCATGATCTCAGAGTCCTGGGATCGAGCCCCGCATCAGGCTCTCTGCTCAGCAGGAAGTCTGCTTCCCCCTCTCTCTGCCTGCCTCTCTGCCTACTTGTGATCTCTCTCTCTGTCAAATAAATAAATAAAACCTTTAAAAAAAAGATGCTTAGTTTTAGGGAGGGAAGGGTAACGACTCAAGAGTTCTTATCTGCAAATGTTAAATTTGTGGTGTCTTTATTTTTTAAAAAGATTTTATTTATTTGAGAGAAAGGGAGAGAGCATAAACAAGGGGACCAGCAGGCAGAGGAAGAAACAGGCTACTTGCTGTGCAAGGAGCACATTGTGGGACTTGATCCCAGGATCCTGGGATCATTACCAGAGCCACCCAAGCATTCTTAAATTTACGGTGTCTTTTAGACACTCAAACAAACTATATCAAAATAGGTACATAAAATATATCTATTTTAAATGTATCTATTAACATGTGGCCATTTGGGTTTAAGCTCAGTGGAGAAGTCTGTGCTAATGAAATAAATTTATTATTATTGTTCTTTGGGGAATCATTGAAGCCATATGTATGGGTATGATTCCCCAGCAGGAAAAAGTAGCATAAGGGGGAGAGGACAGATATGAGCCTTGAGGAACTCCAGCATTTAATGTCCAAGCACAGGCGGGAGGCTGCCAAAAACAGAGAGCACCAGCCAGAGAGGCAGAAGCCAAAAAGATGGTGTTGTATATTGGGAGCCACGGAAAGAAAAGGAATGTCAACACTGTTGGATGTTCCTAAGAGGTCAAAGGAGATGAGGATCAAAATAATATCCATCACTTTTAGTGATGGTGGTGACAATGGTGAAAATGGTTCTTTTGGGGGTAATGTCTCGAAAGTCATATTTTCTTCTAAGAAGAATCCATGGAGAAATGCAACTCCAAATGCAAGTGTTTATCCCTGCATGATATTCTAGGCACTAGCATGTGATGGCGGGGAAAAAAGATAAAAAGAATGAAAACAGAAGTTTTTTTGCATGAATGTAAAGGACACTGTGAAAACATAGTTTAATCATAAATAATCATAGTAATGGGTTTATACATAAAGACCATGATAGGTGCTTTGTAGAAAGGGAACATGGTTCCAGAGACCATATAATAAGAGACCTCAACTGAGAAATACAAGGAACAATCCACAAATAAATGAGGCTTGATCTAAGACAAGCAACTGAACAGTATGTATGTGAGCAATGGACGTTAAAGCAGAGGGAGTAACACTTGGGTGTATTATATGAAGGGGAAGTCTTGGTTGTCTTGGCTTACATGAAGGGCCATCCAGAGAACCTTTAGACTAGTTGAACTCGACCTAGAGTTGACTTTCTGAGCCTATTGCATGAAACAAACTTCCCAGAACTGAATTTGACTAATCCACAGAACCACAATGGCTTCTGGAAACAAGTAATCATCAAAGGATGGCAGTAGGCAGCTATAGCTAGATATTCTGCCATATTAAATGATGGAATAGGAGACCAAGCTCACAGATAGCCATTTTACACTACGAGGCAGAAGGTTTGATGAGGGAAGGAGGTTTATGCTAGAGGCAAAAGTAAAGATTTTAAGAATC
Organism: Mustela lutreola; assembly: GCF_030435805.1. Taxonomy (NCBI): domain Eukaryota; kingdom Metazoa; phylum Chordata; class Mammalia; order Carnivora; family Mustelidae; genus Mustela; species Mustela lutreola. The sequence goes on from NC_081294.1 coordinate 32,657,495, forward strand.
AATAGGTATTCTTCATAGCAATGAATTTCATTATTTCCCACTCTCATTCTCTGTCAGGAACCTTATTCCTTCTGGTGAAATCTGGCCCATAACTTTACTGAACATGGGGACCTACCACTGCTGGGAAGGTCTCAGATATTGAGCTTTTCCATTGACATGGGATTATTTTTCTTTGTTGTAGAAGCTATACCTCTCTGCCCTTCGGAAATAAGTCCACACTTAGGTCAGGGAAGGACTCTGAGCTGTACATCGTTTCCAAAGAGAATCAACTTTCAAGCACTTGGCACTACTGATTCAAAGTTGTCATTGATCACACGCAAGGAGTCCGACCCCTCAGTGTATCAGGTGGAAGTCAGAATCAGCTGTCAGCTGCCCATACTGCGCCGCACACTTTGTGAAGGATGTGGAATGGAGAACATTGTGATCTTTGGAGGGTTGGCATTGGGGGGATCTTTGGGAGTGTCAGTTTCTCAGAGGAAGAAAAAGTAACTGTGAAGGCATGTACTATCTCATTTCCTCAGGAAGCCAAACCCTTTTCACGTTGAAATAATTAAAAAATCTTTTCCTAACCAAGGATGGCCTGAAAGCCTCTTTGTCTCACAGTTCCTCGCACATTGAAAGGAAAGTGTTCAACTTTATTGATTTTCTCTCTCTCTCTCTGACTTCCCTCATTGATCTTTTTGCCAGGGTTGCTGGAAAGAGAATGTATGAGATAGGATGTTTATTGACTTTATCTGGATGTAGAAAAGTTCATTCTCTCAGATTGGATTATAATTTCAATTTCTTCTCCAAATGCATCATAGGAGTGTGTGTGTGTGAGTGTGTGTGTGTGTGTGATAGTGCTGCTGTTTGTAGAGAGAAGATACTACCTAAGACGCCAAGAGGATCTTAACCATCTGAAACCTGTGGTTCCCTCTTGTATGCGTGATCAGGAGTCAAGTGAAATCCAGCCATAATGTCAACTTGAAGTTCTCACAAATTTCTGTGATATCTCTTTATCAATAGTGTTAAGGTTATTTTAATAGGTAACTTTTCCCCTTTCATTCACACATTAGGATAGCCTGAAGAAGGTATGGAAGGCCAGATGGCAGTGAGCTTGGGGAAGGAGTACCTCTGTTGGTCAGTTCCCGTTGACCCAAATTGCCCAACCTTGGCAATGGCCCAAGCAAAATGGGCCTGATCATACCAGATCTCAGATACATCTTCCAGGATTCATTCATTCTTTCTTTCTTTTATTTTTTTTAAAGATCTTATTTATGTTTTGACAGACAGAGATCACAAGTAGACAGAGGCAGGCAGACAGAGAGGATGAAGCAGACTCCCTGCTGAGCAGAAAGCCCGACGTGGGGCTCGATCCCAGGACCCCAGGATCATGACCTGAGCTGAAGGCAGAGGCTTTAGCCCACTGAGCCACCCAGGTGCCCCCAGGATTCTTTTAATAAAATGAGACATGTTTCAAAAAAGCTTGCTGAAAAAGTTGGAAAATATGAATTATTAGAAGCCCTTAACCACTTTTCCAAGTTACTGCTCACCAGACTATTTTCTCCTGCCCCTCCATGACAGTTGCCTGATAATTGAACTTCCCAGTTTGTAGGCTCCTCTGGTTAGAGTAGGCAGTTAGATAGTAATGAGCAGGGCAGGGACGGAGCAGAAAGGCACCTGCTAAGCATCAAAGGGGGGTTGAGGCCACCTGTTGTGGTGAGGAAATCTTAGGCCAACAGCAAGCTGAGGTTATGTGGTGACTTTTCCCTCATTATACCATTTACGCTGTAGTTTTGAAAGATCCTTGCCCCTAACTAAAATCACCATGGCGCTCTGCTCAATCCAAATAAAGATTGGTATGTGGATTCCTGGAAAAAAAGCAGGCTTCCACCCAGAAGTGGAACTACCTCAATGAACATTCCTCCCCTAATTACTCAAAATACAACACAAGCTTGTAAACAGACTACTCTATGTATATATTGATAGATAGATACAGATGTAGATAAATTTAAAAGCTTTCTCTAGTTAATTTGTTTCAAAAGTGCCTTTAAGTTTTTTCCTCTCTCCAAAACAATGGTTCTCAACTCTGCATGGATCTGGCTAGTTGGAAGAGATTTTAAATAAACACCAAATACCAGGCCCTCTGCAGCTCAGTGACATCAGAATCATGGGATGGGACCTAAGCAGAGGTGATTTTTTTTTTTAAAGATTTTATTTATTTATTTGACAGACAGAGACCACAAGCAGGCAGAGAGGCAGGCAGAGAGAGAAGGGGGAAGCAGGCTTCTTGCTGAGCAGAGAGCCCGATGTGGGGCTCGATCCCAGGATCCTGAGATCATGACCCAAGCTGAAGGCAGAGGCTTAACCCACTGAGCCACCCAGGCGCCCCAGCAGAGGTGATTTTTAAAAGAAGTGCCCCATCTGGAGTTAAAAAAAACACACATTGTTTTAGAGGAATTGATATGAGATAACATAGACAATGCATTAGGTATTTGTTTTATTTGAGGAAGAAGTCTTGGAACTCATATCAGAAGACCCTTTAGAAAATAAGATCTTGGTCCTACTTTGATAAATCAGTGAATAATCCTGCATTTATATATTTTAAATGAAAACAAAATGCTTAGGTAATTAAAAAGTAGTATGCATTACTTTTTTATGGCTCTCCACTTTAAGCACATTTTCATTAATTCTGATTTTGTTAGGGTGCTTGGGTGGCTCAGTCAGTTCAGCATCTGCCTTTGGCTCAGGTCATGATCCGAGGGTCCTGGGATGGAGCCCTGCATGGGACTCACTGCTCAGTGGAAGCCTGCCTCCCCCTCTCTGTCTGCCACTCCCCTTGCTTGTTCTCTCTCTCTCTCTGTCAAATAAATAAATAAAATCTTTTAAAAAATTCTGATTTTGTTAGATGTTAAATTCAAAAACTGAAGCATTCTATTGGAGAAGAACATTGACCTCACTCTCTAAAGTCTGAAGATATCTACCCGACTAATAACTTTCATTTTCTGCCTGTCTTCATTATGACACAGGTTGAAATATGAAACCCAGCCCATTGGGGAAACTTCTACTTTCCCTTCCCAAAACACACTCAGGAAATAGCCCCACTGTGGATGCTATACAACCACTCTAGGGAAGGGGGCATCTTAGCAGACCCCAGACCCCTGAGCTGCTACTCACCTTCTTCACAGGTGAGTGAGTCTGAAATGTGCGGTGTCCAGGAACCCTCACTGCATGTGTACCTTGATGGCCCAGCAACAACAAAACCTTTGGGGCACGTTAGCTCAATGGAATCGCCAATTTCATAAAATTTCTGAAATGGTGAGATCGTCAGACCTTCTTGCGCGACTGGCTTGAGGCACTGTGTCTCTGCAGGCAGAGAAACATTTCAGATTTGCTTAGTGAAGCAGAACACTGAACAAATGTAAGCAGATTTTAGGCAGCCCAAGAGGTGATTTTAATGCTACTTATTGCTTGGGTGCAGCTTTAAGGCCGTGTTTTGATCAGAAATGTGGGGTTCCGGGGGTGGGCAAAGGAGGATCCCACCTTGAGAGACTTCTCCCCTGAGCCACTCCCTTTAGCTCCATCATCTGAGGTTCCCTTGCTAAGGATGTGGCTCCAGAAACTTTCCACTTTCATTACATTATTGGGACTTTTCCTTTTAAAACATACTTTTTCCCTTCTTCTCCATAGCAGGGGTTCCCAAAAGCAAGTCACCACAGTGTGGATGACCAGAGGCAGACGTCCTAATAGACACTGGTCTCAACTCTCCTTCGTGGGGCTCCCTAGTAACTCTTTGGGGTTCCTACTTGAGCCTTCTAGAAATCTTATTTTGACTTTACTGTAGCCTACAAATGGGCAGGCTTCTTCCTCTCTTCCTTAATAAAGGATGCGAACATGCTCCAAGGAGAAATCTGCATGTCACATAAAATCCCATTTCTGATACATAAGGAATGTAAGTATCATCTTCCTGGGACTCATCAATTTGCATTAATTGGGGCATCAAGCAAGGTCCTGAGGTCTGAGGTTCGAAGTAGGTAGCGGACTTTCAGGATTTCTTTGCTAAGCACATGCTTTGTAGTCCTGCGTCTAGGAGGCTAAGATACAGCAGCCTGAGAACTGAAATAGGAAGACATCTTGAAATTGAATTTTACCAAATGAATCCTCTTTTCTGCTTCGCTAGACTTTTTTACCAGAGTTACGTAAAATCGTACGAAGTAGTGATCTGAGGGTGTGATTTTGCTCTAGGTGTATGGGACACATTCATTCTTTAGAGTAGTCATGCAGAAAGTCTGCCTGTGTCTCACGTTGGCATTCCACGTCTCCTCGCCTCCACGTCCTGTCTGGTAAACATCTGAAGTACTGGTAGCCCACAGTTGTGAATCCAGTAAAGCAGGAGATTTCCACATCTTCCCCAACTGCGTACAGTTTCTTCTCATTCTAGAATTAACACAGAAGCCATAAATTATCAATGCCACGAACTCTAAATACCTCGGGGGTAGTCCTGGATTCTTTCCATTCCCTCACTCCTGATGTCCTCAGTCACAGTCCTCTCAGTTTCTACTTCTAAACATCTCTCAAAGCTCCTCCTTTCCTTTGCCACCATCACTGTCTTTGATCATGGAATTTATGATCTCTTACAAGGACAACCTTCTAACTGGGCCTTCTTCTAAGCCACCTTCCATATTGCTGCTCTAAATTTATATATATATATATATATTTTTTTTTTTCTTAGAAACTTCCTCCCCACTGGATATAGCATGCCCTACCACTGTAAAAGTTAAAAATCTGTATATACTGACCCTAGAGTAGCTATAAACTGAATAAATAATGTATTCTACAGGGATTTGCTATAGTGGCTAATCAACTACATGTCATGTAAAAGTGTTACTCAGTTCCTAGTAACCCAGGAGTCATTCTATAGTTTCCCAGTTATGTGTAACTAAAGTACAACTACCATCATGTGGGAGTTCACTAAAACCTTTGCTCCTGTAAAACCTACCTCTCACAAAACAAAACCTCCTGCCATTCTCTGAACGTGATATTCTCAGTCATGCCACCATGTCTTTATCAGGCTGTTCCCTCCGTGCTCCACACCTTCTGTCTTTCCCTCTCTCAGGACCCAACTCAAATAGAATTTCCTTTATGAAAACCTTCACTTTCCCAGCTTCATGAGGTGCACCATTCTCTCAGGTCTGGTGGAAACTCGTACAAAGACCTATTTTTTTTTTTTTTTTAACATGTGCTACACTGCAGCTTCATTCCCGACTCAGGAGTGGCACTTCCACTAGCAGATTTCTGCCTCACCTGTCTTTACAAAGGCTTACTAACTCTGCTGAAAGAATGCAAAACACCATTCTTCTGAGGGGGCAGTAATGTAACACTCTTTTTCCTTACTGAGAGGAAGAAAAATGCAAAGAATTGACTAGGAAGTTACTCTCTGAGAACTGAAATCGCGAATTTTGAGGGAAGTGGAAAAAAAAAAAGCTCTATTGTTAACTTTCATTATTACTTGGCCACATAATTCAACTTTTCTCCTAGAAGAAGATTACTTTCCTGACTACTAAAAGATTATTCCACTGCTGGTTATTATGGGTGTGGCTTTGTTTCTAAGGGAAATCGACTAAGGCATAGCATTAAGGATATGGATATTTTATTCAAAGTCTGCACATTTCTTCTTGCATTTCTCCCCAAATAAATATGTGTTCCTGTGCTTCTGCTTCTGTTTATCTTATGAGGCTGGAACCTGTGAGTGTAGGTTCAAACTTCCACCAACACATCTGCTAGACTGACTGAACAAGAGAACTTTACCTACTGTCACTGTCGCTTGCCTACGGGGGTAGGCAATTACTTTCCTGTGCAAGGACATGGCTGCTCTAGCCTAGAAGGAGGCGTAGCTGCCTCTCTCTCAGAACAAGGGGTTATCTTTCTACATGGAATCCCAGAAGGTACTCATTAGGAAAAATCAAAATTATATTATGTTTGAGTAAAAACTACTGTCAATAGAGAGTGGGTCTTTAATAAAGAACAAAAGAGAACAAAAAGTAATAAATATATTCATAGGAATGGAAACACATCATCTAATTTTATAAAAAGAGTCATTCGAATAATGCATCACTGTTGAAACCCTTTGTGTGCTTTTAAAATTAGAATGTTGATCATTTTAACAGTGTTTGTGAGAAGCTGGCAAAAACAGGTTAAAAATTATTTGGGTATCAGGACCTGACAAAATGTAATTTTGAAGAGTATGTTCTAGGCCAGGGACTAGCAACAGCTCCTCACTACACGGGGTTGGCAGTGACTCCTCAGCTCTCCGGTTTTTGCCACCATGGATAATACGTAAATAAATGAGTGTGATTGTATTCCCACAAAACTTTGTTTAAAAAAAAGAAGAAAAGAAAAGAAAGGAAAACAGATGGCCGGCCAGATTTGGGCTGTGGGCCACATTTTGCTGACCCCTGTTTTTGGGGGACTCATTCCCACACTGTGGTTCTGGACATAGCCACATCAGTATGACCTGGGAACTCCTTAGACAGGACGGTTTCTGGGTGCTACCCAAGACCTGTTGAATCAGAAATCCCAGGCAAGAGACCCGGCAATCTGTGTTTTAACAAGCCCTCCAGTGCCCTGTAGAGTTCTTGGATCTCTGTTCTAAGGACTAAATGACATTTATTTCACTCTAAAATATTTCCTCCCCTTACAATCTTTAGGCAGAAGACAAATGAATGCGGAGGGTACATTAGCCCGAACTAGCCTCCATAGATATTTATATGGCGGCATTGGAGAATTGAGGGTTATTGATTTTTGATCATAAATATGACACAGTAGGAAAAAGATTAAAGGCTTTGCTGAATTTAAGAAAGCTAAAAAAATTTTTTTGAAGGTAAAATTGATTAAGGAGCATGCCTTCTGTCATCCATTTTAAATATTATATGTCTAATTTATATCTCAACCACAGGTCTGTCTGACAAACATATTTAGTTATTTTAAACCATAGAAACATTGCAGCTCAATGAAAAAAAGATAAAATTAAAAGGTATTAAAACTGTATTGTCTGCTGAAGAATTCTACAGGTTTCTAACTTAATTCCACAGGTTTCTAACTTATAGGCTCTACACCTCCTGTGATTAAGCTTTCTCTCTGAAAACATGTCTTAGATAGTAGATTAGTTTGCTCAGACTTAGAAATAAATAGTCATATCTTAGTCTCTGATTCTCAAAAGTCATCTGAACCGATATTGTGGCCAAGCTCCACTTTCCATTCACATAATGGATCATTAGCTTAGGAGCCAGTAGTGCCAAGAAACGTAGGCGACCTGCTGTCCTTGGTCTAACAACCAGGTGTGGAGGGAGACCTCTCCAGGGAATTCAAGACATAGGCATGGTAGAGTGTTTCTAAGTATTAATTTTTAAGTCAATAGAAGATGATTAAACTGGGAAAACAATGACGCTAAATAAAAGAAAATGCCTAGTTTATGTTCTATGGTTTGGATTCCAAAGTCGAAGTGAAGGTCAGGATGCTTACCCGGATAAATCCATTTTCCGGAGGAATTGGCCGAGGACACCCTGAATCTGATTCTGTCTCAGGGAGATCTGTCTCTTTCCTGTCTTCATCATCACTGACACATGGCTGTCCACTAAAAGAGGAAAGTAAATATGTGTTTATAATGTAACAAATGTGTATTTGGGTGGGTGTATATAGATACCCATATAACACACAACCCATTTACATATGAATTGTACGCGTAGATATATAGAGAGAAAACATTAGAGAGAAATGGGTAGCACCAGATCCACCAATACCCCCACTAACACACTGTGTTGGAATAGGTAAAATTCTGATTCTTTCCTTAGAGGAAAATAAAAAAATCCCCGTCGCCTATCCTTACTCGTTCTCCATGATTGAAAACGTGCAGTGCTCCTCTTGCTGCTTCTCCCCCTCACAGTTTTTCCCTCCCAGTTGGGGGCTGGGGTTGTTGCATTCTCGGGTTCTGGATCTCTTGTAAGTAGCATCACATGCGCTCCAGGAAGACCAGCAGCTCCAGCTCCCATCCACCGCATCTGGAACACAGGAAACCCCCCGCCTTCCTGGTGCAGCTGAGACAGCCAGGGGTGTGAAGCCAGCTAACGTCGTCTCCTCACTTTTTAGCTGTGTGATTCTTTGGACCCTGTGATGGTCCAAAAGAAATTACCTGTGCAAAGGGCCTGACACCTTGCCTGACTTCCCTTTCCTGTTCCCACAGCCTGAGTAAAATGGCAATAATTATGAATCATTTTCGACTATCAACTATCATACACACATATGTAGATGCATACATATATGTATAAAGACAAACTTCTGAATATAATATATATCAAATTATTTTCTTAAAGGTAATAGAATACATTCTTACCCACATGACACATCCCCTTTCTAAGGAGGATTAGAGGTAGCCATGAATGTTATTTAGCCCTGTATGAAAACTTAGGTGGGGGCTTAATTTATCTCTGATTATAAAGCCATCGTCATTCTACATTATACAACAGAACAGGCTTATAACAACAGTATCACATACTTTATTTTATAGTATGGTTTATTATTTTATTTATTTTTAATAAATTAACAATTTAATTTAATTTGAATTATTAAATTGTTAAATTATTGAATTATTTAAATTTTAAATGATTAATTTAAATTATTAAATTAAATTTTAAATGTTAAATTTCTTAAATTTTTAAATTTTAAGTTAAAGTAAATACATTTATTAGATTAAATTTAAATTAACTAATTTAAAATTAAATTGATGATTTAATTTTAATAAATTATTTTATTTATTTATTTATTTATTTATTTATTTATTTATTATTGGCCACAGGTGCCCAGGTTACAAGCATTGTGCTGCCTATTCCATACATATATAAAATTTTCAGGTACATACTGGCATTGTCCCCATTTGATGATGAATGGATTGAGGCAGAGAGGGGTTGGGTGACCTTCCCAAGGCTACACAGCTGGTAGGTTACAGCAGAGCCTCACTCTCACCGGGCTGTTTGTTTGACTTTAGAGTTTAATTTTTTACAGGCTTCTTTTCCTTGTGAGTTTGCATAAGGTGAAAAATAAAATTTTTGTTTTCCTTGACCAACCTAGGACACCTTTTGGTGGGGAAGAGGGGCCTCCCCCACAGGAAGTCACAGATACTCACTGGATTTATAGTCTGGGGAGCGTCTTTCACAGTTATCTCCGTAGGTGCCGCTCTGGCACACACACAGACACTCGGTCCCCGAGAGCGTAGGGCGGCCGTTATTAGGGCATGGGGCGCACCGGCAAGGGTCAAACTTGGCCGCGTATTCTCGGAAAGCTTTCTTGAGGTTGCTCCTTCTTGTCACCGCACAGGGGATGTTTCTCACCAAGTCCGTGATGGGAGCAAGCTAAGAGCAGATGGTAGAGAGGCGGTGTGGTCCACCACATTCCTTGGGCATATGCTGCCATTACTGATCAATTCTCATGGACTGAGAGGAAAGGTCTGGAAAATCTTACACATCAAAGGTATTATTGTGCAAGATAGCATATCTGCTTTTTGAACTAGTGGAGAAAAACCCTCTGTATGAGAGCAGGGGAGTTTCTTTTCTTTCCCTACTAAGGAGGGTAGAGCAGCTCTCTACAGGATTACCTGGACTCTCTTGTCCCTGATGTGATGTCTCTGGTGCTTACCTTCCCTGGAATTGGGCTAGGAAGGAAGCCTCCCGGGAGGTGTCGCTTCTTTGGACTTATACCACATTATTCAGTAAGCAACAAATACATGCCTCAAGTCACTGAGAGAGGTGATGGAGAGTTGGGCGGTTCGTGCACGCTCTGCCAAAACCTCATTAGGTTTGATTTAAGCAGAAAAATCTAGAGAGGGTGAAGAGAGGCTTTCTGTGTTCTTTTTTCCACAGACAGGATTGGCTCTTGGTGGGACCAGATGAGAAACTATGCAGCGGGAGAGAAGAACTTGACCGTAGGATGTATGGAAGAATTATGGTAACAAATAATAGAACTAACACAAAATCAGGGCTCATTTTATTAACATTTGAAAACCTCAAAGGAATGACTATGTAATGCAGCATATGAGTCACAGGTGCCCAGATGGGCAGCCAAATCTCATTTTCCCCTCATAGCCTGTGGAGCTCAATGTATCTTCACGTTGCATGTAAATTATTCTTCTTTCATAATGATTAAACTACTTTGTCTTCATTTAAATGAAATGAGCAGAATAGCTTCTTTGAGGACTTTAAAAATGTGTTTATGCTTAGTCAAAACTGGTTCTAAATGATATGACTGATATGTGGGCAAAGTATTCCATCAATAATAAAAATCACCTTTTTATGTAATCCTAACAAATACAGGACAGGTAATTTTAATCAATAGTGATAGAAACTGAAAGCCAAATGGGTCTAAGACCCCATTTATCCCACAGAGCTAGACTGAACATTTAGGCATGCTCATGGAATAAAAAGTTGCAAGAAAGGTACACCAGTCAGATTTATTATGCAGACGGGGCGCTGAAAAGCACCAGTTAAGGCAAGCCTGAGCAGATGTATTCCCCAAATTCCCCCTTCCTGGAGGCTCCTGGGTAGCTTAGTCAGTTAAGCAGGTAAGCGGCTGCCTTCATCTCAGGTCATGATCTCAGGGTCCTGGGATTGAGCCCCACAACAGGTGCCCCGCTCCAGTTCCCTGCCAGGTGGAGAGCCTGCTTCTTCCTCTCCCTCTGCCTGCCACTCCCTGTACTTGTGCTCCCTTTCTCTCTCTCTGTCAAATAAATAGATAAAATCTTAAAAATAAATTACCCTTCCTGGTATTTTATGTATGCTAAGGATTCTACCAGAGATCGCTCATTTGAAGAGCAAACATAATCGATGTGTGATTTAACATTTTAAAAAAGAAATGCACACTAAAGAAAGACATCTTCCTTTCTCGAGTGCGAGGAAAACGGAAAAGGGATTACATGGTGTGCAGTTTAGGTTGCTAGAGAACCACTGTAGCTCTCTGACGCATAATATTTCTGACTCTTACCTCAAAGTCAATCACAGCGGGATTTTCCTTCACGGATTCTAACCACTCTGAGAATTCCTTCTCCGCAGGACCAGAGGTCCCCCTCTCCCACACCAAGGCGGCGGCGTACTTACTCCTCCCACCTCGAGTCAGGGAAATAGATTTCTCTGCTCCCTGCAAAACCGAACCTGCAAGGTGTTTCAAGAAAATGACTCACTTAACTTTACTGCACATTCAGACTTTAAAGAAAAGCCTGTTTGCATGGGAGGAGAAGTAGATGGTAGTCATGTAGCTACATTAAAAAAGCTAGTGAAAGGCGAGAGAACAGTCCGCCTCAACCCTCCAGGGAGTTCAGTAACAGAAATGATAACGGTGTTAGCTGTTCCCATTTATTAAGCAACTTGTCTATGCCAGGCACTTTGCACTGATTGTCTTAAGTTATTCTCACAACAATCTTGAGAAGTAGATATTATTATAAACACAGGCACTGAAGCTAGAGGTAATTTAACCTGAACACATGTCCAGTAACTAGGGGTGGAGTAGAGGGAGTAGACTGGGGCGTAGATGCTGCCCCAGTCCAGGCTACTCCGCTCCCAGCTCTTGGAAGCCAGAGCTCCCACTTTTGAAGTGTATCAGTATATGACTTGGGACTTCAGAATAGCACAAATCACCAGGTTTCTGATATCCAATCAGTGGACTGCCAGGCTGGAGATTTCCATTTAAAGTTGATAGAATGCTTTTAAGCTCAAAGACAGGGGGCAATGATACAACTAATAAAAGAGGAAGAAAAAGTTAAGCCTCAAGTTAAGAGGTGGCACGTTGTTTCATTAGGAGCAATGATATTTAATGTACAGTATGCAGATCTTTTACGTAGATTTTCAAAAAACAATTCCTATGAGTTAATGATGTCTTTAATTAACAAAGGTAGGGACTGAGTAATAGGAAATCATAGTGAGAAATAAAAGCAAATGAAGAGGAGGTTAGTGCTCTGGGTGAGAGTTTATGGCATTAATTTTGCATCTATTGTGCAGTATGGATCAGCCATGGCTCCGTTGATTTGAAGTTCTACAGTGAAAATCTAGAACAAGAGCCCAGTGGGTGAAGTACTCTCTCTGTGAAGAAAGTAGTATATCCCTTTCAAAGTGAGGTTGTGTAAGATAACACAGAGGGGGTATAAGAAAACATTTTAGAGGTTTTGTATTTATTTTTCATATAAAAAAGGAGAGAAATTAGTATTTGTCAATATATCGTGTACCAATTGTCAGTAGCTCTGACACGCTAGTTCACATTTGGCTTGATATCATGTATTTCATGAACGGATTGACACCAGTAAGAGTTAATATGATAAGCGGGGGGTCCTGAAGAAAGAGTAAGCATTAAGTCTGTTTATACTCCATGAGCTAGCTGGAACAGAACTAATTCTTGCAAGACAATGAGTGGTTTAAAAAGATTCCAGGAAGGAAATGCATATTAAGGATGGTAGTATATTGAAGAACAGATGTTTCTGTTACTTACACAAGCTTCTCGTAAGCCACAACATGAGACTGATACCAAAGCTGCCCAAAACATATCAAACATTTCAAGGAGTTTTTGATGAAATATTAATTTGTCATAATATGAGCAGGACACTGAAAAATTCTGTTTATTTCATGTAAGCTATATTTCAAAAATTTCTCTTTTCCATGTCTGTATATATTTTTGTGCATAACATATTTTTAGAATACTACATTTATAAAGTTTGTTAGTATTTTTTAAGTAAGTATATTAGGGACATATAGTAAAAAAAATTTAATGATATAATTACAGATTTTAAAAGTTTGGAGCCCAGTGATTTAATCAAAGAAGCTCAGGATCAGACGTCGACAGAGTATGTTTTCATGTATGTTTTACTCTTAAATGTGCTTTGACATTAGGCAAATTTTCATCACGATTAATAAGCATTTGTTGAGAATCTGCTATATGCTAGGTTAAAGACTGAGAGAAATGTAAAATATGGCTTTTGTATTTGAAGGACATAGACTCTCAATGAGAAGAGAAAATAAGTACATAAATAATATTAGCAAAACCATAGAGAACTAAAAAAGGGAAGAAAGAAAGAAGGAAGGAAGGAAGATAAGAAGGGAGGTTAGGGAGGGGGAAAAAAGGTGCACAAAAAACCCAACATTTTGTCTTAGTGTTAGAGAGTGGTGCAACAATTCAGGATTCCTGAGTTAGGGCCGTGGAAGAATTCTGTGATTTTAGGCACTTAGGGAGGATAGAACTATGAAAGGACTTTGAGGCAAAGCTAAGACATGGTAGGGGGCAATGCCCTCCCAACACGGGCAGAGACCCAGAGAGAGGGGCCGATGGTTCCAAGTTCTGGAAACAGTGCCCATGGACAACCACTTGAGTTGAAGTTGAAGGCTCAGGTAGGGGAAGAGCAGCAAGACAGAGAGGATCTGGATGGAAAGTCAAGGAGATTGGACTTCATCCTGTAGGTTTAGAAGTGACTATATTCCCTAGAAACATTTCGAGTTAGAGAGTTCACATAATTCAGGAGTATTAGCAATGTGCCACATGGGTATCAATGGCTAATGGATAAACCAGTATGGACACCATTGAAATACACTCGGATTTTGCAGTGTCCTCACCTCATTCTTACAAGCTGAAAACTGTGGGTCCATATTTGACATTTTCTCATTTCTTTGTTGGATGAATTTTATAATTGATAACAGGGCAGTTTTGATTTTTTTTTCCAGTAAGTATATTCTCAAAATTCTCTCAGGTTTTGAGATGTCCTCATATTACCATCATATAGGAAATTACTTTTTTTCCCCCTCTCTCAGAAATTTGTGGACATTATTGTCTTATAGCATTGAATTTAGTTATAGAGAAGTCTGAGGACAGACAATTTTTGTTGTTTTGGTTGTTCTGTGGGAGACTTGTTCCTTCAGTCAAGATAATTGAATAATTCATTTTTTAAAACTGTATATAGTAAATTAGTTAGGGTTTGTCTTGAAGTTATATATTTGAACCATATCTCTGATGCATATAATCAAAACAAATTTGTTCCTTTATTTCAGGGATGTATTCATATATAGGTATTCATATATAGTTGTGTCTTTTTTTTCTTTTCTTAACAGTTTTCCTCTTTGATTTTTGGGGATCTCTATTGCAGGAATACAAATTTCCACATCCTAAAATATCTGACAATTATATTAAATTGTATTTTTCATTCCATTTTAATTAGATTTTTCTTAATAAATGTTAATATCTAAATTTTCTCTGCATTTATTATGAATTACTTTAAATCCTTCTGAATGTGATTAACTTTCTTGGTTTTATTTTCAGGCAATTATATTTTGTTCTTGCAGTATCTAATTCATTTAGAAGTATAATGGTGATATTTTTCAATGTTTGTTTGTCTTTGTACCTTAGCTTTGAAATTTGCCTTTTTAATTAATTCTTATAATCTTTTTGCTTCTGAGCACTTGATTTATTGAATTCACATTGTTGTTAATTTTTGCATGAAAAACTGGTATAGAGTCTATATCAATACTTCAGTCTATATTACTAGGTTATTTGTTTCGCATGTTCTTTCTTGTTTTTTTTGCTGTAATATGCATGCATAGTTGTCATAATTTACATTGCACGTAAATTATTCTTCTTTCATAATGACTGAACTCCTTTGTCCTCATTTAAATGAAATGAGCAGAAAAGCTTCTTTGAGGACTTTAAAAATGTGTTTATGTTTAGTCAAGATTGGTTTTAAATGGCATATGACTGATACGTGGGCAAAGTAGTCCATCAATAATAAAAATCACCTTCCTCTTAAATTGCTTATGCTTAACATGGGCATATCCATGTAGATCATCTATATGGTTGAATATTCAAAATTATCTATTTATTATTATAGTAAATATTTTTATCTATTCCTTATCTGTCTCCCCAGGAGAATATAAGCTTCATATTTTAGGAGTTTCTATGATTCTGCTTCCTTTTTTTGTTAGCAGAATGAATAGCGTTCAGTCAGGCAAAGTCAGGAACCAAGAGAACTTCACACAGAGGAAGGAGATATTTATTATGGCAAAGCACAAGAGAGAGTATGACTTATTTAGGAGACTATATAGTTCAGCTAGGCAGAGAGCAAGTGAGAGAGAGCGAGAGAGATGCAGGAATTTATCTTTAAGGCTATGTGAAACCATGACATGTTTAAGGCATGAAAATTGACGTTAAAGTTTGCCTTGGAAAAGTCCTGTCACAGGAAATCTGTAGAAGAGATTGGAAGAAGGCTTTGGGAGAGCCAAGGGGACGGGGACTGGTTAGGAGACTTCTGCGGTAATCTGGATTGGAAATAACGAACACAGGGCATGCCTGTGGAAATGAAGAGATGGGGGTAACTTGGAGAAGTATCAAGGATGTAGAGTGATTACTCATTGGGTATGGAGGCCAGAAAGAAGGTGAAATTAAAGACAACACTCAGGTTTCTGGCATGGTTGCTGGAGCCTTATAGACTGATAGACTCTTATTAGCCTATATTTTTAATGGTTGTTTATACGTGTAGTTTGTAACCTCCTTGATAGGAAGGCTGCTTGACACCCATTTTTACATCACAGTGCTTAATACGGAGTTCGGTCCCTGGGAAGAATTGATATATGTTAAACAACCTAAGTATAAGATCAAGAAAAACTTAAATATTTCTCTTGTAAGTAGTGCTAATGATATTTTATTTTCACCTCTCCCCCCACCACACAGAGGGCTCTGAGGTAGATAAATGAAATAAAGGAAAGTTAAAAATAGCACAGTCAAACGTAACGTGGTACTCCAGTCAGCCACCTGTGGACAGGGCAAGCTGCTAGGAGAGAGGAAGTACCCTTACCTTCGTATTTCTCGGACATCTTGTTTTTGGTGCATCGGTATTCCACTTTTGTTACCGTAATAAACCAATAGCGTTTCTTTGTTTCAAACCGGACACAGTCTTGGATTTCTTCCTCTGTTAAACCTAGGAAAGGGGAGTACAAACAGCACGTTCTGAGAATGCACTCCTGAGAAGTCAGAGAAGAAGGGCATGAGGCTCTGGACACTGGGGAGCGACAAATACTCGGTATTAGCTCCCATCTTCTCCAGTTCCAGTAAACTGGCATGATTCCAGCTTTCATCTCCAGATTCAGTCCTTTACAAGTCCTGGGATGATCCTGAACACAGGAGTCATTTATGAGTCCCTGATGTCTCTCCTGTCAGCACTGGCCCTAAGAGGCAAATATAAGGTGTCTGTGGCCCATCCCATGGGGCTCATGTTGGCCTCTACCTGTGGCCTACACACAAGGAGCCCCCAAGCTTGCCTGTCCTACTGGCCACAGCCACTCGATAGCCCCACAGATGAAGAGATGAACACATGTTCCATGGGGTGCCCCTGTCAGGCCTACTTTTTGGGCATAGCTAATTCTGTGAGGCCAGAGTCCACCTCATTTATTCCCTGGTCATCACGTAGAATGGAAATCTTGTTGCTCGTCCCTCCTTCCCTGAACACTCATTCTCATACTCGTCTCCCTGACTTAGCTGCTCATTCCACCTGTCCCCCCAAAACCCTTTTGTTTTCTCTCAGAAATTCTGACTTGCTGACCTATGAACTCTTCTCAGTGTCCTCACTGACTCTTTTCTTCCTTATCCTCATTCAAGCCTATACTCCTTGTTTCTCTTCATGTCTTGGAGGGAGGGGGATACTGCTTCATTCCCAGCCCTGGAGAGCTGGGGTTGATCTCTTCCTAGCTTCCTGGTGCTGCCATAAGACAGAAGTCTTGTCAAAACCCTGGCGCTCCAAGGCTTAGGCCATTCGGTTCTAACATCTTTAGTCTTCATTGTTCTTGCCTTTTACCAAAATTCCGAGCATCATTTGTTGAAGAAATTGACCTCTGAGTCGCTCTTTCACACTCCCATCCTTGCCTGTATTCTCAATGACTTCAAAATCAACACGACGTCAGGGATTAAGTGGGACACAGTGCAGGGAAACAGGTCTGGCTATTTGTAGGCTGAGTTGGTGCTGCCTATCCGGGGTAATTAGAAGAGAATCAACATTTCTTTTTTTTTTTTTTTTTTTAACAGCTACCTAAAGCCTCTTGACCTGCTACCGGAAACGGTAAAATTAGAGTCCAGATTTTGGGTTTTGTTTTTAATGGAATTTACTTAAATCGAAGTACAGCTGACACAAGAATTCAGTTTTTTCACTGTTAGTTAAAAGTTGCCTTGCAATAAGAAATAACACGGAGGACATGGGAAGATGGAAAGAAGGGAGTTGAGGGAAATTGGAGGGAGAGATGAACCATGAGAGACTATGGACTCTGAAAAACAATCGGAGGGGTTTGAAAGGGTGGGGGTGTAGGAAGTTGGGTGAGCCTGGTGGCAGGTATTATGGAGGGCACGTATTGCATGGAACACTGTGTGTGGTGCAAAAAACAATGAATTCTGTACACTGAAAAGAAATTCAAAAAATAATTAATTAATTAATTTAAAAAAATTGCCTTGCAAAACACGAGCACAGAAGAGATAGGGCTGTTAGTATCAGCTCCTAAGCACCTTAAAGCAAAGGAGTTCATCAAATCCTGATATTTAGGATTATAGATTATAGTCAGCAGAGGAGTGTTTTTAGAACTTGAGGTGTCGTTTGGGTGTGATGCTGAAACTGAATTCTAAAGACACAGATTACTGAGAAATGAGGCCAAGTAGAAGGGAATGTGGTCTGCCTACTGCACAGTATTTTCAATTGTTGGACACATTTGAAGAGATGCACTGTAAGTTGGCAGTGAAAAATTCTTAGTTTGAAGCCCTCATGTTTACCAGCTTACCATGAATCTTTAACTCTAACCAAAAAAAAAAAAAAAAAAAGTCTGTTTTTTTTTTTTTTTTGGTGAGGCTGAATAAGTATGAGTCATTTTCTTCTGGTAGTGCTGTTCTAACAAGTAGGTGAGTCAAACGTTGAAGCCATGTTAGGAATTTAATGTGTCTATAGTGCATAGTTCCCATCCTTTTTAAATTTTTTCATTAGGTTTTTATTATTTATAAATGAAAATTAAATTTTATGCATCCAATTCATTAACTATAACATAATTCATTGGCTATCAACTTAGTTAATTTCATTTTCTGAGGGCTAAGAGAGAATCTTAGAAGATGTGAATGATGAATCCCTTGTATGAACCATGGTGTTGGTCACGCAGTTTTGACAATGTCAAGGCTTTATCAGTGAATTTCTATATAAGCCTTTCTTCCCCTGTATTTCCTGTAGCTTGCAGCACTTGGCCTCTCAAACTAGAGTGTCCTTTTGATGTAGCACAGTGACAAGTATTTCAGAAATGTCCTCAGTTGCTCTGACGGGGCAGAGGTCAACAGTGTTAGTCAAAAATGTCATATGGATAAATGGTGAGGCCTGTAATTGTCCTCCAGTTTGGAGTAAGAAATAACTTCTCAACAAAAGATGTTTAAAATTATCATCTCGCACATTATGATAGTTTAATTGTTTAATGTTTTTACTGTATTTCTGAAGTTCTGTTCACTGAGCACACTGAAGCAATGTCAACTTTTATTCAAGGTTTTAAATTGACTGTGGGACATTGAACAATAGAGGAATAAATGAAGGATGCAAATAAAAAGCAATTTAATTTTGTTTTCCTCTTCCTGAGGGAGAAAAGGTACTATGAAATATTCAGGTCATGTTTTTGAAATTAATGACAAGGGATACAATTCTTATTAAATAAAGCAAATAAAAGCTAAGCCTATACTTTAGTTCCATGTTATAACTCAGCAAAGAGAGAAGAAATGGAAAAAAGTGAGAGGAGGCCAGAGTATATATTCATCTAGAGAGTGGGCAAAAACAGGTAAGCATACCCACTAGAGAAATCTCATTTTATTGAGATTTTCTTCCATGTGGATGTGTTTCATCCTAACCACGATTAAGACTGCACCAGTATCATTATTGTGACTCAGAGAAATATATACATGTAATATATATATATATATAGTTATTGAATGTAAGAACATGTATTATATATAAGAATATTAAATATAGAAACTGAATAGACATATGTACACTCTAAAGTATATGTGATATGTCTATATCTATATATAGCATTTGTGTCTGTGAGTATGTAGGTGTATATGGTCATATATTTCCAGTTTCCTATCACATCTCAAACTCCTTCCTTTCCCTTATTATGTGCACCTGTTTCTACCTCTATTTACAGAGAAAGAGATGGAAGGTGAGAATGTTTCAGTAGGAAAGTATAGTTCACCACTTCATTTTGGTCATGGGTCTTCAACTATTAAAATGCTGAATGGTTGATTAAAGATTCACATAGTCTTTAACTGACCTGATGTCTAAGCCTTTAGAAGCCTTGCTGTGAATGCATAATGAGTATAGCTGATCAAGTGAGAAATTATTCTCTGGGCTACAGCAGCAAGCGACCAAAATAATTTCATCCCAGGGGTGAGATGAAACCAGTCAAAAGTCAGAGGTTTTGCACAACCATTTTTGCTTAGCATTAATGTGGTATTCTTATGGCAGAAGATACCAAATTAATCATACAGACATTGCTCCAGTGGAAAGAATAACAGAAATGGAACATAAGGTTAGGCAATCTGAAAGCCCACCACAGCATAAATCTTTTGGATTTCAGTGACTCTGTCAGGTAAAACTTTTTTAGGTCCTCTTACTGAAAATCCTTCTCAAAAACATTTATCCCATCTTCTTTCTTAGGAAGGTACATAATGAGGGATAGCTAGTCACTTAAAGTTTGGAATAACTGAGGAGACCCACATTAAACATTAGTATTTGCAATGATGAGATTTAAGAGAGGGATTGACACTAGAGTGACCTGAAGGTTGGCCTGATGTTGTTTTTTTTGAATAAATTCCTGATTTCTTTTCTTTTCTTTTTTTTTAAAGATCTATTTATTTATTTAAAAGAGAGAGAAACAAAAGAAAGAAAGTGGTAGGGGGGCAGGGAGGAGAGCAGAGGGAGAGAGAGAAAGAGAATCCTGAAGCAGCCTCCAGGCTGAGCATGGAGCCAGTCCCAGGGCTCGGTCCCAGGACACTGATATCATGACCTGAGCCCAAACCAAGAGTCAGCCACTCAACTGACTGGCACCACCCAGACACCCCCTGCTTTCTTTCATATAAAAGTCACCCGATCAAGAATTCTTATTTATCTGGGGTAATTGGTCAGTTGAGTTCTGGTTACCATAACATCTCCCAACCATGTCCTTAAGAGACACATGATAGAATCATCACAAAGGCCCTATGTCATTTCACAAAGGAGTCTGAAAACAAATTGATCCAATGTGCTTAAGCTGTAATAATAATTACTATTGGCAATTTAAGGTAATAGTTAAGAAACCAAGATTTTTTTTTTGTTTTTTTTTAGATTTTATTTATTTATTTGACAGAGAGAAATCACAAGTAGATGGAGAGGCAGGCAGAGAGAGAGAGAGAGGGAAGCAGGCTCCCTGCTGAGCAGAGAGCCCGATGCGGGACTCGATCCCAGGACCCCGAGATCATGACCTGAGCCGAAGGCAGCGGCTTAACCCACTGAGCCACCCAGGCGCCCCAAGAAACCAAGATTTATTTATAAACTAATGCTTATTTATAAACCAAAGCTTACAGGGAAGCAGAAAAATATCCCTGATTATATCCTAAAATATAAAGTTGCAAACGTTCCTCAAAAAAAAAAAAAAAAAAAAAGTGCTCTCATCAGGCTTCAAGTTTTATCAACAGTAGGTGCATATCTAGCTCACATTAACTTAGTCCCTTGTCAAGTCTTTAATTGTTCTTTTATCTTACGCCCTTGGCTTTTACTTAAAAATCATTAAAAGAAAAGGAAAGCTAGTGAATTTCCTATAACTATTTTTCTATAAAATTACTATCTCCTATAAAAATGTTATAAGTAAATTATCTTTTAGAGTTTAATTCCAGGACAAATTTCATTTTCCTTGAGAAAAATAGCATGCATCTCTCTTTTAGATTATTACTACTGTGTAGCTTATGATGTTTCCAGATGTCAGGAAATTCAGAAACAAACCCAATGTCCAGTCAAAGAGGAATGTATATTTATTTTTCCTTCTTTTTTGTTCCTAATTTTCTATTTTTATTTTATTTGCTTGAGTGTGTACCTTTTGGTTGTTCTTCATACTATTTTGGAAATAAAGTGGAGTCTAAAAGTTGACAAAGAAGAATTAAAATGACAGAGTAAGAGAAAAATGAATTGCAGGCAGTTGAATCAAGTTGAAAAAAAAGGGAGGGCTGCAAAAATCCTACCTGAATTCTTGAGTTCCTCGAGGCTAAACTGGTAGAGAAGGTCATACACGCCGCCCAGGGAGCCAGAGGTGAAATAGTGAGTCCCAAAGTCATCAAATATTCGGCTATACAAAGCATAGTTGTATTCCAGAGGCAGGTGGTTAAGTGCTTTCAAAAAGACATCAGAAAGCTGCAGATCTTTACTTTTCATTGTGAAGTTTAAAACTTTTATCATTTTATGGATCCTAGCAAAACTAGAATCCTAAATGGAAGAGGAGAGAAAAAGAAGAAGGGAAAAAAAAAGCCAAGATGATTAAAGGTAATGAAAGTTTGAAGTGTCAAGCTTTTAAATGTCATCCATTTATCACCAGCTTCATCCCGGCCATAGTCTGCTAACAGCTTTAACTCTCTGTGGCGTGCTATCACACACAAAATTAGAATTTTTGTTTTACTTCCCAGGGTTTTTTTCCTGAAACGTTCAAAGTGCGCAACAGATAAGATTACCTCAGTAACGTGAATTGTGTGGTAGAAGCTTACGTTTGGTAGGGGGATCTACCAAAAAGACATCCGTGATGGGAAAAGTCAATCTTTCATTCTTGATTGTCAATCATGGTTGCGTCCCTACTGAGTATTTAGAAATTCTTGCTAATGCGAAACGTTGAAGAAGAATTGCATAAATTTTGAACTGGAAGTTATGCAATTGAGCTCAAGTCCCAAGTTTGTCCTTAACTAGGAAAAGGCATGTACATTCCCCAGGCCCCAGATGTCTGTGAAATGTCACCTTGGGCACAGATGAAGGCTGTGTGACACCCCTTTCAACTCTAACATGCTATGATTCAAAATTACTTAGGGTTAAAATTAAACATTATTTATATTCCCTCCTCTACCCATAAACTGGAATATTTGTTTGAGAGGTGTTTTTTTTTTTTAATCATTTCTTATTATGTCAGGTTAATTTATGATTTGGTGGTTGGTCTTATACCCAAATCTCATTTCATTAATTTGTCTTTCTACATATCCACTGAGTTTTCGGAGTATACCCACATATACTGTTGTAAAAAATATTATTTCTACTTTACGTATCTCTCAATTTTAGCAAAGTGTAATGTTTGAGTAATAACAGAGAGAGGAGTGTACTTTAGCAAATGAACTTTATCGTAGCTATAAACTATTAAATAGCTATTTTCTTGTGTGCTATAATTAAGGCATAAAATGGCTGCTAACACAAAAGAAAAGAAATAATCACAAAGATTGAAAAAGAGTCACCATTCACACTTTTCTCTCTCTCTTTCCATTCTCTCTACCCTATTCCTTTACACCCTGGCCCCCTTCCTGCCTTTAACACATTTCTCTGAAACATTTATAAACCAATTCTGTGAAGCAAATCTTTTTTTTTTTTTTTTTAAGATTTTATTTATTTATTTGTCAGAGACAGAGGGAGAGAGAACGAGCAAGCACAGGCAGACAGAGAGGCAGGCAGAGGCAGAGGGAGAAGCAGGCTCCCTGCCGAGCAAGGAACCCGATGTGGGACTCGATCCCAGGACCCTGGGATCATGACCTGAGCCGAAGGCAGCTGCTTAACCAACTGAGCCACCCAGGCGTCCCTGTGAAGCAAATCTTAAAGTTGAGACCGATATATATATCTATGTCTCTTACAGTATCTCCATTTTCCTACTTATTATGGACTATATTTTTAAGCAGTTTTTTCAAATCCTGGATATATTTATTAGATCCAGCTGGGGACTTACAAAAAAAAAAAAAGGCAGAATCACATGCCCCACCTGATATTCTGAATCAGTAAGTTAAGAGAAGGGCCACGGGATGCTTTTGCTTACTAGTAATTCTGATTTTAACTTGTTTTAAGTATATAATTTGCAAGGGGGATGGGCTAAATGGGTCATGGGCATTAATGAGGGTATATGTTGTGATGGGCACTGGGTGTCATACATAAGTGATGACTCACTATATTCCACTCTTGAAATGAAGACTATACTACATGTTAACTAACTTAAATTTAAATAAAATCTTGAAAGAAAAAAAAATATCATTTGCATTACTTGACCATAAAAAAGAATGAAATCTTGCCATTTGCAATGACATGGAAAGATGCTAAGCAAAATAAGTCAGTCAGAAAAAGACAAAATACCAAATGATTTCACTCATATGTGAAATTTAAGAAACAAAACATATGAACAAAGGGGAAAGAAAGAGAGACAAATCAAAAATCAGACTCTTGGAGTGTCTTGGTGGTTCAGTTGGTTGAGCATCTGGCTTTGGCTCAGGTCATGATCTCAGGGTCCTGGGACTGGGCCTTGCAGCCTGCCAACTACTCAGTGGGGAGTCTGCTTATCCCTCTCCCACTCCATTTCCCTCAGCTCCACCCTCCCGACTCATGCTGTCTCTGTGTTTCTCTCTAAAAAAAAAAAAAGTCTTAAAAAAAACACAGACACACTCTTAATTATAGAGAGCAAACATGGTTGGGGTGGATGGGTGAAGTAGGTGATGGGGACTAAGGAGGGCACTTGTGAAGAGCACTGGGTAATGTATGGAAGGGTTGAATCACTATATTGTACACCTGAAATGAATAGAACACTGTATGTTAACTAATTGGAATAAAATAAAAACTTAAAGGAAAAAGAATATAATTTGGTAAATTTGAGGGACACTATGCTACCTATAGCCCATTCTAAAGTGCACTAACAATTTATGTTATAAAAGGAATCTACTCTATTCTCTCTTTTTTTCTTTTATGTGTTCATATCACCAGAACTCTACTCTTTACATAGTTCGTTTAAATTATGAATAGATGAATGAATGAATAAGCAGATAGCTTTAAGTGTAACGTAGTGATATGAAGAGTGGGCAAAAATCAGAAAAAACTGATTTCAATGCCCAACTCTGACATCTCTACTCTCTGTAAGATCATAGGAACACTTAGCTTCTTGGACTTTAGTGTAGTACATAATACATGGTAGATACTTGATAAATATCTCTTGGGTTAAAAATAAATGTATGGACTTTAATTTACTCATCTGTAAAATGTTATTAAAAATATTTACTCTGATTCCCTCTTAGTGTTCTTTTGAAGATAAATGAAGTGCCTAGGAAAATTATCTATAGTGTTATAAAATCTCTTATTTATGTAAGTGTATGAATGGGTGAATAAATAAAATATGAGAGGCACTATGGTAAAGACAGGAGGAGCCATAAAATGGTGCCCTCCAGCTGCTGGTCCCATCTGTTCCAGTGTTGGAAACTCTTTCCACCTCTCCCCTCAGGTTCTGTGATTCAGGGCTCAGTCTTCCCATTCATCTCTTTGGGAAAAAAAATAGTACACAGTAGTGGTTGTAGTGAGGAGCAGATACTATTTTAAAATACATTTGTAAATGTCTAAAAATGTCTAGTATAAATCTATCACCTAAATTGGAAAATGTGTCCAGGAGTTTTCATATACAAATAATCAAAGAAAAAGCAACAGAAGAAGAAAGGTTAATGGATGAAAATGTTTCTTTACATATTGAAAGAGTTTCATTGTTTCCTGGCACGATTAATGGAAGAAGTCTAATACTTACTTACAACCCAAATTCTAAACAACAATAAAAACTATAAATTTCCAGATAGAGAAAATAAAAGGAAGAAAATCAGCCCTGCATGTGATTTTTCCTATGCAACAATGAAAAGTAGAAGAGAGTGGAATATCCAACAATTACCAAGAAAAGACGACTATGATCCAATATTCCTATATTTGGCCAAGATATTCCTTTATTGGTCAGGAAAAATGTAAGCATATTAGATCTATAAGGACTTAGGGAGTAAGTAAGTATAGACACACACATACACATACAATATATAAAATATAACACAAATATAAAATACAGACTATGAACTTTACAAATGTTAATGAGGAATCTTTAAATAGAGAATATAAGACTCAGAATAAAATACAAACTAACATATGTAATATAAAAATGAACACAAAACAATTCTAAGAAAGGGGACACAGAGGTTTTGAACTATCTCAGTAAAACTGAGATTTAGTGGTGGGGACCAGACAGGTAAAGAAAATAGTGGGGGTGGGGTATAGAGAAGTAAAACCTCTTTTGGGAACTATAGATATTACTTCATGTGATGAAAGAAAAAACAGGTTTAATTATGCTTGTTAATTAAAGAAAGAGAACCACAAGCAGAATTTAAAAGTTTAGTAGCACTTCCAAAATGATCAAAAGGACAAGAAGCAGTAAACAGAAATGAGACAAAGATAGCAAAATTAAAAAAATAAGAAACAGCAACAAAATAAAATGAGTGAGAAAAATTAAAAAGGAAGAAATATAATCTAGTATTTCAGAGGGTATATTAAATCAAAGAAGATGAAATTTCCCTAGCTAAGACCTGTCAGATTAAAAAAGCAAAGTTCTGTTACATACGGTTTAGAAAAAATATACCTAAAACAGTAAGACAAAGAGAACACAACCATAAATACAGCCAAATATATGCATTATTATATATATCACCTCTATAATTTCTGAAATCAGATATAACAAGGTAAATCTATTTAAATTTGTGTTAGAAATCTTACTGATTTGATGCCCAAAGCTATCCCCTTCTCATTGGAAGGTTGCTGGAATTGGCATTAATTTTTTTAAAAAAATAAACAGATTGGGAACCATTTTGATTACCTTTTTGTGAGAGGCTTCTATGGCTTGTTTGAAGGCATACTTATGAGTGGTGCTTCGAGTTTTCTTTGAGGAATAAAAAATTGGTACATAAACACCTTCTTGGTGTTGCTCTGAAGATGAACCTTGTCGATCTTTGTTACTTGTAAGAGGAATTAAGTCCTTGTAGAAATCTGTTTCAAAATCATCTTCTTCAGTTTTTACCTGGAGAAAAAATCCATATGAAATAAGACATAACTTAGGAAATATTACAGCTACTTGTTAAGATCTAATGAAATGAACCTTCATTCCCTTATGCATTCAATGATTATTTGTCTAAGACCAATTTTGCTAGAAATAAAGGAAAAATTAGTTCCTGTCCTCAGGAAGTCAATAGTAGTTAGGGAGAAATACAATCACCCACACTTAATTCAATGTGGGAAGTGTTGTGCTACTAATGGGATTGGCATAAATAACCCTAAAACCCAAAGAGGCCCCTCCAAGGTAAATGTTCATCAAGCAAACTACTCCTAAACTGAGACTCAACAGGGTAATAAGCAACAAGGGTTATTTTTAGTCTGCTTGTGAATTTTGATGCTCTTTGCAATCTAATTGAAGGTATCTCCCAGAACACTGAGGCCTATTAAAGGGGAGGACAGATTCTGTCCTACCCTGTTCTACTTCCATTCCCACCCACTTAGTCTCCTCTAGATGTTGGGCATCAGCGCTCTACTGGCTATGTCTGCAGGGCAGAGGCCAAATAATTGATTGGTTCTGCCTGGCAGCTGGTTCTCTGCCTTCGCTGGCTGAGTAGGTGATGAGGAGAAAGACACTACCCCTGGAACTTGACCTGGACTAGAGTGGCGCAGGAATTTTCCAAGTACAAGTTAAATCCCTGTTATGGTTATGCTGCTACAAAGAGACAGTGGATGAATTAAAAAAAAACAAAGTTTCAAAATAAATTGAAGAGTATTTTATGTTAAATATGCTCTTCTGGTTTGTAGTGGGAAAGTTTCTGGTTTTAAAATATTCAGTATTAAGGGGTGCCTGGGTGGCTCAGTGGGTTAAAGCCTCTGCCTTCAGCTCAGGTCATGATCCCAGGGTCCTGGGAGCCGGGCATCGGGCTCTCTGCTCAGCAGGGAACCTGCCTCCTCCTCTCTCTCTGCCTGCCTCTCTGTACTTGTGATCTCTGTCTGTCAAATAAATAAATAAAAATCTTAAAAAAAATATTCAATATTAAAGTGCACTGTGAGGCAAACCGCATATCACAATCAAATAGCTTGTACAATTAATGAAGGAAAGACAAAATAACCCAGCTGCAAAAGTCTTGCTCAACAGTAAGACACAGTCAAAAGTTCAGTGCTACTTTCAGATACTCCAGTGCATGCTAGTTAGCATTTAAAGGGCCCATAAATGAAGCTCTTTAGATAGTGATGAAGCAATAAAATCATATTTAAATATAGCCGCTGACATTTCTTTACCTTTCTCTAAAAAACTCAGAATACAAATATTTTGTTTTATGAATTAAGCTCTTACGCAAGAAAAGACGTGTCAACGTAAAGAGAAAAATATATTAGTGTGGAAGGAGGAGGGCTCAGGTATCCTGGGCAAAAGTTCAGGGAAACTCTGCCCATGTATATTAGCTTGCTGGAAGGACAGGTTTATGGGTGAGCAGGACTAAAAAATTAGGTAAAACTGGGAAACTGGGGCAGGGCTGCATGCCCTGAGAAAGTATTTGGATTGACTCCTTAATGAAGGTTTTGCATATAACAGGTTCTTTAAAAATGTGAATTGAATGAATGAAATATTGAGAGTGTTACCATCACTTTGGTGTTTTACAAAGATCACGTTAACTATAGTCAATAAAGTGGAGGCCAGGGGAGTGGTTGCAAAAACTGTTGGAATAAGCCACGTGAGACAGGATAATGGCCAGGTCTAGGGCAGTGGGGGTTGGGTAGAGAGAAAACTGGGGCATTTGAAAGAGGAGTTGAGTTCACAGAAGTTGTTGACCAAGGAGCCACGGGGAGGGAGGACAGAGAGAGCTTGAGAGAGAGAGAGATGATGGAAATGCTGTTCCATGAAAGGGAATATAGAAAGCCAAGGCAACTTTTGAAAGTATGGATTTTCCCAGGAAGAGATGTTACCCAAACTCTGGGGAAAGGTTTTAATCCTCATTTACCTATCATTACATGCATATATGAGCCCATCCATCCTCACTGTCTGTAGATCCAGTGGGCTGATGACATAGGACTCTATGTGCGTCGACACTTTTACTTTTTAGTTTAAAGAAAGATGGGTTTGTAGAAAGGAGGAGAGGAGAGATAAGCAGGACTGCGGGAATAGAGAGGACTGGGTAGCACCTGGTTTCCTGTGCGGTGAGGGTCAGAGACAGGACCTGAAGTTGTGGATTTCACAAGGGATTTGGGGAGGACTTGAAGGTTTTCATAGCTTTGGGATGCAGCAAGGGGCCATGCCTAAATAGGGCAATGTATTGTTAAGAATCAGAGTCCAGTGGTGACCACACTCTGCACTTTGCTGCTGACAGCAAATGCTTGGCATACAACCAGTAGTGAAGCAGCGCCACCTAGGAAAAGAGAGGAGTCTTCCTGAGTAAGTGGTACAACTCTGGGGGCTGGTGCAGGAATTATATGGTGATTGAGTTCTGCAGTTAGCAGCTGGCGGATCCCTAAGGGGCAGAGTTCTTCCAGTGGTCTTCTAATCTGACTTCCTATCTAATGTCTTCCCCTCCTTTCCTTTCAAGAGCCTTTCTCATCTGTACCAGCCAACCTGTTATTTCATCTATCTTAATGAACCCCGGTACTAGAGAAGAAGGGAAGTCAGGTGTCTGCTGATTTTCTCCTCCTCTATGTTTTTATTAAGGCATAGCTTAGATTTGGACAGCTGCCTGCTAACAGCATGAACAAAGCAATATAGAGATCGGTGAAGAGTCAACCGGTCTCTTTTGACCTTGGATCTGGTTATTGACCTTCCTCAGCAGTTGAATATTACCTAAAATTCAATGACATATAGTTAGACATCAACTCAGATAGCTTCTTAAGTAAGGTTCAACAGTGTTTAATCTACACTGATAATGAAAGGAGTCTCTTATTCTGAAGGAGGAATTTTGGGCTGTATTTCCTGATGTAACTAGCCACCCAGACTTGGGTTACCAAGTTATGTGGGCAGATCCAGTGGTCCGCTGGTAACTTTAAAAACCAACTCTCTGGGAGGGGAAAAACCTGTGACTTACTACAGCATTTGCCCTTGGTTATGGTGTATATATTCCTACCATACCTGATTCAAGCTACCTGTGTGGTGTCTCTTAATTCAAACCTGGAAAGAGATGTACGATAGCAAATTATTATATAGCATTTTCATTACATTGATACAATAGATGTACGTAACCTCAAGAGTGTAGATGGGAATATGTAGCAAAATAATAGAGAGTTGATAAATTTTGAATAATTATTACCTAAGTTTTTAATATTTTTATGTGATTGTAAGATTATGTACTTAATATTTAGTAGTGACTATGTTTATAAACTGGCTTGAAAAGTTCCCCAAAATTTAACAATTCACTCTTGTAAACTGGAAGAGCTCACCCTAACACACCCTTGGCGAACCTCCCAAGTGATACCTTTTATAAATGACAGTTTATGAAAGGTACACAACCCTGGCACACATTACACGGTTGTTAATGTCTTTCTTGCTATTACTGTCAAGGTCTCACCTAGCTCAAGCAGCGCTGCACTAGGAGCCAGGAGTTCTCATTTGCATGTGCCATTTACTTGTTGCATAACTCCAAGAAAGTTTTTAGCGGTTTCAGATCTTGGATCTTCTATGGGTACAATGGACATAAACAATCTTCTATTTTTCTGGGAAGATTGTTATGGGAATTGAGTAAAACAATGTAAGCAAATACTTCCAACAAGTACTTTCAAAACTGTAAGTATTGTTTAGATATGTTTAGATAACAAATTTGTCCAAATTTGCCCTCATTCCATGAGCTGAGTTTAACATGTTGCTCGTAAAACTGCGTGAAATAGATGCCTGCTGAGAATATAGGAAGTATTTGCTGGGGGAGGATTTTGTATTTTAAAAGTCAGCATATGGATTGGTTGTTTAGTGCTAGAAGACATCCTCCAACATAACAGTATTATATGTAAATATCTGGGTGTTAGCTCTGTCTTTAAAGCTTATTTCAGGGGCTCCTGGGTGGCTCAGTGGGTTAAAGCAGCTGCCTTAGGCTCAGGTCATGATCCCAGGGTCCTGGGATCGAGTCTCCCATCGGGCTCTCTGCTCAGCAGGGAGCCTGCTTCCTCCTCTCTCTCTGCCTGCCTCTCTGCCTACTTGTGATCTCTGTCTGTCAAATAAATAAATACCCTCAAGAATAATGCTGTAATTGACAGAATTTCTTTGGAACAATGTCTCTTCTGAGTTCCTATTTAGCATACCACCTCCACTGGTGGTGGTGGTGGACCCTCTAGAATTAGTATCTGGATCTGTGGGGAGATAATGGGCAGTTTCTTTACTTGGTCAGAGGTCAATTGTTACACTTGTCACTTCTATCTCCAGGCAGAGATCTCTTCCAGAAGGTGTTGGAATTTGGCATTTGGGCCCCAAGGGCCTTCCCTAGGTCCATTAATACATCTCAGGTGGCTTTAAATTAAGCTGATTGAATTGGAAAACTGCTTGTATTTATATATGTGAAAGGTTTTCTAAAGGAAGGATTAAATGACTTTTTCTGAGCTTATACTATCCATAAAGCTTATACTATCCAGAAATCAATGGACCCCTGAAATTCTCTCTAGCGTGTCAAATTTGTATGCCTGGATATTACTATTAAAATCCTGTCTTTCCTGTTTCTCTTATCATAAATTAAAAGAAGTGGATTGTTTGCTTTAGTTCAAGAATTTTGGAGCACTTGTGTGTAAGGCACTGGGGTTGGTTCTGGGAGTCTAGTTTATTTCTCATCACACTGAGGAAAACAAACAGAAAACCGAATCAACTAATAAAATAGGAAGAAAGGTAAGAAGAACTACCCCTGTGACACTTAGCTTCATCTTGATTTTTTTTAAGAAGCCAGGCACTCTATTATATAACCACAACATTTTTGAGGTTACCTGAGAGAACTAGCTATGGTACGAGGAAATTTGGAATCAAGCAAACTGTTTATTTATCTGCGTGGGAGAAGGTACAGCTAAATGTTCACTGGACTCTGGAGTTTGGGAAACCTGACCTTAAATCACTAACCCCTGACTTATGAGATGCTCGACTACGGGCAAATTGGGTTACATTCGTTTTTATCTATAAAGCGATGACAATAACACTGACCTCACTAGGTTGTGGAAGGATTAAATACCAACCCATAATACACGATTTAAAATGTTCATTACCCTTGTATTCTGTCCCTCCCTTCATGACTAATTCTTCATTGGAAGTTTAGCTTTTAATCATCATCAGCATTGGAGGGCCGCCATGATAGGCTGTCATACCTCAAAGTTGACATTTTCCAAATTGGCTGGAACACGGTATGGATTACTTGCTTTACTGCTTTTGGCAGTTTTACATATTCCTCCAGTGAAAGAGTTATCAAGAACCTCTCCTCTGGGCTCTCCTGCTAGAAAATGATACCTGCAAACAAAGTAATTTTCAAGAATTCAATAGATGTGGAGCAATTTTTAAAATTTACCAGACTTCTATGAAAGAAATTCCTTTCTTAGACATTTTTGACTCTTGAAGAATAACTTGAAAAAAAGCCCCCCCCCTTTTTTTTTTCTAGCTTATGATAAAGCAGGCAGAAAGGTGTGGAAGCCAAAACTTTGCCCCTCTGGCTCTATTAGATTCTCTGTATTCCACTCACTTAAATATTCTGGGCTTTCAGCATGAACTAAAATTTAGGTTTATTTTTATTTCATGACTTACCACATCAGTGCAAACTTTGGAAGCAGATTATGAAAGAAATTATTACATAATTAATGCCATTCTGAGTTTACTTCCTTCAGTATGATACATAAAGGAATTCTTATAGACAGCCAATAATTAAATAATAATAGCAGTATTTTTTTTAAAGATTTTTATTGATTTATTTATTTGATAGACAGATCACAAGTTGGTAGAGAGGCAGGCTGAGAGAGAGAGGAGGAAGCAGGCTCCCTGCTGAGTGGAGAGCCGGATGCGGGACTCAATCCCAGGAGCCTGAGATCATGACCTGAGCGGAAGGCAGAGGCTTTAACCCACTGAGCCACCCAAGAGCCCATAACAGCAGTATTTTAATAAAATTATAATATTGTCGTTCTTACTAATAACTAAAAATATTTAACTTTATTTAACAAATGCTTACAAATATTCATAATGTGTATATTTTATACATAATTTACTATTTGTATATTTACAGACATTATATATAATATACATACATATTTACTATCTGTATAAAGTAAATATATACATATATTTATACATATACATGTATCAAGCTCTGGTTGATCTATATTTAATGTTACTATTATATATATTTAATATTTATGATAACCATGTGATGTAGATAAGGATACAATTATTTTGCCTATTTTACAAATGAGGAAATTGAAGGTCATTAGCTTAGCACAAGTCAGATATTTAAAAAATTATGAAAATTAAAAAAACCTAAACCTCCTAAAACCCTTGTAGCTTCCTAAGTAATAGGAGCACTAAGAACATCTTTTGTTCTAATATTTGGTCTTTGACCCTAATTTGTGACACAGAACTCCTAAATCCCTTGGAATTTCTTAGGTGTCTTTTGTTCAAATGAGGCGACTCTTGGTAGGCTTCTCTATGGGGACCTGTCACCAGAAAGACCAACCCATGTTAAAAGCTTGAAATATTCAGCCTTATCTTCCATCTCCAGAGAGGGGAGAGGGACTGTAAATGGAGTCAATGATCAATCGTGCCTACATGATTGATAAAAAAAAATCCTACAAGTATGGGGTTCAGTTTGCTTCTCAGTTGGTAAACACATGGAAGTGCTGGGAGAATGGTGTGCCTTGCCTTACTTATGTCTACCAACTGGAGTTTCATCTGTATTCTTTTTTACATCGTTTTATAATAAGCTGGTAGCCAGTATTTTAAAAAAGAAAGAAACAGCAAAATGGAGTTACTTGGGCTAAGATTCATGTCAACAAACAAATCCTTAATGCCTCACCTAAATGCAGTTCTTGATTGCCTCTCCCAAGGAAGTGATCTTTAACCAGCCATAGGGAATTATCTGGTCAGCACTAGTGAGGTAATTGGCCTGATCAACACTTGCCTTCCCTCAAAGGAAGGTGACCTTGCTTGAAATAATCCACTCTTTTCAGAAACTTCCTTGCTCTGCATCCTTCTGCCCATAAAAGTCTTCCATTTTGTATAGCTCCTTGGAGCTCATTTCTGTCTGCTAGATGGGATGCTGCCTGATTCACGAATCATTGAATAAAGCCAATTAGATCTTAACTTACTCAGTTGAATTTTGTTTTTTAGCAATGCAAATGAATTGTTTTACCTCGTGAGTTCTGTGAGCCATTCTAGCAAATAAAGCAAAGAGGAGGGGGTCCTGAAAACCTCCTAGGTGTCAGAATCACAGGTGATATTCGGTCTTGTGATTAGCATCAGAGGAGTCTGGTCTTGTGGGACTGAGCCCTTAACCTGTGGCATTAATTGAGTTAAAGTGCAGGACACCCAGTTGGTGTGACAGAGATTGACTTGGGGGAAAACACCTACACTTCTGGTGTCAGAGCATTGTGAGAAGGGTGATCATGTGAGAGAAAAAGAGGTACACAGGCAGAGAACTGGTATGTGAATTGTACCTCAATAAAGCTGTTAAAAAAAAAAAAGACCTGATTCCTGTGGGTTTTGTAAGATGCACCTCATACTCAAATAGCTACAAACACAAGTTGAGGTTCATTCTCGTCCTTATTTGAATTCGTATCAATGGATATTTGAGGGAGAAAGCATTAGGATTTGGTCTGGGAAAAATGTTCCAAACTACTTACGGGAGCATGACAAACACGGGTGTTTTCAGACTCATTCATTTTTGTTTTCTGAGTTGAGAGGGATCGATGACGTTACAAAAAACTGTTGACCTTATACGTGTTCTACAATGTACTTATGAGTTTGTCGAACAAGAAGGAGCTTGAGAAAAATGGCTCCCACAGGTCATAAGGAATTTATGAAGGTAGCAGAGAGCCCAAAGATAGTTTTCTGGAGGGGGCTTTGTCCGAGCACGCCTGAGGAGTCTGTCAGGAATTAAGTCAACTGTGTTGCCATTTTCAACTTTATTCTTTCTTCTCTCCTCTGTGGTATTTAAGTTGAGTTTAAATATTTTGGTCTTTCAAATATATCACAGTCTTTCATATTTTAAGTTTTTAAAGTGTCTTTTAAATCTAATTTGGTCTTATACATCATATTTTATGACTTTTAAGATTTCATTTAAAATTACACACACACATACACACACATAAATCTGCATGTGTGTGCCTCTATGTATATGTGTGTATATGCATTTGTACCTTGTTGAGCCTGAGAAAAAACAAAAGGCACGCTATTATTGCCCAATTCTTGCTTTAGGTTTAAGACCTGGTGACTGGCGCTGGCAATCTAAGAACGTTGGTATGTCTTGTTAAATTCTTTCTTGGAGAAATACTACTTGAAAAGAGGGACAGCTACCCAGGAGGCTACAGTTTTTGGGTAGAAATGTGCTAGAGAGGGGGCCAGAGATTCTAAGGCTAGCAGATTAGAAAGAATTCCAGTAAGCAGCTCTTAAAATTCTCAGTCCCTGGAGAGGCAGAGAGAGGACTGGCTGTCCCTGAGCCAGCAGGTTTTGCTCATTTCTGAGAAACCTCAGGATAACAACTCTGGCTGGCAGAGGGCCACATGGTCCTTCTGCCAAAGTACACATAGCATGTGGTCCTCCCCATCTGTAACTCTAGAAGCTTGATCTGTTGAGCAAGGGGTGAGTTTGTAAGGTCACCCCTCATCAATCAGAACATTAGGAAATGTGATTATCAGTGGGAATTTTGGGCTGAGGTTTTCTTCCAGGGAAACCATTTCTGTCCATTGATAAGAAGATGCTGTTGGAACATTCTCATTGAAATCAACTCTAATTAGGAATTCTTAGGACAGAACTTCAAATCCGTTTGTAGTTATCCAACATACAGTTGAGGAAACTGTGCATTTCTGATTGATTACTGGCCCATTCAAGACCGAGCCCCAAGAATCCAGCCTGCACCAGTTGGCCTGATTCACTGCAGAGCTGTCAGAAGGGTAGATGGGAATGGAAACAAGTGATGTTTATGAATTGCGCCTAGCATTGCCTGGTACAGACTAAGGGTGAAAATGCCAAGTTCTTTTATTCCCCATGAGTGAGGATCCTGGCCACATGCTACCTGAGCAGGGCAGCCACGTGTGGGAGAAAGGGCTGGTGGGAGTCATAAGAGGTTACTGAGGAAAGCGGACAAACATGGGTCTCATTCCTTCACTGCTGCTTCCAGCTCATTCCTCCTGAGGTACCTTTACTCCCGCCAACGACGAAGAGCCATCACTTACCCAGCACCCATCAGCTGTACGCTGGGGATGGGAAGATGCTGCTTCTTCCCCGGGCACACTGCTTTTATTCTTCCGCAGTCCCTTTCATCTGAATTGTCCCCACAGTCATTTTCTCCGTTGCATTCTAACTTACTGGCAATGCAGCGGCCTGGTCAAGGCAAGCAAATGACATTAACGACACACTTGATTATTTGAGAAGGTATTTATTGATTTGAAACAAGTTAATGCTTTAAATGTCAAGGGAGAGTGGTGAGGGAAAGTTCTCATTTTTTATACAGATTTAGGAAATATGGAAATGGATGCCAAACTGATATTTTCCCCTTATTTTTGTAGGATAACAAGAGTCATTGTAGAATTATTTAGTCACCATTGGGCTGCTTATTTTAAATAAGAGAGGTACTTCTAGAATCCCATTCCCATTACAGTGAGCTTGCTGCATAAATCATATTCTGTAGGAGAAAATCAACAGTAGGTTCAGACTTTTGTTTTGATTCAGTACAACAAAATCAAGGTCACCATTTTTAAAAAAATTATTTTTATTAGAATATAATGAATTATTTGCCCCAGGTCTGTGAATCATCAGGCTTACACATTTCACAGCACTCACCATAGTACATGTCACTGTTTTTTATTTAGAAAAAAAAAATCTATAATTTAATATATATATATATATATATATATATATACGCACACACACATACACATGTACAATGATACTATCACTATATCTCTAAAATTTTCTGTTGAGTAAAAGAAGTCAGACACATAGAGTTATGCTATATGATTTTTTAAAATCTTGTGTTCTAGGATATAAAATTTATTTTATGTAATTGTTTTTTGAACAAATTAAAAAGAAACAATTTTTTTAAACTACTAGGTACTGACTAGGTACCAGGTTAAGTGAGTGAATTTACAAAATAACACCAAGTCCATTTACTTGGATAATTCTCTTCCTTTTAAAATTTGCTGAATTTCATAAAGATCCTTAGGATCAATGGATATTGATAAATTGCAGAAATTGAAATGACTTATGTACAATGACAGCCCCTCTCCTGTCCCTCAGCATCTTGTTATAATCAGAGATGCTGGCATCTATACAATTATGTACAGGTGTCCCTGACAAGGAGACTGAATTAAATGTTTTGCTCAAGATTATTGGGTTAAGTACTCTAAGTTGTGATTAACAACTCACTGCAGCTATGCATTACTAACTAACTGAAATGCTTGGAGAAATTGGGTATTCTGTTGAATTAAATTTTTTTTATTAATAGAAATGCACAACTATTTTGACTAACTGAAATGCTTGGAGAAATTGGGTATACTGTTCAATTAAATTTTTTTATTAATAGAAAATTTCCCAGAAAGCAGTTAGTTTCGAACCTTTTGGTAAATAGGGGGGCCTGGGTTGCTCAGTCATTGAGCCATCTGCCTTTGGTTTAGGTCGTGATTGGGATGGAGCCCTGCATTGGGCTCTCCCCTTGGTGGGGAGCCTGCTTCTCCCTTTCCCTCTGCTTGCTGTTCCCCCTACTTGTGCTCTCTCTCTTTGTGTCAAGTAAATAAATTAAAAAATCTTTAAAAAAATATTTTGGTAAATAATCTTCATTAAGAAGGTAGAGAAAATGAAAGTAACTAAGGTTCCTTCTTTAGTTATTCAAAATTTTGTATTGTATCTAGACCATAATTATAAAGAATTAGAGTTATATGAGCATCATGGTCAAACAAGACTGAATATATAGAGGGAATTGGATGTCTGTGAGTCCAAAGATATAACATGAAAGATGGTCTGTTTTTAAAATAGCACATCTCTCTAGTGTTTGTTTGCTTGCTTTTTTAAGGGCAGAAAAGAATGTGTAATTTAGTTTGAAATATAACTTTTTCCAAAGGAAGAAAAACAATGAATATCACATTTTTAAAAAGTTTTGATACCCTTACTTATAAATTTGAGCAACTCTAAGTTTTGATACTGTTGTATTTTAATAAAAAGAAAATCCCATTTTATCAAATAGAGGTAGGGTCATACATGCAAGGTATAGTTCTCATTAGCCTAGCATTGTGAGCAACGTACCAGGTATGTTTGAATATAAGAATTTCAATGGATTTAGTACTTTTGGAGATATGGAAGAGGACCTATTAGCAAGGGTAGGGATGAAGGCAAGAGGACATCTTCTGAGAGATGTTTAGGAATGGGTGGCAAGAGTGATATTGGTCTGATAGGACACATCTGAGAATGGTTCCTGGCCACAGAAACTTAATAGAATAAGAAATACAAGGGAAGAGATCTAGAAAGCTGTAAATACATCCCATATGGGAGAAGGTATGGGAAATGTGAAGAAGGGTAGTTTGGATAGTGCAGGATTTACAGAACTCAGCATGCTTTAGCCAATGCATGCATTATATGTACGTATATCTGGAGCTATGTATCATTTAGAAACTGTACATGTTTTTCCCATTACTTGAACTGCTTTGTGTTACTGCAATGGTATAGTATATGTATAAGGAGCTACAAATTCTCTAGTCATTATGAATAAAATTAGGACTTTGAGAAAGGAGTTGGCATAGTGCACGTGGGGATTTTTAGCCTTATGGGTAATTCTCAAAGATTCATGTATGCATTTATTTTTTATTTTTATTTAAAAAAAATTTTTTTCCATGTATGCATTTAAATCACAAATTTAATCTTGGGGAACCAGAATTGTAATCATGAGGGAGGAAGGGGAAGAGAGAAACTCTCTTTAGGATAAAAGGTTCCTATTAATTGAGGGCCAAACATCCTACTGAGTCAAATAATGGTCCATCCAACCTTTAATGCCTTTTGAGAGTGGCATTAATGGGTGATTTTAGAGGAGCAAAGTAGTCTATAATCTTCAGTGGAATATTGAGCAATCAATAGATCATGGCAGCACCCAGTCAAAATGGATGCCAACCATATCTGTGCCAGGGATCAACTACTTAGTGGCTGGATCATGGGAAGATCTATGGTTTCCTGGTGAAGGGATCTGGACAGCAGAGAAGAAGTCACTAAGAGAGCTCAGGATAGCAGCTACTTAACACACATTGCATACACATTTCAATAGTCAGTTTTTTTTTTTTTAATCACTTGCTATGGATATATTGCTGATGAACTAGAGTCACCTATCCTTACACCACTAGCTTTCCTTAAAACGCTCATTATGAGTGGGTGGGCTATGGATGTATCCAAAGCCTTCTCAAACTTCTGAATATTTTTGGTTAACAAAACCCTTCTGTAGTAAATTTCACAGATTTAACATCCATTGTATAAATGCGTTCTTTCTGGTAATTGGTTTCAAAACTATTCTTCAAGCTTCCAATAGTTGCCCTCAGATCTAAACCTTTATCTTCACATTCTGGATCTAATGGCTACATCTACATTCCACTCAGCCATTGCCAGCAAGATTGTTTACATAGTTCCTCTTTTTTTAACTTTTGACATGACCTTATGCATGTAGCTATGAAGTGTAGCCACCCATGTGCCACCCTCTCATATCCTGGGTGTGGGGGCCACAGAGGGAGGATCCTGACACCAGCATTCCCATCTGACTTTCAGGAAAAGTTGGCAAAGCTGAAGTCAGGAAGCAGGAGCAAGAGGAGAGAAACAATAGACCTAAGGTCTGCAGTCGATTTTCTTATGGAATTTGAAATCTGCTGTTTAGCTATAAATACTTTACTTTTCATTGTATTCCAGAGTACACAAAAATGGTATGAATTTTATTCATCTGAGTTCCAATTTTAACATCAAATTGACTATTTGGAGAAGAGGTTAGTGACCAATGGCTGAAGGCAGAAAGCAGGGCCCAACCTCACCTGCTGCCTGTTTTTGTATGTAACATGTGATTGGAATACAGCCATGCCCACTTGTTGATAGACTGTCTATGGCAGCTTTGAAGGTACAGGGCCAGATTTGGGCAGTTGCTATAAAGAACGTATGGCCAAAAAGCCTAAAATATTTACTGTCTGGACCTTTACTGGAAAAGTTTGCAGAAATCAGATTTAGAGAGTTCAAAATGGTGGTAATAAGCAAGAGAATACATATGATTAAGTAGTATATTCAAGCAAGCTAATAAGCAAAAGAATACCTATGATTAAGTAGTATATTCAAGTACATTCATTCATAATCTAATAAAATGTAAATATCTGAATGAAGGGAGTGTTGCCACTGGTTAAAACATTTCCAATCTTCCCTTTGGAATTACCTTTGGAACCATTCAATGGACCACCCAAGAAAGTCTGTCACATTATCTCTAGTTATTTCCTTGACATAATATCTTACTCTTAATATTCTCATCTTAGTAAATGATACTGAAGATCTTTTAAATCTGTCACTCCTTTTCAGCTGCTGGTTCTGATTACAGGTGTGCACTTATTAATAGCTGATATTTACAAGTATCTGCCTTTTCTTCTTTTCCCAGTTGCTTTCACATCATCCTTCTTTATCACAGTGTAGGGACCAGAGCACCAACAGCAATTGGATCAGGTACATTGTCAAGATGATTATAGCTTGAAAGCTATAATTTCATACATGAATGGCTTGGCAATTGGTACCATAACACCTTTGTCTCCCTATACTTAACATAAGGTGGGACTTCTCTGTCATGGCTTTGACTAGTAGTCAACTAGAATGACTTTATCTCGTCAAGTCATTTTTTTACTGGAGACTGGACATCTTCTAGTGTACATTACCACTGTCACAGCGGAACTTATTCTTGCAGTCGACCTCTTCAATTTTGCAGAGCTTAGATGGAATGCATGGTCGAAAAGTCACCAGGGGCTCAGTACATGGTTGTCCTCCAAACTGACCAGGGCGCAAGATGGATCTAACCTTAAACTGAAAGGAAAGTAGAGAAAGGTGAGGAACTTGGAAGCAGGGTCAAAGCCAAAATGTATCTAAGAAAACTGGACTTCTTAATCATCACAGTGACTCTTCCTCCAGCAATGTTTCCTAAATTAACTAATGAGTTTTCCAATTCTATTTTTTTCCCCAATACATTTTTTAAATTTTTTATTTTTTATAAACATATAATATATTTTTATTCCCAGGGGTACAGGTCTGTGAATCGTCAGGTTTACACACTTCACAGCACTCACCAAAGCACATACCCTCCCCAATGTCCATAACCCCACCCCCCTTCGCCCAACCCCCCTCCTTCCAGCAACCCTCAGTTTGTTTTGTGAGATTAAGAGTCACTTATGGTTTGTCTCCCTCCCAATCCCATCTTGTAGCCATCAAAAGAAACGAAATCTTGCCATTTGCGACAACGTGGATGGAACTAGAGCGTATCATGCTTAGCGAAATAAGTCAAGCAGAGAAAGACAACTATCATATGATCTCCCTGGTATGAGGAAGTGGTGACCAATTCTATTTTTGTGTGCCCTTAGAAAAGTCAGCACCTCTCTGGGCCTCAGTTTCCTAAACTGTAAAAAGAGAAAGCAGGACAATAGATTTCTAAGACTTCATACACTAAAACCATAAGAGAATAAATTAAATCAAATGCACAAATATTTGCTGAGTATCCTGCATGCAGTATATCTTTCAAGTAGTAACAATAGCACTTTTAAAGATTTATTTACTTATTTGAGAGAGAGAGAGAAAGCACAAGCATAGAGAGCAGAGGGAGATGGAGAGCGAATTTCAAGCAGACTCTGTGAATGCAGAGCCTGACGTGGGCCTGAAGCCCATGACCTTGAGATCATGACCTGACCTGAAACCAAGAGTCAGAGACTTAACCGACTGCACCACCCAGGTGCCCCACAATAGCACTTTCATATTCAGAGGGAGTGTGAAGTGATCGATTTGAAAGGATCTGGGGGTTCTTCTATGTGAGGAAGTCAGCATGGAAACCAGGGTTCACATATTCTCCACATTTTAAAGTGGAGAATTTTAAAATATGAGTAGTAAAACAGGGAGTCAGAGAAGGATAGGAATAGGACAGGATCAAAAAGTACTGGCTTTGAAGTCAGAAAAATCCAAGTTCAAAATATAGCACTCTGTTCATCAGAGGTATATTCTTGGGAAAATTACTGATTCCCCAATGAGTTCTAAATTCCCCATCTGTCAATGGGGTAGGAGAACACACTCTGATGTGAAGTTTGAATGAGATGATATAAGGGCTTAGAACAGTTTCGCTCTGAGTGGGTGCTCCATAAATCAGTTCTTCTTTTCCCCCTAATGTGTGAATGCTCAGCACTGCTGTGACTATGGTTTATGTGGGCCAATGCCCTTACAGGATTGAGTTAAGGTGAGTAAACATTACAGCTTGGAACAATAAACAAATCGAGGGACTTTCCTGTGGGGAGAGGGAAATCAGAGGAAGGGTCAGGAATCCGTCATTTGATTAATGTCTTTACTTTTTGTCTGATTTTAAACCTTGGACTGAAATCCCCATTTTCTAGCATCTGCTTTTACTTTCTGAGCTCCTTTCTGAGCTCCTTTTGGAGCTCATATGATAGTAAAACATGTAATTGAGTCCCTACTCCCAACAACAACAACAAAGAATTGCTAAATGGGATTTTCCCTCAGTGGAAGCTGGGATTGTTTATTTTCAGAAATTGAAGAAATTGAGCATTCCTGCCAAGTTTTCCAAGTCTTTCATTGTGATTAGGATTTCCTGAAGATGCCCATGGGTCGCCTACCTGCTTTTCAACACAAGGGTCACAGTCTGACCACGGTCCATAATCTCCCAGGAGGCAGTTGATAGGACAGTGTTGCCAGTTACATTCTCTGGTCTCCAGTTTTTTGCAAATCTGGTCACAATAGTTATTCATATAGTACTCATCAACCACTATTTTTCTGTCATAGTAAGGAGAAAGCTGTTTAGAATGAATATATTCACTGTGGTTCCAGCCCCATAAGAAAAATATCATTGAATATTAACCATAATGAGCAAAAGCAAGTTTTTCTTTTATTATTATTATTATTAACATATAATGTATTATTTGCTTCAGGGGTACAGGTCTGTGATTCATCAGTCTCACACAAGTCACAGCACTGTCCATAGCACATACCCTCCCCCATGTCCGTCACCCAGCCACCCTATCCAACCCACTCCTTCACTCCAGCCGCCCTCAGTTAATTTCCTGAGATTGAGTCTCTTATGGTTTGTCTCCCTCTCTGATTTCGTCTTGTTTCATTTTTCCCTCCCTTCCCCTATGATCCTCTGTCTTGTTTCTCAAATTCCTCATACAGTGAGATTATACGATAATTGTCTTTCTTTGATTGACTTATTTTGCTTAGCATAATACCCTCTAGTTCCATCCACATCATTGCAAATAGGAAGATTTTATTTTTTTATTTTTTTTAAAGATTTTATTTATTTATTTGACAGACAGAGATCACAAGTAGGCAGAGAGGCAGGAAGAGAGAGAGGAGGAAGCAGGCTCCTTGCAGAGCAGACAGCTCAATGTGGGACTCGATCCCAGGACCCTGGGATAATGACCTGAGCTGGAGGCAGAGGCTTTAACCCACTGAGCCACCCAGGCACCCAGGAAGATT
Source organism: Mustela lutreola (assembly GCF_030435805.1). NCBI lineage: Eukaryota > Metazoa > Chordata > Mammalia > Carnivora > Mustelidae > Mustela > Mustela lutreola. The sequence continues at coordinate 32,700,461 of NC_081294.1, forward strand.
TTATTTTTTTGATTGCTGCATAATATTCCATTGTATATGTACCACATCTTTTTAACCCATTCATTTGTTAGTGGACATCTAGGCTCAGAAAGAAGGTTTTCATGGGAAATCAGGTAGGTTGGTGTCTGTGCAGTTCTTACCACTTAATGGAACTTGGGACTGGATTCATAATTTGTGGGGCACAGGGCAAAATGAACATGAGGGGTCTCTTGTTAAAAAATTATTAAAAATTTTAAGACACTACTGGCAGAGCATGGAGCCAAGCATGGAGCCCTTCTCGGTGTGGTCTTATGTGACTGCATAGGTCACATATCCATGAAACTGGCCCTCAGGGAATTCCTGGAAGGGACTGGATAGAAAAGAAAAGGAAAAAAATTCCTGCAAATTTCTTAAAATATGATAACACTGTTTGATAAGTATCATGATTAAGACAGAGTTGGAGTATTATGGGGCCAAAGATTCAAAGAGAAAATAATAGAGGAGATACATCTTGAAAAATTCATGTGACTCTTCTAGGCACCAAAGGGAAGAGCACGTGAAAGGGAAGGGGTGTGCCAAGATTAGAGGTGGAGGAGCATGACGTATTCCTGGTAGGGCTTATGGGATGGGCCTGGGCATTGCTGGCTAAGAGAAGCCGGAATGATTGCTGTGCTTTATTTGGTGGGCAGTAGAAAGCTATGGAGGTTCTTTTGAGGGAATGAGTCTGAAAATCTTTAACATACTTGGTGGATGGTTTATTGAGGGAGTCAGCTGGTGATTTTAATGAGACCATACTGAGCATGTAAAAATGGTTTTCTCTAAAAGGTCTCTAAAAAGCTATAATAATTAAAACACATTAAATATATGCTTTTATTCCCAAGGTATGTGAGCATCTCTATGCAACAGAGACATCTTACAGAGTTAAAGAAGCTATTGGGGGATAAGTAGTCTGAATCCATGAGAAGACTGAATTATGAAATGTTATCAAGTCAACACGTTCTCTTCCCTTCTTATACTTGCCAACAATCAAGCTAATAGCTAATAGTGCTGCTCAATTGAGGTCGTGTTAGACTCAGTTTAATGAGTAGAAAATTCTCTATAATTAACTCAGTAACTGTAGGCAAGCAGAGTTATACACTGCAAAAAGGCTTGAGTAGTAATTCTTAGTAAGTTAAATAGTCAACAGAAAATATTGCACATATTCTTAATTAAAGTTCTTTGAAGCTCCTTGATTTTATGGAGTGAACAAATGTAGACTGCATTTCAACCTTTTGTGGAAAAGATTTAAATTCCATCCAAGTCAAATTCTGTGATTTCTTACTTTGATACACACACACACACACACACACACACACACACACACACATTTCCCCTCCCCCCTTTGCTTAGTGTGGCATTTTTGATATTACTAAGTCTATTTGTGAGGTTTCCCATGACACAAAGACAATCTACAGAGCGTACGCCCACCTCTGTCTGCTCTGGATTCCATAATTGCAGCTTTTTGAGCAGCTGGACCACTGACTCCATGGGTAGTGATCACAGTAACAGGGTTGGCACTTGTCAATCAGAGCACTCAGGAGGATGAAATATAAGACGGAGTGTCCAGCCATGCCTTGAAAGCCTCTAAGCCCTGAAGAGGAATTATAGAATACATATCAAATGCTTGTTGAGAGTAGAATTTTACAAGTCATTCTCAGTTAAGAAATCAGACGTGATGTTAGGGAACAGTTGCATTTCCCTGCCTTCCTTAAGGCTGGTTAATACCTATAAATTTACATACCCATGACTACAAATCCTACTTTTACATATTTTTTTAGTGAATGTTCCCAGAGTTACAACTCTGTTCTAGTAAGTTTCTCCAAACTGTTTGTGATCGGCTATAAGACGTGATTTGGTGAGTGCTGTGAAGTGTGTAAACCTGGTGATTCACAGACCTGTACCCCTGGGGATAAAAATATATGTTTATAAAAAATAAAAAATTAAAAAATAAATAAATAAATAAATAAATACCTACCAAAAAAAAAAAAAATAAGACAAAGTACTACAGTATATGTTTGTAGCACGTTTCATTCCAAAATGGAAATTCTTATATAATCTTAACACTTTTCTTTTAAAAAAATTAAAAAAAAAAAGATTTATGTATGTGAGAGAGAGCGAGAGAGAGAGAGCATGTGAGTGGGAGGAGGAGCACAGAGGGAGGGAGAGGGACAAGACGACTTTGCGCTCAGCGTGGAGCCCATTGACAGGCTACATGTGAGGCTCCATGTGGGACTTGACCTCATGACTCAAGATCATGATCTGACCTGAAATCAAGAGTTGGACACTCAACCAGCTGAGCCACCCAGGCACCCTTACCTTACATTTTTTGAAACAGTTGCTCATTTTCGTGGGCAATACCCTTGATTACACTGCAGTTTTTCATACTTTTCAGAGACTGGGGAAGAAGTTTGGAGCATTTTTCTGGAAGCTCTATTTAGTTCCCTGGTATCCTAGAAACTGCTAACGAGAAAGTTCAATGCCCAAGTATCTCTGCTTATGGAGTCATAGAAGTTAGCATTGAAATGAACCTTGAGATCTCCAGGTTAAACCCCCTCATTTTATGAATGATGAAACTGGGGCTTAAGGTCGGGAAATAATGTTGAGGCTTCCTGACAACTAAGCGTCCAGGACTCTTCATTCTTGGATGAGGTGCATTCCTTCATTGAATTTCTGATCATACTAATGATTGCATTACTGCAGCATCTAGATGCCTTGAACTCTACTCCAACTCCCCCCGCGCCCCCACACACAGGCCACAAGAGGGTTCATCCTGATGAAGCTGAATGCCAGAGAAAACTTTGACCAGCTGTTCTCCTCTGTGTCTCCTCTGTGTGCGAAGGAACCTTGGGGATCTGTGAGCAATTAAAGGAATTTGCAAAACCACCTCTGTCCCCACTGTTGTTATTTTGATCCTTTTATCTCTAACAAAACATGCAACATGATTATATATAGAGAGAAAATGCTGCTGTAATTAATAGAGTAACCTTCATTTAAAGAGATAAAACACCATTCACTTAATTTTTTCTTCCTTTTTAAAAAAGATTTATTTATTTATTTTAGAGTGGCAGGGGCTGAGGGGAGCTGAGGGAGAGGGACATGGGGCTCCATCCCACAACCTTGAGATTATGACCTGAGCTAAAACCAAGAGTTGGACACTTAACTGACTGAGTTACCCAGAAGGCCCACCATTCACTTAATTTCTCTGTCTTAGTTTCGTTATCTATAAAACAGCAGTTACACTCTACCTTCTTCTAAGACTTTTGTTAGAGTTCAGTAAGAAAATTCATGCAAAGTGCTCAGAACCATCCTTGGCATGGAATCATCACTCAATAAAAATTAGTTTTACAAGTTAGTAATAACATTTAAGAGTGTTGCAGGTTTCGTTGTAGCTGTTGCTCATGCATTTTTCAAAATCAGGGGCTCCTCAATTGAAGTAAGAATCATATGAAGGCCAAAAAATATGTTTAGATATTAAATAAGGCTATTCACATTCAAAAAGATTGAGAAATAATGGTGTTAATTGCTTTTCATCTTACAAATAAAATCAGATCTCTGACCATTTTATTTGAAATTGCAATTTCCCACCAGTGATTCCTATGCCCTTTCCCTGCTTTATTTTTCTTTGTTATATATCCCCTCTTGATATACAAATGACTACTTAAGTTTAAATAAATAGCTCCTCTTCCCTCTTTCCTTCTTCATTAGAATATAAACACGGTGGTGCTTGATCTCTTTTGTCTGTTTTATTCATTTCAGCATTTAGAAGAATGAGAGCAAAGCATATAATGAATAAATATTTTTGAATTGAGTCTAGGAAATATTTTAGAAATGGGTTTTTATGACATAAGAATACCATAACATGAGTCCATAATGACAGCCACTTTTGTAATACTATTCTTAAAATGTCTGCCAAATTAAGGATATTTCATAGACTTTAAAAATTGTCTCCCACTTTTTTAGCAAGACTGATAGTTTGCAGTATAACTTAGCTTTGTTATAATAGTTGGCTGAAATAAAAAAAAAACTACATCTTTTGAGATTCAGATTTCTTTTTAAAACACCTGTAATTTAGTTAGTCTGCCTGTATTTCTTTGATAACATTTATTAAGTTCTAAACTGTATCAAGATGTATGAAGAAGAAAATTAAGATGGCTTATAATTTAATCAACCAGAAGATTTCGGCTGACATTCAAAAAAAGTTAAAATAACACATGCCTATATTTGAAGTTTTTTAAACAGAACACAAGGAAAAAATATAAGGCTGGAGTTCTCTTCTACTTGTAGCCAGAACACACATCATCACATAATCAGCGTAATACACTTTGAAGATCTTTCTGTATTGACAGGTGCATACTTATTTCATCCTTTTAATGGCTGCACAGTTTATACCATATGGGTGTATTACATTGGATTTAACTATTATTCTTATCTTAAACATTCAGTAGATGCACACACACTACAATAAACATCTTTGTATTATATCTTCCTATACTTTTGTTGTATATCCATGGGATCAGTATGTGTGTTCCCAGCAGTAGATGGCTTAGTCAAGGGATATGAAATTTAAAATATTAATAGGTATTGCCAAATAGCCCTACTGAAATATGGCTCCCTCAAATGTTTCAGAGGGTAACTTTCTGATTATATTTTAACGATTTTATTTTTATTTATTTATTTGACAGACAGAGATCACAAGTAAGCAGAGAGGCAGGCAGAGAGAGTGGAGGAAGCAGGCTCCCTGCTGAGCAGAGAGCCCGATGTGGCGCTTGTTCCCAGGACCCTAGGATCTGAGCCAAAAGCAGAGGCTTTAACCCACTGAACCACCCAGGCGCCCCTCTGATTATATTTTAATGTGATCATTTTATGTTTCATAGTTGTGGTTAAAAAAATGCTTCAGAAAAAATCTTCATTCAAACCAAGAGTATGAGATCAGATATAAAAATTGTTTCTCCAATATGCTCAGACTTAGCAGCATTTCTTCTTAGTAAGTCAGTGAGATTTTTGCACTTCCCTACCAACTCAGAGAAAAATGCTAGAATAAAAGCAACCCAAACCACTGAACATGTGACTGAATATCCTTCAATTTAAATTGGAATTGACATATATTTGAGTATCCATTGTGTAATGCCACGAGTTGAGTGAGATGCAGAGAATAGAATCCGTTATCACTGCCTGGGGAGGGTAGACAGAAACCGAACATTCTTCCCAAGCTTTTTATCCAAGTTTTTTAATGCAACTCATAGATAAGCCACTACTTATCTATAAACTGCTACTGCCCTGGGCTATTTGAATCATAAAAATTAAAGATTGCCGCACTTGCCTGCTGATCCACGCTCACTGGTAACTCACCTTTCCTGGTTTTCCTGAGCAGAGCCATAGGACATGAGACAAACAGTGTCCAGAAAGAATTTAGCCTGTAATCAGACAGAATATAGTGTCTTAAACATCAGACCCAAGCTCCAGATTGGGTGATTTTTCACTGGCTTCGGGGTTGGTTCAGGAGTTGAGGCTCCTAGACAATGTGACGTTTCCTGGTAAACAGTCACTAGACCAACCACCTCCCTACCCTCTAACACCCCCAAACTGGGATCTTCTCATATAGGAACTTCTAACAAGGAAGCCTAAACTGGAGAGGGTTTTGTTGTTGTTGTTTATTTATTTATTTATTTATTTTTCTGATTAGATTTTGAAGAGATTGTTTTTCCTCCAGGGTAGCTCCTTCAATTGTAAAGAAAACAAACTCTTGAAGTATTTTGCTGAACCACCATATCGATGATTAGGGGAACTTGAATTATAAGAGATTACCAGTTCTCAGTTCTCAGCAAACAATATCTGTTTCCATTTCCAAAAGCTTGAAAAGCATAGACGGACTTTATTTCAGCTAACAGCAAAAACTGCAAGAACAGAACCCTTACAAAATTATTCTGATCTCTTCTCTGGCTGTAAGTATTTTGAGGTAATTTAGAAAATGCTATAAATTAAAATGGTGACGTTAAAGCTTCTTGTTGGAGAAGATGTTAATAAATGAACTCATTGGCATCTTCACCTTTTATAAGATTTGACTGTTAGGAGGAAAAATCATTTTACGTTAGAAGGATAATTTTCCTTCAAATAAAGGTAACTATTTCTCTAATTTTGTTATTACCATTGCCCAGCATATAATATCAAATGTTTCCTTACTTATTAATTTTCAACATCTCTAGGCTTTTGGATATACCTACAATGACAGCCATTACCATACAATTTTCTTAGAAACATGAAACAGAATAGGAAGAATCTTCTGTTGGGGTGTCATCATGGAAGGGCAGTGATTGTGCAGCTCTTTTGGACCCTAAAGATCAGTGATATCACTGAACCGCTGAGGATAGATATGTGAGCATTTAGAGAATTCTAGTGTAGAGTGAAGTCCATTTCATTCTGATCTGTCACCGTCTGGTGTACTTGCCTCACAGGAACCATCTGTCTATAGGGCCGTTCAGCATAACTTACCCAACAGTTCAGAGGATGCTCTCATTTACCCCCAGCTGTAGGTACTTCCTTTCCATCTCCTTGTACATTTCTTGAATCTCTTTATTTCATATTATTTTTGTCTTCTGCACATGCCCCAGAATCTCAAGAAATGACATGTACTATTGTTAGGACAGGTCAGGGAGTGCAGGCACATGACTCATCTTTTGGTTAAAGGGTATGTTTGCTTTACTTGTTAGCTCTAGTTTAACTCATAGAAAAAACTTGATCTCAGCAAGGGAGTTCTCGGGCAGGATAATTCTTTAGGAAACATGAACCTTTAGTTCCTTTGAGATTTAAGCAAAGTAGTTATTTCTTTTTTTAAGAGAAAGGCAAATAAATTGCTATAGTCTGAGTTGTGTATTTTCATGCACAAAAGGGTAAGGTTGTTGGAAACATGATCTTCAGATTTGAAATATTAAGATTATGAATGAAATCACTATATCAGTCATTAAACAAAATCTTTGCTGCAGATGGCTGAAAAACCAAAAGGTTCCTCCTCACAATGAAAACGGTTTACATGATAATCCAAACAAGCTTTCCCCCTCCTATTGCTAACTAACACATGGCGCTATCTTAGAGATCTAACAATACCTAGAGTGTTGTCAAAATAAACACTCTGTGGAAACTCTGGGTTTCACAAATGATTACTTCAATCAGCAGTAACCCTGAAACTCCAAGTGAGGTACTATACAGGGTCCTCAGTTTTCAATGATTTTTCCCATTAAAGGGATTGTAATAGGTATTGCTCTTGAAAAGAAATATCTGACTCCATTTTTAAAAACCATTTAGAATAAATTGCTCAAAATTGGCTTCCCCCATAAGCCTGGGTGGCTCACTCATTAAGCATCTGCCTTCAGCTCAGGCCATGATATCAGAGTTCGAGCTTAGCATCCCGCTCCCTGCTTGCAAGAAGTCTGCTTCTCCCTCTCCCACACCCCCTGCTTGCATTCCCTCTCTCACTGTGTCTCTATCAAGTAAATAAATAAAATATTTTTTTTAAAAAATTGTTGGGGTGCCTCGGTGGCTCAGTTGGTCAAGCCACTGCCTTTGACTAGGGTCATGATCCTGGAGTTCCAATCCAGTCCCATTTCAGGCTTTCCCTACTCTGCAGTGAGCCTGCTTCTCCTTTTCCTTCTGCCTGCCACTCCCCTGGATTGTGCTCTCTCTCTTTCTCTCTCTCTGTCAAATAAATAAATAAAATCTTTAAAAAAAATTGTCTTCCCCTTTAAAAATGAAAGATAAAATATCTATCGATTCTTTTTTTTTTTTTTTTGAGAGAGAGAGAGAGAGAATGAAAGAGAAGGAGTGGGGGGAGGCAGAAGAAGAGGGAGAGAGAGAGAGAGAATCTTAATTCCATGCCCAGCCCCCATGTGGAGTTCCATCTCAGAGCCCTAAGATCATGACCTGAGCTAAAGTCAAGAGTAGGGACACTTAACCAGCTGAGCTACCCAGACACCCCCAAATATGTATTGATTCTTATTTTTTTCTGATTATAGAATATTCATTGAAGAAGATTTAGAAAATATGGAAAAGTGTAAAGAGGAAGATTAAAATCATTTTTAATAAGCAGACAATACTCACTTCAATATTCTAAGTAAATATTCCTTCTTTTCAATATTGTACTAGAGATCCTATAGTATTACTTACAGACAACATGATTCTATGTGTAGAAAATTCAAAAGAATCTATGGAGATATACTGAAGTTAATAAATGAATTTATAAGATTACTGGATGTGGTTTATTATAGAAATGTTTATTATAGAAAAAATGTTTCTATAAACGAGCAAAAGCAAATTTAAACTGGAAAGATTTAAAACAGCCTCAGCAAGTGTACTCTTTACATCTGATGATGATTATACTTCTATGAGAGGGTCACAGTATAGCTTGAGGTGGGCTAATATGGGTATTGTGCTAAGGTGAAGCAGGAAAAAAAATAGTGCAATGAAAAAAGAACACTATGGGAATAGAGAATGTGGAGACTTCTGTTTTCCTCTTGATTTTTTGGTAACCAACTATGTGTTCCTCAACAAATCCCTTTACTTTGCTGAAATTGTTTTCTCTTTTGAAAGTAAGTATTCTTCAAACTTATTTCAAAAAATATTAATTATATCTCTAATATGGAAAACAGCTAAAATAAATATTCCTCAAATAACTTATATTTTCACTATGTGGTGGGAAATAACTATCCGAGCAGGTCTAAAGACTCTTGGAAGTACAGCAGGGATACCCCTGCTCCAAGGTGATATGCTTTAACATGCATGGCAGTAACTTATCCCACACAAGTCAGCTGGAACCAGAATATAGGTACCTGGTTCAGTCTGTTCTCTTTCTCCTGTACTGTGTTGAGACTTTAAATATTGAGATCTCAGGCTAAGAAGGAAAACAGAGTGGTGTGCTGAAGACTACTGTTGAAGACACTGGTACCACGGGTGTGGTACAGGAGTTTCACTGTTCAGTGTCTGGGAAGATAAACAGGAGAAAAAATATATGGTGCTGTGCAAGGAAAATACCCCATTTAAGTATATACACTTCTTTATCTAGTTGGTTCTTTGAGGCCCTAAAATTAAATACATTTTTCTTATGGTCATTTGGAGCAAAGGACAAATGCCAGCATTCATAACCTAGAGAGAGAAAAGTCAGAAGGAAATAGGATGAGCTTATGTAGGGTTGTTAAGTAATGTGGACAGAGAAATGAGAAGGTCATGTGTCATGGCACAGGAAAGCACAGGTGGTGAGAGATAAATGGGGTAAGGAGGAATGCTTGAGATGGAGTGCCAATAGCTGTGATTCAAATACTAGAGCTGACCTGGCATCAACAGAGAAGCTGGTAGCTTCTCAATGATGTTCATGGGTTCTCCATCTTGAGTCTCTATGGATGCCTAAATGACATATCCCACTCAAGGTTTTTTTCTAGAGTGGTGATTGGCGAACTAGAGCCAGGGAGGCGGATCTAGCTTGCTACCTATTTTGCAGATGAAGTTTTATTGGAATAGAGTCACACAATTAATCATTGTCGAAAGCTACCTTTGCACTACAACAGTAGAGTCATTGCAAAAGACCTATACAGCCTGCAAAGACTAATGTATTTATTACGTGGCCCCTTACAGAAAGTTTTCTTTAAACAGTATTTGGACACATGATGCTGAGAAACAAAGCACATTATGAAATTAACCAGCTGAACAGTTTCAGCAGCTGCAGGCCCTCTACAGTGTTGGCTGGTTGGGCGCCTGGGTGGCTCAGTGGGTTAAGCCTCTTCCTTCAGCTCAGATCATGATCCCAGGGTCCTGGGATTGAGTCCTGCATTGGGTTCTTTGCTCAGCAGAAAGCCTGCTTCTTCCTCTCTCTCTGCCTGCCTCTCTGCCTACTTGTGATCTCTGTCTGTCAAATAAAATACATAAAATCTTAAAAAAAATAAAGTGTTGGCTGGTGACACAGAATACCTTTTTCAATAAAATGCTCCAAATCTGTAAAAAGCAGAAAGTTGCTACTGAGCTTAAATGTGTAGACTGACCAGCAGAAAAAACCTTCATTGTGAAGGAACAGAAGGGTGTAGAGGAAATTAGAGCCAGGACATGGAAATTTGAAATGGAGCAATTATAATTTTTCCACAAGGAGAATATGTATTCTGTTAAAAATCTTTACTCCTTTCTTAATGATAATAGATTCACAGTCAAATGATATTTTCTGCCAAGAAAATAACCCCAAAACATAAGATAATGAACAGTGGAAGCTGCTATCTGAAGGCTTTTTCATATGCTAACTATTCACATGCTAACTTATCATTATAGGAAAAATACTATAATTTCTTATTAGAGCCAAGGCTAATGACCCCATCTATTTTCTCAGCCCTTTCGAGGGCACTTTGTCAATCCATGTGTGAGTAGATAAAGTAAAATTACAAATTGAATTATTTCACTCAGAGAATCAGAAATCAAGACTCTCAAATGGAGGAAAAAGAAGTTTGCTTTGGATGGACCTCAGGCTACCACTCTCTTTTTGTCTTTTATTACTAAAATTATTTCAGGGACCGTCTAAATTGACTATTTAATTTCTTAATGGCTCTTCTTCGTTAACTTCACTCTTTGCAACTAGAGTTACAAATACAACAGCCTACCCAAAGTATTCACTCAGTGACCACCAGGAACCTCCTAACTGCCAAACCGAAGGACTACCTTTCAATCTGCTATTGGTTTCTGAGATATCTTCCCACCCACGTTTTTCTCAGGAAATTCCTCTCTTTCTTCCTGTGGTTCTCTTCTTACTCCTCTCTGGAATTCAATCCTCAGTTTCTTTTCTTTCTTCAGATATTTCATCTACGTCCACGGATTTATCCTTTACCTTTGTGTTGATTACTTCCTAGCCCACCGATCTCTGTACAACTGACCCTTGAACAATGTGGGAATTAGGTGTGTGGATCTCTCATGCAGTCAAAAATCCACGTATAACTTCTGAGGCCCTAAAAATGAAACGTCTACTATTGACTGGAAACCTTACTGATAACACAAACAAGGAACACATATTTTGTATGCTGTATGTATTAGACACTGTTTTCTTACAACGAAGTAAGTTGGAGGAAAAATGTTACTGACAAAATCATGAGGAAGAGAAAGGACATTTACAGTACTGTCCTGTAAAAAATCCACATAGAATGGACCCATGCAGTTGAAATCCATGCTGTTCAGAGGTCAACTATATTCAAATGTTCAGTAATAGTATCCAAACAGAACATCACATCACAGTGATGGCATCCTTTCTCCCCTACTTCCTATATTCTACTGGAGGCTAAATCCTGTGCTGTACTCTCTGAAGTGTCTCTTGTCTATGCACTTTCATCTTTTTTACCTCTTCCTCGTGTCTATAGCCACAACTCTACTTCCATGAATGGATGAACTCAAAACTGGAAGATCCCTTCAGTGGCTTCTGTGGTGCTATTGTTCCTCCTAAACTACTCTTCCTGGTTAGTCCGTCTAGAGTTCACCTCTCAGTGGCACAACTCTACTCAGAATGTTGATGGTGCTCTTTTCTGAAGACCACTGAATTACGAACAGAGTTCTAACGCCTGATATTTGAAACCCTGAACAATTTGGTTCCATATTACCTTTTTAGAATTACTTCCTCTCCTTCCTTTTGCATACTCCGTTAGCCGACCAAATTGGACAATTTGCTCAAAATGGGCTATGGAATCTCCTGACAGTGTCCTTCTTTCTTGAAACTTTTTCTTCCCCAGTTTTGTATTCTGAAATATTAGTGTATTATGTATTTGTTCTTCAAGGTCCACTCCAAGTGTATTTCCTTCTTAAACCTTTCTGTATTTCATGAACACTTTCACTCTTATGATCAGAAACTACATGATTCCTCTATCCTTTAAGTTTACATAACTCTTTTTTTTCTTATTTTTTAACCTCATGTATGAAATGTATTACTCCCAGGGCTTATGATTATTTACTTGCTGTATTATCACCTCCTCTCTCTTACTCCATGTGATATGTTCAAATTTCCTTAATAACAGAGCCTGAATAATATATTCATCTTTATAACTGAGTAAAAAAAAAAGTTGAATAAATGTTGACTGAATTGAGTTGTCCATACACATGAATTTGCAAGAAAACGACTGAATTTTACATTATGTCTATACATATATGCCCTTAGCTAGAATTCTACTATGCAGGTTTTCATTAATCTGGCATAAGAGACAGCAGTCTTTCCTACAGCAGAGGGCTTCAAAAATTGTTTTTACTTACATGCTTACTGACTTGTTGAGCAATGCATAATGATGTTATTAAGTTGAGTAAACCCTTTGGCGATTCTTTGGAATGCAAAGAAAATGAACTACTATTTAGACTCTTAATCTAAAACTTCCTTAATATAGACAGGAATAGAAATATAGTTTGAGATTGAAACAAGTCAAACCTCTGCAAGATTTTGCCCCTCCTAGGGTTATAGAAAAATCTGGACTCGGTTTTTAATTCAGGAGTTTTGGAGAAAAGGCAAGAAAAAAGGTGACTGAGGTCAAAGGAGTCCTGCACAAATTCTTGAATCGGCTTCCTAGTTTGCTCCTTGTCCCATGCATCTTGAACATTATTATCAAGTTTTCTGTCTTAATCTGTTCTGGCTGCTGAAACAAAAATGCCATGGACTGAGTGGCTTAGCAGCAGCAGAGATTTATTCTGCACAGTTCGGGAGGCTTGGGAAGTCCAAGGTCAGGGTGCTGGCAGATGTGAAATCTGGTGAGGGGCCACTTCTTGGTTCATAGACGGCAGAAGGGGCAAGAGAGCTCTCCAAGATCTCTTTTATCTTTTAAGGCACTAATCCTATTCATTGGGCTAGGCTCTTACAACCTAATCACCACCCAAATCCCCACCTCCAAATACCATCACACTGGGCATTAGGTTTCAATGTATGAATTTGGAGAGATGTAACCACTCACTCAAAAGCTCCACCATAATGGAAATAACAGTTTAATATTTGGGGAGCATTTTATGGCTTGCAAAACGCCTTTTCAAAATGCCATAGGCTCAGTGATATCTATTCGCCCAATCAATATTATGGTCAATACATAAATTGATCAAAATTATGATCAATATATAAATCCTTACCTAGCACCTGTTACACACCAGATATTATGTAGAAACTTAAAGAGAAAAAGATGAATGAATTTGGTCAATTTTTCAAGAACTTTAGATAAAAGATAATAATAGTTGAATGGAAAAATGAATACGAGCATACTGCAATTGTAAGAAACTTATCAAAGAAATCATAACCTCTCATGTGCATGTAACCACTTATTTTTGTTTCTTTAGCTTACATTTATTATAATTGCCATTATCATTATTTAAAGCCTTTTGTTCACTCGTTTAGCAAAAATTTACTGTAAGGCACTGTTTTAGGCACTAGACAGGGAAAAAATCATGTCTTCATGGAATTTATAATTATTGGGCAGAAAAGAGTGAAAACAAACTAAATGAGCAAATAACAGGTTTTTTTGGGCAGCATTTATTTAATATAATTAAAATATTATATCCTTCTAAAAATGCAGGTCATTCTCTTGCCTTTATGCTTTCTTAGAGGAAATCTGCCCAGTCTGGGCTCAGAAAATCGAATCCTATAGAATCTGCGGCAGGTCTCATGATTCTGCCTCTTGGGCAAGACTGATGGACCAGGATAGGGCAGGAGGAGTCAACTGGACTTTATGTGCCCAGGTCACGGAGGGGAACTTCAGTGAGACATAATGTGAACCTTACTTCAGCCATATGCAAGGAGAAGCAGAGAACCGCTCTCCGCAGAGGGACAGAAGAATGAAGTGGGGACTTGAAGGAATGTACCCAGAGAGTATAAATGTTGTCTCTCGCGAGGCTCAGCTACACTTCCTTCCCTTGAATCCCATAAGGTACACCTGTTCCCTTTCCATAGCACCTAGCAACCATTTTTCTACTCTCTGCTTCTTAGAGTTTGACTTTGTCTTTTTACTCCACATGTAAGTGATACCATGTAGTATTTGTCTTTATCTGGTTTATTTCACTTAGCATAATGCCATCAAGTTTCATCCATTTCATCACATGATGGGATTTCCTTCTTTCTCATAGCTGAATAATATTTTGTCACACACACACACACACGCACACACACACACACCACTTTATTCGTTTATCTGTTGATGGACACAGGTTGTTTCCACATGTTCGCTATTGTGAATAATGTTGCAAAGAATGTGAGAGTGGAAACATCTCTTCAAGATTCTGTTTTCGTTTCCTTTGGATATATAACCAGTAGGGGAATTACTGGATCATAGTGTAGTTCTATTTTTAATTTTTTGAGGAACCTCCATACCGTTTTCTAGAATGACTGTACCAGTTTGTGTTCCCACCAACAGTGCATGAGGCTTCCCTTTTCTCCACATCTTTGCTAACAGTTGTCATCTCTTGTCTTTTTGATAATAGCCATTCTGACAGGTGTGAGGTAATGGCTTGCTGTGGTTTGGATTTGCATTTCCCTGATGCTGAGTGATGTTGAGCAACTTTTTTTTTTTTAGCATCTTTTCATGTGTCTGTTGGCCGTTTGTACAGCCTTCATTTTTATGCAGGTAAAGTATCATTAATAAAGGAGAATCTAAGTCTCCGGATACATTAGTGATTAGCCAAGTTAATGCAACAAATCAATGGTAAAGGGGGAATTAGAGGTCTTCTGCTGTCTAGTGGAACTTGTTTCACTTCGTTTTTTATTAGCTTTCAGCACTCCCATGGCCACCCAAACCATTCTGTTAAGCTTATTTTACTTTAATAGACTGCTAATGTTTTGAGTGTAATCAGAAAAAAGCCTTTCTATAAACTAGATCTAAAAAAAGAGTAAGGACCTAATAAGCACTCTTGGCAGTTTAATTTTAATGTTTAGTTAAAGTATTTTCTTTATTTTTTAAAGTAACCTATTTATATTGTTAAAAAAAAAAACCAGAATTCAGTTTTAAGGCAGCAAAACAATGCCACTACTTTGGCCTGTCTTACTTCCTTGTCTTCTTTCTAGGACCAGTCACTTTGAATTAGAGCTGGTTTGTTTTTCTTTTCTTTTCTTTTTTGTTTCTTATCTTTGTATTTCTTAGTACTAGTACCCACAAAACTCCATTTATCCCAGTCCCAGGTCTCTGTTATAGTTTTTATGTACACTCCATTATACACCGTTATAATTTATGCTGTAAACTATGCATTCATAGGAAGGATAACATTGCCCTCAAGAGGATAAAATTTGATTGTTGGTAGGGGTGGTGAAAAATTCTTAGATATTACAATAGTCTGTAGCCCTGTAAAGTTTAACCGTACCCAGTAGAACCTTATTCCTTAGAATTTAACTTTTCTCATTGTTGTTTTGTTTTGTTTTGTTTTGTTTTAGGAATCATGCAAGCAGCACTGACATCGAGTTTATGGAAGAGTTGCAGAATGTATACAAGATCAGTGCTAAAGTCCATGGTGAGCAGGTGACTTCTTTTCTTTGATTGTTTGCTCTGTCTTGAGGCATATTGCAAGAGGAGCCATAATCATCAGATGTTGTTTGTGTGACTTGGGCCTTGAGAATGAAATAAAAATAGTTTATGCTTTTCATTCAATTCTATAAGTTATTCAGTCTATTGTATTAAGTGCTGAAAAGAAAAAAATGTTGACAATATCCAAGTGAATATCTAGCAGTGATTTAAAAGTCATTTTCTCATACCAAACAAAAGCTAAAAGTTGAGTTCCTTAAAAATAATTTTTAAGCAACTTAATTTTTAAATTACAGCTAACTCTTAAGTAATATAGCTTTGAACTACATGAGTCCAGGTATATACAAATTTTTTTGATAAGTACAGCGCAGTACTATAAATGCGTTTTCTCTTCCTTATGATTTTCTTAATTACATTTCCTCTCCTCTAATTTACTTTATTGTAAAAATACCATATAAAATACATATATAAAATATCTGTTAATCAAATATTTATGTTACTGGTAAGGTTTCTGGTCAGCAATAGGCTACTAGTAGTTAATTTTAGGGGAGTCAAAAATTCTCTCTGGATGTTTTACTGTGCAAGGGGTTAACATCCTTGACCCCTGCATTGTTCAAGAGCCAACTGTAAATCACTTTAAAAAAATAAGTTTCAAAACCTCTTATTACTGTGTGCTGTATATGTTGATAATTTGCATATTAATTTCATACATTATAATTTATGGAACTAAAGTTACCACAGAAAAATCACACAGTTATGAAATTGTTACATGAAACTAACTTTTTAATATTCTAACTTTTAAAAGTGTAGTCACTCTGAAACCTGTGTCGAGCAAAAAGAGTAAACTTTATTTTTTTCTTTTCATGTATAAAGTACAGATACTCATATGACATATAAGTAGGTATACAATGTATCATGAATACTAGCACTTCATTGCAGGGGATGAGTAATTAGGAATAAAAGGTCGAAAAAGTTTCTTAAGGAGTGATAATGAAAAAAAGATTGTGAGGCTGATTTAAACTATCATATGTATTTCAAAGAAATTAAAAGGAAAAAAATAATTGCTTCTTTATGTACATCCACAATTTTATCATTTCTGATCTTCACTCTGTGTGTAAGATTTGATTTTCCAGACCTAGTGTCTCCTGCTGGAGAAGATGGGGAAGTGGTTGATTGTCTTGAATGAGGTAATCTGATGGCTCCAAGTCCTTTGCGGGTTAAAAAGTGACTGTTCAGTATTCACTCCACGTGCCTTTTAGCATAAGTGCCTTTAGCATATAGCTTGCTCTAAGTCAGACACTATTTTTCCATCTGCTTTCTGTTTCCAAAAGTTACTGAAATATTATGTCTACTGACATCTCTGTTCTTCTTTTCCTTTTGGATTTACAACATTTTATTTCTTTCCTACTATAACGGAGATGGATGAAATAAGTTTATATGGCCAATTACTATGTCCAGTGGAAATTCATGTAGCTTCCTAGATGGGAATAAACATAATGTTTTAACCATATTCATTTAACCAGATTCTCCCCCATCCTCCCTCCCCCTCCTAAAAAAAAATAACATGCATAAATCTTTTTGAATTTCTTCTGTAAATTAAGCTTTGCAATCCATTTTGATAACAGATATAAAGAATACAATTCATGAGGCTGTGAAGGAAACATTTGTATTCAGCTCCGAGCTGAACTTGCCTGGGGTACTATTTATGATAGATGAATGCTGCGGTTTTATGGTTTCTCCTAAAACTGACATTTAGGGATTAAGAGGTATTGTTACCCCACTGGGCACTGGGGAGATATATGCCAGAGGAGGCAGGAAAACAAAGGGGGTAGCAGAGAATTAGTTACAAAACTGTGGTGATTTCATTATTTTACGAGGACTAGACAGTTGAATGAAACTGTGCTTGAATAAAAGTGCTTTTTCTTCTCTTCTTTCCAGTGATACTAGAGGAAATCAGTTGGGGACAACAGTTACAAAATAGGCTGGATGAATGAACAATCTCCAGTGTTAGCTCACCATGCAAAATCCTCAAGACGGTGTGGACATAGCCCTACCCTCCAGGAAAAGAGACCTCAAAAACCTTTTATTGACACCATGGGATATGCCAGTTGACCTTTCAAGTGATTACATCAGCTCTATCTTTTCTAGAGGTGAGGCACTCTATTTGAATAAAAACAGCGTTGTCTCAGGCTTAGAAGTATGAAAGAGAACAAAGATAAATCCCATTATAGGAATTCATAGTTCCTACAGTCTACTCTTTTTTAAAACCCATTTATTGAAGCATGGTTGACATATAAAACATTGTATGTATTTAATGTTTACAACTTGATGAGTTTGGAAGTATATACCTGTGAAGTTATCACCACACTCTATGCCATAAACACACCCATCACCTCCAGAAGTTTTCTCCCGCACTCATTATTATTTTGTGTGTGTGATAGTAACGCTTAACAGAAGTTCTACCCTCTTAGCAAAATTTTAAGTATACAATACAGTATTGCTCACTATGGCATTATGCTATAGAATCTGTAGGATAGACCTCTAGGATTTATTCGTCTTGTATAACTGGACACTTGTACCCTTTGACTAATAGCTGCACATTACCCCCTTCCTTCAGTCCCTGACAGCTACCATTCTACTTTCTGCTTCTGTGAGTTTGTATCCAGTCTACTGTTGATGCAATACAGTTACCAAATTTAGAAGCAATTGTTTCAGTGCTTTCATTTAGTATACAGTTTATATTATTCCTATTTTAGTATTATTGTTTCAATATTATTATTAATTGCTTTTTTTTCCCTCTGCAGTACAGAATCCAGACCAGGATCACATGTTTCATTTAGTCATCATTGTCTCTCTTGATACAAGAACAGATTTCTGAATTTCCGTGGTCATTAGTGGCATTGACAATTTTGAAGAATAAAGGTCAGCTACTTTTAGAGTACTCATCACTTTGGGTTTGTCTGATAGTGTTGCATCTGGAGATGACATCAATTGGTTTTTGAATTTCAAATCATCACTGCATTTTGAGAATAAGTGCATTTTGGGAATACCCGCATTTGATGTACTAGTATATATTTAGCATTTTCGTCTCTATGTTCATGAGAAAGACAAGCCTTAATTTTTCTTTCTTGAAATATATTTGTCAAGTTTTAGTGTTAAGCTTGGGTTGGCTATATTAATGAGTTGTTTGCTATTTTTCTATATTGTGGAAAAGTTTGTTTTCCAAGACTGATGTTATTTTAAAATATTTACTAGTAAGTCCAATACGGGTCTGAGTTTTTGAGGAGTAAATAATTTAATAAAATATACAATCAATTTAATAGAAACAGGGCTTTAAGGTTTATCTATTTCTTTAATTTTGTCATTTGTGCTAAGTTTTTTTCTAGTAATTTGTCCATTTTCCCTTTTTTCTTTCTTTGCCCTGAAATTGCTCAAAATATGCTTCTAATTTATTTTTAGTTTCTGTAGCCTCTTCAGTGATATCTTTTTAAATTTTTCCTGATATTAAAATTTTTATAACTAATAATTATTCTCTGTGTCTTAAGGTTTCTCAATTTTATTATTTTTTCAAAGCTCTAATTTTTAGTCTGTTGATTTTATCTTTAGCATGTTTGTTTTCTATTTTATTGATTTCCTCTCTTTATAATTTTCTTTTCATTTAGTTTAGGTTTAATTTTTTAAAAATGTTTAATAAACTTATATCACTTGTCTTCAGTCTCTTCCCCTTAACGCATATATTTTAAAGTTTTTAAATTTCCCTTTGAACACTGATTTCACTTTATTCTGTAAGACTTAATATGTTGCATTTCTTATTTAAATTAAAATATTTTCTAATATCTACTTCTATTATGCCTTTGATCCATAGATAATCTAGAAGTATATTACTTAGTTTCCAAATATTTTATTATTATTTTTCCCAGGAAATATTTATTTTCTTCTTTATGCTCAGAAATAAAGAAGTGACCTTGTCCCCCCAGAATGTCTCCTCTTGAAGGAAAAGAAAGGAAGTATGTGTGGGGTGGGCTGGCTTTTGGTGTGAGGTCCAATGTGGGAGCTCTTTCTCCCTATCTTCCCTACAGTCACTCCTCTTTTCAGCATCCCCTTCCAAAAAATACAGGTTTGAACACACCACCCACTGGGGGGTTGGGGAGGCACAGCTGAAGTCAAAAAAGCAATGTTCACGTTCAACAGGAGATGGGTTCAGTGCATGTTTGGGGCCAACTGATGAGGGAGCGAAGGAGGGAAGGTTGGCTGAAAGTGGTTGAATGGAGGGATGGCAGAGAAGCTGGGACCCTCCCTCTCCTAGCGCCACACATCCTTTCCTTGCAGCCCTCTTCTAGCAAAACTGATCCTTGCATTCCTTGTCTTTCATCCCCTTCAGCCCAGGTGGCCAAAGTCCTCAAACACAACATCCTCATCAGTGGCATAGTTGGTGTCCACAGGGGCATCTATTTCAGGAGCAGCTATCTGGGATGATGTGGTGGTGGGGTTTGGGGTGTATAAAAACAAAAGGCAGCTCCACAGAGGCTACCCCACCATGTGACACCACCAGCTCACCTTGACCCTGTAGGACATCAGGATTCCAGCACCTCCTTGTTGGCAGCCTCCTACACAATGGTGCTGGAAGCCAGGTTGGTGTTCTCATGCTTGAGATACTCTTCCAGGACAAGACCATGCTTCTTCCAGTTGTCACTCAGCCGCGGGGTGATGGTATACACCTTCAGAACAGGGAGCTGGGTGATACCTGGTCATTTTGTTCGATATGAGTCACAGGACACTTATCCTGGGTAGCAGAAGAGGCAGATGTCACATGTTATCTCAGAGAGACTTTGATTTTCTTGATGGTCTGGATGGAGATGTTAGTGACATGGACATTGACACGTAGAGGCTCCCCATGATCGTTCAGAGCCTTGTCCATGGAAGTCTCAAGGTGCAGGGCTGGTCAGATATGATGTGGTGGGTGGTTTCTACTGAAGGCTGGGGCCTAGTTTCTCTGGGGCAAGTTGCACCTTTCAGATCACCAGATGTATGGACCTCCTTTGGTGTTTTTTCTCTTCTAACAATTTGGCAGAGAAGGCTCAAATCTCAGAGTCTGCTGTATAGGCCTTCCCTGTGTCCTCTGGGCCTGGCTGCAGTATGATGAACCAGGGCAGATTCTGGGATATTATATCCAGGTCCTCACGGCATAGTGGAAGTGAGGAAGTGCAGATGAGGTAGCAAACACCTTGCGGTCCTTTAAGTACTCAGGGTCCACAAGCACCATGCCATCCACAGGGTCACTTTGTCCAGGTGTTCTACAAAGTCCTGCTTGCCCAAGTACACCTTGAGTTTGCAGTCAGGGCTCGACTTTTTGAAGACCCTGGCTCCTGGTTTCCCTGCATGGTGCATAGACCTGCTGTCCGCTGGGTTTATGGCTTGCCGGCAGCCTCCAGTCCTTTGGTCTGGTCCCTACTTCTCCCCACACCACTGCACACGCGCGCCCTGGGCTTCCAACTATTTAGAATACTTGTGCGGAACTAAATTCAACTGCTGTTTGGGATTATATTTCTATATCTCCATCCTCTAAATCATTGAGACTTGCCTTATGGCTCAATGTATGATCATTTACCAGCATACGGTAAATGTTTCTCATGCCCCTGAAAAGTGTGTGTGAAAATTTGCAGTATTTTATCTATTAATTAGGCCAAATTTATTAAGAGTGTCCTTCCAATCTTCTATCAGTGAGACGGTTGAGAAGTGCATTAAAATCTCCCAACAGCATTACCCATCCCTTGGTTATTTTCAACATCTTCCTAGCTTGCCCACCCCCCCAAGCTTCACCTCCACTTTCATCACTATGGAGTAGCCAAAGCTCCTACAGGCTGTATTTTGTTAAGACTTTGGCCCACAGCACTCATATATTAGAAAATTCCTTAAAAGGAAAAGTGGCAGAGAATTTCTCTTACTACAGTCGATTTTCCTTTTCTGAGGTTTCTTTGTTGCTAAAGTATTTCTTGCACTTATTGTTCTTTTTAAGTTCAGCATTTAGTGTTGCTTTTCTAGGAGGTCTGGTTTGATAGAAAGGACTCTGCCAGAAAGAGAATCAAAATCACACATGCATAGTTTCTGATTGGTAAAGTAACATCCATGTTTTGCAGAGATTTGGAAAGTTAGAAAAGTAAAAGGAGAAATTGAAAGATGCTCCAACATCTTCGCCTGGTTACTTACTAGTCATCTTTCTGTTTTCTGCCTCAATTAACTTCTTCAGAGTCAGATCAACCTTCATTTATATTAAATTAGATGCTATTCATAGCAGCTTGTTTTTTTTTGTTGTTGTTTTCTTGGTTTACACTTTTTAAATGATGTGTTATTATAGATTTATTTTTGTATTCATTTGATTAACATTTGTCTCTTTCACTAGATTATTAGTTCTAGTGTGGCGTGGACCATGTCTGCTACTTTCTGTAAACATAGTATCCATTATCGCCTATTTGATATTTATAAAATGTGCTTTTGAACAGTATTTCTTTCTTATATGTATATATGTGTGTACTTTCAACTAATATTCTATTATGCATATAATATTTATATGTACTTTTCCATTTTCTGTATTTTAAAAATTCATTTGACAGCATATCATAAACATTTTGCATGTGAAGACTGTCATCTAAGAATAGCTCGGTCACCAATTACTTGAAGTCTGGCATGTCAATTAACATTTTTAAGGCTCAGTTTCCTCATCTGTAAAATAAGGAAATGACAGGTGCTCTAACTACTCCTTCGGATAATTGCCAAAAGTCAATAAACTCACAGGTGTACAAGGAAGTTATGAAATAAAAGATACTGAACATGAAACAGTTAAGCAATGAGGGACGGAACTGTTGTTCCCGTTGTTGCCTGGTCAATTGTCTACACAAAGGCCACTAGGGCCATGTGTGATTTGACAGATCCATGTTCACCTCAGATCTCCAAGAAAGATGTAATGCTTTCTACTGACCACATAGACAGAGAAGCTTCACACATGGAATGTTTACATCGTGGCAGAGGGATGAGTGTCACAGAGCAATTAGGTAAGAAAACAACACAGAACAAGAAGAAGCTATTTCTATTATAGAAAAGTATGCAATTAGCTTTTCGTAGAGCACTTTAGAGAGAGGCAAACATCTGCAGAAATGCAATAAACACTCAGTTGCTTCTAAGTAAGTGCATGAGTGAAAAGAAATAATTGCAGTTATTAATAAGGGATGAGAAGGGGAAAAAGCTCTCCTGTCTTAGAAGATTTGAAAGAAAATCACTGAGACAAATCCAGATGAGATCAGATCATTTTTCTTTTTCTAGCTATGCTGGGTTATCAGCAGGTGATATGAGAAGTTTTCCAGTTTACTTAATTATCTCATTAATTCATTTATTTTGCTCTTTCGGTTATCATACACATATGGCAGCATTATCATTACTGAATATTGCTTCGTTACCACAAATATTTCTGTTTTCTTGATAAATTCTTGAGATTAAGTGAAAATCTTCAAGTATTGCTATATGTAAATCCTGGATGAGTGGCTCTGCCTAACCATTAGAGTCAAACTTCCGGTAGCCAGAGTTTGCAAAACTAGAACAGCGTCACCTACATACTGCTCTCTCTCAAGAATGATCCCTCCCAGGTAAACTTCACATTATTTATTTTGAAGAATAAAGGTTAAAAAAAACCACAACACTGTATAATTGCAAGGTATCCATATAGAAATACTCCAGAGTAATAGACTGCTTGTCCCCATAATATAAATTCCACTTTCCTTAAATTTTCCGGGGACAGTGGAGGGGAATTCTAGTATATTCCCAAGAGTAACAAAGTAATTATAAAGCAGTTCTAAGTTCCTTTTATTTGGAAAGTGTTGCATTACTCTGGAACTAGAATCATTTCAAGAGAGAATTTGGCAATAAATATATTTCCCAAATGCTTGTTCTTTTAAATTCTATCTGGCAAAGTGGCCATTTAGTCAACAGAGTGAGAAAATAGAGATTTAGTCTAGAGCTTAATTGGACTAGGACTGAGTGTAGAAACTAGAAGAAGCTGAAAGATTCATCAACCTGTGGTTTCTCCAATTTTATAAATGATTATTGGTGACTAATGAGGCATTCTCCTACCTCCTCCATACCATTTGTGGAGAAAAGAAGCACAGAAAATACCCTGCTTTGACATTGCTATACTAAGGTGATTCCATTTGTTGAAGATGCCAAGTGAATACAATTACTCCCGTTCATTAATTCCTAGTTAAATCAGCTTTAGTACAATGAGAAACTTGGAAAGTTATGAGAATTCAAGAATGCCAAGGTAGTAAAATATAGAAGCACATTTGCAATTGTGAATTATTCAGAACTCAAGATAGACAATTTATTACTACTTGTTGCTATAATAAATCCCCACTAATGGAACTGTATTAATTTGGAGTTTGGGATGATTTGAAGTCTTGGCTGAGATCTGTCATTTTATTCCTTACAAAGACAGAGTTTGGAAAGCAAGTTAGTAGTTAAGCGATAAGGATAATACATATTTTAAAAATCTAGGCTCTCTGCTGTCCTTCTTTTTAAATACATAATAAATGCCATTATTACATTTTTGACCCAGCAAGAGAGGAAGATGCAAAAGCAGATCTTGTCATATGTGAAGCAGTAGTAATAAAACCCTTAGACGATTGAAAAGAAGAGGAGGAGAGATAAAAAGTTTAAGGAAGTAGTGGGCAAGAGATAGTCATGAGTAGCAGTGTGCTGGTGAATATTTAACCATTGTGGAATTTGTTCATTTCTGTTGTATAAATACTCACATTATGGAAAATTTCAGGCTACAAATCTGATACTATTGAGGGCAAAGATAGAAAGAGAAAATATACATAAGTAACTTCAAAGGCATAGGTAATTGTAAAGTCTATTTTATTAGTAAAATGCTAATAAAATAAGTAAAAATGTATTAAGATCATTAGGATGTAATGATTTGGAGTATGCATTACCTTTTTTAAAATTTTTTTTTAATTTTTTTATAAACATATAATATATTTTTATCCCCAGGGGTACAGGTCTGTGAATCGCCAGGTTTACACACTTCACAGCACTCACCATAGCACATACCCTCCCCAATGTCCATAACCCCACCCCCTTCTCCCAACCCCCCTCCCCCCAGCAACCCTCAGTTTGTTTTGTGAGGTTAAGAGTCACTTATGGTTTGTCTCCCTCCCAATCCCATCTTGTTTCATTTATTCTTCTCCTACCCACTTAAGCCCCCATGTTGCATCACCACTTCCTCATATCAGGGAGATCATATGATAGTTGTCTTTCTCCGATTGACTTATTTCGCTAAGCATGATACCCTCTAGTTCCATCCACATTGCCTTTTTTTTTAAATTAACTTAAATGTAAGTTTATATGATTTAATTTAAAATAAAATCTGTATTTAACAACCAGCTGGTGACCTTTCTGAACTTTGATGAACTGGGATGAATAAGCTAGCACTAGTACACCACTAAATCTTGGTACCACTCTCTGTCCCAGAGTTGAAACCTGGGGGATAGCAAAACATATCCAAATACATTGTGGGGAATCCAAAAATACTGGACCTTGAACTCTGATACCCTGGACACGGACTGAAAAGATTACAAAGCTTGGAGAGAAGACCTGGATTCAAAATGGTGTTAAAACCAATAAATATGGCGGTGAACAAGCCAGCAACAACACTGGAGGAAGCAAATGGACTAGGGATTCTTTTATTAGCTGTGGGAAGCCTATTTGTGATCTCCACAGCTCTTCTGTGAGAGAGTGTCAAGAGAGTAACAAGAAGATAGTAATAAAATTGATGGAACAGAAAAGGCGTTGAGTAGGTGCTATGACCAGGAACACACATTTCTGAGTGGGTACCTGCATAAAGCCTTAAAAAACCAAATGGAAAGACTCATTCAAAATGAATACCAGTGGTAGACGCTGAGGAGGTCAGTACGACAAAGCCAATCGCAGTGGCAGCGAGCATGGTATGAATTGACAGTCTGTGGATTACAGCCCTTCCCCTACTTCAATGAGTACCAAACACAGAGGGTAGAATAGAAATCCTGTGGCAGAGTGAAAGAAAATATTGATAGGGAATTTAAATTTTGAACTGACGGCATGTTTACCTTGAACAATAATACTAATTTGATCATTTAAGATGTTTTTCCTCAATCATTGAGTTAGGGTCAGAAAGGCAAGAAGAACTCACAGGAAACATTTTTGAGGTACATCTGAGTTCTAGCAGGTAAGTACCAATTCCTCTACAGTCAGCACACACCTGTAGGAGAATGTTTCCTTGCTTATGAAATTTTCCAAGAACCTCTCTATGATCTTAAAAAAAATATTTTATAATCTTTTATGTAAAATAGTAATGTGTAAATTGTGTTTCATTCCAAAATATATTTCTAGCTAAGATATTTTTCTTACCTTTTTTTCATTATGTTCAGTTAGCCATCATATAATACATCATTAGTTATTGATGTAGTGTTCAACGATTCATTAGTTGCATATAACACCCAGTACTCATCACAATACGGTGCCCTCCTTAATAACCAGCTAGCTAAGAGTCTACATTGTTTCTTTCTCATGTTGGCAAAAGCCTTCAGAAATCCCACGTTTATGCTCTCAGTCACCTTCAGAGTGGTGTGTCTAAATCTGAGCTTCCAGTTCTCCTGACTTACAATCTTGATGTCACTATCTGTTTCTTCCTTTCGGCAGACCCGCATGCCCAATCAACAGACCCTTCCAATTCTGCCTCCATAGGCTTTGTTACATCTCTTTATTCCTTCTGTTTCCTCTGTCTTAACTAGAATCCAGGCTCTTTCCCCCTCATGTTTAAGTAACTATGGTTGTCTCCTAGTTGATCTCTCTACTTTCAGCCTCTGTTCTTCCTTCATCCTTCTAAATATAATATTGGTTTTACTTCCTGATAACCTCATATCCACACTCTGCTCTTCATCCACAATGGCTCTCTTATGTTGAGTCTAAACGCTCAGCTTGGCAGTCACTCTCTTCCATCAGCCAGCTGGTTTTTCAGAGAGCATTGTAATTCTTTCCTACCATAAACTGTTTTCATGGCAAGCAATGTGCTGGCTGTTCTACTCTCCAACTCCCCACTTGTCCACTCATTTCTCTTATCCTTCCCTGGGCTTGTCCTAAAATCCCTTCAACTCACTCAGGAAAAAACTACATTCTCTCAGCCAAAGCCCATTTCTTGACCTCTCCACCCCTCAGGCACAAGTTCCAGCTCAAAATATCTACAATGTTTTAATCTCTATCATGTAAAATATCATTGAGCAGACGTTTTCTTGGTCTGTTCCTGATGACCATATATCAAACTAGATTGTAAAGTACTTAAGACCAAAGTTTAGATCTTCTCCTTTTATATTTTTATAATCTTGGGCATATGTGTCAATACTTTAAAAAATTTATTGGAAAATCTCTTTCTTTCTTTCTTTCTATCCATTAAGCAAATCATACTGCCTTGGTTTATTGCAATATACATTTGGGGAATAAAATTTTATCCCTTTAAGGAAAACTTCATTAATTGAAACTGGCCTTTTTCCATCCAGTCTACACTGAGATGTTTACATGCAAATGATAATTTTCAAAAATAGAAATCTACAGGCAGGTGCTACGGATTAGTATGAAGTCGTTTATTTTTGTGATTCTGTTTTAGTCAATATGTTTGACTTTATCACAGGAAAATAAAATGACTGACCCATCACCAACCTATCAATCATCCCTTTAGTTATTTTGCAAGCAGAATTGGGTATCAACAGGTTTATTCATTCATCTGTTCAGCAAATGTAAATCAGACACTTGTTTTGTGTCAAGCATGAGTCTAGGATCTAGGTTTGTGGCAAGGTACATAGGATCCCTTCTTTCAAAAGCTTTGAGTCTTTCAAGAAGATAAACAATAATGAAAAAACAAGTTAAAATACTCTGGAGGTGGTGAAGCAGTGTGGGTAGAAAAGCAAATTCTCAAGTTGGGCTACCTGACTTGACACCTGATTGGCTTACGCCTCTAATTGCATGATACGGTGAGTTTCTTAACCTTACCAAGCCTCACTTTCTTCTCTTGTAAATTTGGAATAAAATTAGTTATCACGATAATCAAATTTAAAAACTTAATGTAGGGGTGCCTGGGTGGCTCAGTGGGTTAAGCCTCTGCCTTCGGCTTGGGTCATGATCTCAGGGTCCTGGGATAGAGCCCTGCATCAGGCTCTCTGCTTCGTGGGGAGCCTGCTTTCTCCTCTCTCTGCCTGTCTCTCTGCCTACTTGTGATCTCTGTCTGTCAAATAAATAAATAAAATCTTTTAAAAAAATAAAAACTTAATGTAAATTGCTAGAACTCAGAAGGCCATATAAAGTACTGACAGTAAATACATATAGATAAATCTGGAATTTTATTATAATCACAATCATTAACCGGTGTAATGAAGGCAAGGTACAGGACGGCAGGTGCTGGGGCAGAGAGTCTGGAATCAGGGAAGTTTCCCTTGGGAACTGAGAAAAGGAATGGCCTAAAAACTAATCTGTGGGATTAGAGGCTGAGTCTTTCCCCAGAGGAAGACAGAATTTTAGAAGAAAGGCAAGAGTTACGGTCTAGAAGAAGAAGAGTGTAAAAGGTCAGGAGTGCAGGAGAGGAAGGACACCAACTTCTATTTCCTGACCTTTCGGGTAAACTTGGTAGGTAGAAGCTACCACTGGGGAAAGGTCAGGAGAGAGCCTGGTTTTGTTAAGGACTGCAGACAAAGAAGTGTTAAGGCTGTTAAGTGGGTTTGTTTAAAGTAGATCATATTTTACCTACAACAGAAGAAGGACTAATCTTTGAGTCCACTGTGTCCAAGAGTGTGGAGCAGGAAGTTGCTGAAGCTTCAGGCAAACAACTAACTAGACTAAGTGTCATTTAAAAAATAAATGGGAGGTGTCTCATTAGCACTGTAGGTAGCACATCAGTCTCATAAAAAAAATAAATGGATTAGATGGTTTTCATGTTGACATATCTTATGATTTATGGGAGCATTGTTTTTCTCTTGGTTTGGGGCATTACAGATATCACAAATAACTATTCACTTAGGTTAAAGAAATTTTTTTTCTTGGGCTTTTTAACCTTGTAGAGGTTTTCATAATAATGCATTAAGCGTTTAAAATAGAAGGTCTTGAATTGAGTTGGTATATATGTACTTTAAGTTCTTCTTGATTTATAAAGCTCTTTGGGGAGCAATGTGCCTAGTACTGAATTAGACATGACTGTTATTACTTAGTGTATCTCCTGTCTTGAGTGTGGGTGTGACGATAGCAATGGGTGGCCTGCCATATCCCCTTAGTTTACCTCTACACACCAAACCTGCTTAATGAAATCTCTGCTACGCCCTACCTGAGTCCCTTTAATGACCCTGGGAAGAATCAGCCAATGCGTGAGCCAAGGCAGAAATTCCAGGGAGTTAACGCAGCTGGAGTAGCCCTCAGCCTTGAACAGTTGGAGATTTGGTGAAAAAATACTCCTACTTTCTCTCCTCTCAGTTGGAGTAAGTCTGAGATGCGCTCCACATTGTCTCCTAGAAATCTGGGGTGGAATTAAGTTTACCAGTTCCTGCCTACTCCTGTCGGAATCAGGAAGATTCCTCTGACCCATCTCCCTTCTCTTTTTTAATTACCAAATTCTCTTTCCTTGTAGGCTGGCTCCTATCAATCCATATGCATGCTCCCATTTCTCCCTTCTTAAAAACAAGCCAAAACAAACAAACAAACAAACCCCCCAAACCCAATTACCCCTATTTCAACCTCCCACCAAGCTTCCATTTCTCTGCTTATGTCTACAGTGAAACTCAAAGTCTCCTATTTGTATGCCAGTTTTCCTTTTTGCATCATTCAGTCTTTTCTTTTTCTGTGACAGATACAATGACTTTTTTTTTTTTTAAAAGAAACAAGCATTAAAAACTGTCAGCCTAAAAGGCTTTTAATCAGATTAAAGACCTCATGTAAGAAAATATTTCACCATAGATGTTAACATCTTTTTCTTTAAAGCACTGGGTTTCTATTAAATCATAAAATTCGATATGCTACAACAAAAACTTATGATATACTATATGCTGGCTAACTGAACAAAGTTAAAAAATCAATAAAAATATAAGACAATAGAAATTTTAAAAAATTTAAAAATAAAATTCCATATGACTTTTTTTTTTTTAAAGATTTTATTTATTTATTTGTCAGAGAGAGAGAGCACACAAGCAGGCAGAGTGGCAGGCAGAGGCAGAGAGAGAAGCAGTCTCCCCACTGAGTAAGGAGCCCAATGTGGGACTCGATCCCAGGACTGTGGGATCATGACCTGAGCCAAAGGCAGCGGCTTAACCAACTGAGACACCAAGGCATCCCTTCCATATGACTATTAAAAAATGAAGAACACCAGGGATGTTTCTCAGATGCAAAAAATTAAATTGCTTTAATTCTCCTGATCATCTTAGAACATATTTATAGTATTGTCCAAATCTTGATTTTAAGTTCTTATCAATGTATTATCAAAAGAAACGTACACAAAGATAAACTCGAAATGGATAAAAGACCTCAACATGAGACAGGAATCCATCAGAATCCTAGAGGAGAACATAGGCAGAAACCTCTTCGATATCAGCCACAGCAACTTCTTTCAAGATATGTCTCCAAAGGCAAAGGAAAGAAAAGCAAAAATGAACTTTTGGGACTTCATCAAGATCAAAAGCTTCTGCACAGCAAAGGAAACAGTCAACAAAACAAAGAGGCAGCCCACAGAATGGGAGAAGATATTTGCAAATGACAGTACAGACAAAAGGTTGATATCCAGGATCTATAAAGAACTTCTCAAACTCAACGCACACAAAACAGATAATCATATCAAAAAATGGGCAGAAGATATGAACAGACACTTCTCCAGTGAAGACATACAAATGATTATCAGACACATGAAAATATGTTTATCATCACTAGCCATCAGGGAGATTCAAATTAAAACCACATTGAGATACCACCTTACACCAGTTAGAATGGCCAAAATTAGCAAGACAGGAAACAACTTGTGTTGGAGAGGATGTGGAGGAAGGGAACCCTCTTACACTGTTGGTGGGAATGCAAGTTAGTGCAGCCACTTTGGAAAACAGTGTGGAGATTCCTCAAGAAATTAAAAATGGAACTTCCCTATGACCCTGCAATTGCACTACTGGATATTTACCCCAAAGATACAGATGGAGTGAAAAGAAGGGCCATCTGTACCCCAATGTTTATAGCAGCAATGGCCACAGTCGCCAAACTGTGGAAAGAACCAAGATGCCCTTTAATGAACGAATGGATAAGGAAGATGTGGTTCATATACACTATAGAGTATTATGCCTCCATCAGAAAGGATGAATATGAAACTTTTGTAGTAACATGGATGGGACTGGAAGAGATTATGCTGAGTGAAATAAGTCAAGCAGAGAGAGTCAATTATATGGTTTCACTTATTTGTGGAGCATAACAAATAGCATGGAGGACAAGGGGAGATGGAGAGGCGAAGGGAGTTGAGGGAAATTGGAAGGGGAGGTGAACCATGAGAGACTATGGACTCTGAAAAACAACCTGAGGGTTTTGAAGGGGCGGGAGGTGGGAGGTTGGGGGAGCCAGGTGGTGGGTATTATGGAGGGCATGTATGGCATAGAGCACTGGGTGTGGTGCAAAAACAATGAATTCTGTTATGCTGAAAAGAAATAAAAGAAAAAATAAATGAAAGAAAGGTGTAAAGAAAGATAAAACAAATTTGAAAACCATTATTTTTACATTGCCTTGCAGAGCCTGAAGTCCCAAATTTGACTGTAGAGTCAAATTTAATAAATTTCTTAATTGTGCATGGAATGAAAAATGATTCTGTCCCTTATTCAAAATTTTTTAGGTTCAAGTTTCAGCGTTGTAGTAGTTTCATGATTTTATTTAATGTTTTTATTAGCTAAAATATGAGGCAATCACTGAAATGGAAATAGGAAGAATATATATATATACTGTTACAGGAGGAGCTTCTGACTAGAAGACTCTTTTCCAGATGTTAGACCTTGTGACCCAGTTATGTAAGTGCTCTGATGCTGTTGTTTGGGGATAATAACACTGAACCTAGAAGGTTGGTGCAAGAATTAAAGATAATGTCAAAGAGTTTTCTAACAGAACTGAAGTATAGTACAATGAACTGAAGTGTAATAACTTAAACTTAACCAAAAGTCAAATGCAGTTGACCCTTGAACAATATGTGTTTGAATTGTCTGGTCCACTTATACGCAGATTTTTTTCAATAAATATGGAAATTTATTTGGCAGATTTTCTCTTATGATTTTTTAATACCATTGTCTTTTCTCTAGCTTACTATATTGGAAATATATAGCATATAATATGTATAACATACAAAATATGTATTAATTGACTGTTTATATTATCAGTAAGGTTTTTGGTCAATGGGTCAACAGTAAGCTGTTGTTAAGTTTTGGGGGAGCCAAAAGTTACACACAGATTTTCGACTGTGAGGGGGTTTAGCACTTCTTCTTTTTTTTTTTTAAATTTATTTGACAGAGAGAGATCACAGTAGGAGAGAGGAAGGGAAGAGATCACAGAGAGAGAGGAAGGGAAGCAGGCCCCCTGCTGAGCAGAGAGCCCGATGTGGGACTCGATCCCAGGACCCTGAGATCATGACCTGAGCCGAAGGCAGCGGCTTAACCCACTGAGCCACCCAGGCACCCGGGTTTAGCACTTCTAACTCTGTGTTTTATCAATGGTCAACTGTAATTTTTTTAAAGATTTATTTTATTTATTTTTGAGAGAGAGAGACAAAAAGAGAGTGAGTGTAAGGGGGGAAGGAGCAGAGGGAGAGGAAGAGGAAAAAAAGCAGATTCCCCACTGACTACATGAGGCAACTCCATTTCCGGATCTTGAGCTCATGACTTGAACCAAAATCAAGAGTCAGAAGCTTAACCTACTGATCCACCCCCAGGGGCCCCAAGGGTCAATTGTAATTAAAAACTATTATCTACTTCGCTTTCCAGCAATAACTCAAGAAGTTGAAAACAGAGAAATACACAACTAAAATTTAGCTGCACCTCAGAAGATTAAAAAAGTATTTTGGAAGCACACAAGAAGGGGTGCCTGGATGGCTCAGTCAGTTAACTGTCTGCCTTGGGCTCAGGTCATGATCCTAGGGGTCCTGGATGGAGTCATACATAGGGCTTCCTGCTCAGCAGGGAGTCTGTGTCTCCCTCTGCCCCTCCCCATACATATGCCCTCTCTCTTTCTCTCTGTTACTCTTTCTCACAAAAATAAATGAATAAAAATCTTAAAAAAAAAAAAAAAAGTGCTCGCTTCGGCAGCACATATACCAAAAAAAAAAAGAAAGCTCACAAGGGATCTTTTTATATTAAACAGGTATTAAAGCTAGACACTCGTTACATGAAGGTAAACACATCTACACATATACAGTGAGATTAATCAAGATGTTCCTGGGTTTTAATTAAATAATAAAGAACCAGAGCCAGGGTCATTATCACAGCTGAGAAATGACATCCTATAAACTTGAAAAAAGAACATAATAAGATGGTGATGCCTTTAGGGAATATTGCTCTAATGGATTTGAAAAAAATATTTATTCATCTTACAAATTATTAAACGTTTGATGGAATTTTTAAGAAGATATGAATCTAATGATAGCTTTTCTTGATGGAAAAAATAAAGGATAAAAATGTTTAGTTGCCCAGTGGTGAACTAAATACATAGCTCATAAGAGAAAATTTCCAAAAAACTTTTCATATTTATTGAAAAAAATCTGCATATAAGTGGACCAGACAATTCAAACACATGTTGTTCAAGGGTCAACTGCATTTGACTTTTAGTTAAGTTTAAGCTATTACACGACAGTTAGTTGTACTACACTTTTATCCTGTTCTTTGGTATTTATATAAATTTCCAGAGTTTCTTAGCTTTATTCCGTCATCAATGTAAATAGTGATGTCTGGACTCTTCCCAAGTTCAACTTTATTTTTAAATCCCATTTTTCATGTCCAAAGTGATTAAATCTCCAGTAGTCCCAATTCTGAACACTTGAAATTATAAGAAATCTTTTGTTTTCTTAGATAGTAGCACTATTTTCCTCCAGTAAAAGTCAAACTGTTTCCGGTACATTGCCACCTTACATAAAACCATCAAATCCCTTGGCTCAAACATTGAGAATTTAAATTACCAAGTGCTTACAGTGGGTGTTAACTATAATTTAGGAAGAGGGAATTTGTTTCTTAATTAGTTCATTTTACTGGCCTAAGTCTGCACTGGAAAATAAAAAAAGAAGATTATCCTGTCTAGTTTCCTAATATTTCCCATATGTCATACCTATTAAAAATAGGGACACCATCAGTTCCCAACAGGGGTGCTGTTGGCATTATGATGTGAGAGTTCTTCATTAAGCCAGAATGTCTTGTATGTATTGAGGATTATTTGGCATCTCTGGCTTTGTACTCACTAAACGCCCCGGGCTGTCTCCAGTCATTATGACAATCAAAAACCTCCTCCACACATTTCCAAATGTCCTCTAGGGAGCAAACCACCCCCAGATGAAAACCTAAACCTCAGAGGAAGAACTAATTTTTTTTTAATGTGTCTGTTTATTATCCACTTACAGATAATGATTTCTAGATTATTCATAAGTTGTAGTCAAAGTTTTCTATAGTTTAATTTTTTTCGCAAAAGCATCAGGCTAAGTTTTTGTTTTTATTCCACCACAAGCTAAATATAAGCTCTAAAACTCAAATATATTTTATTTTAAAACTCAAATGTATTTTAAATTCTCAGTCTGGGCGAATGAAGTGGTTACTAAGTGGTAGACTGAATTGGCTTGTGCTCACACACACACAGACACACATACACACCAGCTTCGTGACTTGGTTACATAATTTTCTGCAGGGAAACGATACACAGTAATTTTTTGAGAAACGCGCCTTCGAACATAATGACATCAAACCACTTAATCAGTACTTTCAAACTTCCTCTTTCAGTAAATCCAGAATTGCTCACTAACACCGAACAAACACCCCACACTTTCACTAGTCTTGAACACCAGCCTTAAAGATGAACCACAGGAATAAGGAGAAGCTGAATGAACAAATGAAAATACCAACAAGTTCGATTTGACAGGAGTGCATTTCAGTTAGTAATAACAAGATACTACGAGCAGTTTTGCCATCCCAAATGCATAAATACAATCTCCACTCACCTCACATAAGATGTTGTCACACAGCCATCCAATATTAGAAAGGACACTATGTGTTGATGTACTATTAAACATAGTCTATAACACTTGGCTACCGGCTTAATCAATTTAAATCTAGAAGTCCCTTTTAATTAAATTTTTTAAACCATCCATTCCAAGAAACACAAACCTCACAGTCACGCCCTGCAATACAGTGAAAGAGAATAATAAAAAAGTAGATAACTTACCATTTACCTATGACTTGAAGAGAAATACTTCAAGAAATATAGCACACACTTCAGCTCAACAGCCAAGCCCCAAGAAACTTTATATTCCTTATGGCTTCTTGTCAGGAATCACAATATGTCCTGAAACAGGTTAGGTGAGATGCACTTCCCTTCAAAAACAGTCTATTTTTTAAGACTTGGCTTCAAAATAAAATTTGATTTGGGCGCCTGGGTGGCTCCGTTCATTAAGCGTCAAACTCTGGTCATGCTCTCAGGGTCATGAGATGGAGCCCTGTTGAGGGGCTCACACTGGGCGTGGAGCCTGCTTAAGGTTCTCTCTCTTCCTCTGCCCCTCCCACGCACCTCCCCCTTGCTCATGTTCTTTCTTTCTCAAAAATAAATAAATAAATACATAGATAAATAAATAAAACTTAACAAATGTTAAGTTGAAGAGAAAATTAAGAGGAACTCATGTAGTTTAGCGAGAAATCTCTATAAACTTTAAACCTGGATAAAATGTCTACATGTTTAAGTGACATGGGAAACATAAGCAAAAGAAATGTAGCTTAAACTCTCCTTACAGAGTGCAGCCCACTGATAATACCTGAAACATGCAGAGCGTGACCCTCTTCAAGGAACTCGTGGTTGCCTTAGTGCCTTAATATTTAAAAGTAACTTTATCTTGGCAGCAGCTGGCCCCTCAAGGTCCCAAAAGCCTTGCCTCCAGATTCCTCAGAGACTCACACTATCCCTAATCCCCACTAATTAAAAAGTACACAACAGTTTCTCCTCCCAATCCCAGTATAGCTCTTTCTGCCCACAGGTTCTGTCTGGTGAGCAGAGAAGGCATTAAGGTCGAGGCAGGGAGAGAGAGGAGGCCCCTGACTCCCCTGACCAGGCTCACGCCGGAGGCTCTGAACCCAGGCTCACAAAATTCCCAGATGTGGAGAAACGCTGAGGTGTTCAAAACCAGAGATAAGGGAGCATAGCGAGACCACCTTCCTATGTCTTAAGTGAGATTTCTCTATGACAGTTGCGCTGGACCACTAAAAATGAGCAAACTTTCCAAAAAAAGAAAAAGAAAAGAAGTAAACATGGTGCTTTCAGTGGGAAAGACACCAGGAGGATTTAAGATCCCTGGTCAGTTCTCAATGGAACGCCACCACTAAAAGCCCTCAGTGGCAACCCATTTGGGACCCCTCTCACTCTAGAGAGCTTTACTCTTTCCTTTCTGTTCCCACCTTCACTTAGTAAAATTCCACTTCACTTCACCCTTTCATGTCCACGAGATTCATTCTTTAACTCTGAGACAAGAGCCCCACAACCCCACAACATAAGTTTCTTAAAACTTTTTTTTTTTTTTTTTAATGTGATCAAGTTTACTTTAGAAGCAGAAGCAGCAGAACTAGGAAGGAGGGGTGAGAGCAAGACAGAAGTCCCTCTTGACAGGACAGATCCAGCCCAGGCTGTGTGTGTGTGTGTGTGTGTGTGTGTGTGTGTGTGTGTGATAGAGAGAGAGAGAGAGAGAGAGAGAGAGATCCTAGCCATCCAGCAGCCTCCACCAGCCTTCTCCTTCCAGGACAGGGTGTGAGGAGAACCTGGGCAGAGGTGAACCTTCCGTGAGGATGTGGGTGGGATATATAAGCCCCATGTCCCTCTGGACCAGGTGAACAACCCAGAGCACCCACAGCACCCTTGGCAATGCAGACGGAGGCATAACATTGTTGTTCTGTCTTCTGTCTACCATTTTTACTTCCATTTTCAAAAATACAAGTTAAACATGAAATAACTTTTTACTTCAGTTTTTAACAGTCATGAATTCAGGAAAAGAACACTGGAGTTGTGTCTAAATGTTTACAATCTATCTTACAATTAAAAATTTTCAGGGATGCCTGGGTGGCTCAGTGGGTTAAGCCTCTGCCTTCAGCTCACATCATGATCTCAGGGTCCTGGGATGGAGCCCGCATCAGGCTTTCTGCTTAGCAGGGAGCCTGCTTCCCTCCTCTCTCTCTGCCTGCCTCTCTGCCTACTTGTGATCTCTCTCTCTCTGTCAAATAAATAAATAAAAATCTTTTTTAAAAAAACAGTTAAAATTTTTCAAATGGTAGTTTAAGAACTGTTTGATGCTCAGGGTGCCTGGGTGGCTTGGTTGGTTAAGGGTCCAACTCTTGTTCTCTTGTGTCCTCTTGTGTGGAGTCTACTTTAAAAAATAATTGTTTAATGCTCACTTCCCTGTCCAAAAATTATTAACATCTGTTATTTCTTTTTTTAATTAAATTTTTAATTCTAATTCCAGTATAGTTAATATATAGTGTTGTATTAGTTTCAGCACCTTTTATTTCATTTTTAATGAGATTTTTAAAAATAGAAATATCACTACACCAGAAAGGGTGATTTTTCCTGCTTTCAAAATACTTTCCAAATTCTATTTTCGACTTTGGGAATATAGAAATTCAACCAAATGAAACATGCTAACTGCTATAACAAGCAAGACATGTTCTTTGGGGGCAAGAAAAACAACTGGCAGAGAAAGAAAAATCAATATATGATAAGTATGCAAGTTCTACTTTTTTTTTTCTTTCCTCCCTTCCTTCCTTCCTCTCACTTTTTGTTTCTTCCTTCCTTTTTTTCTTCCTTCTCTAGTCCTTCCTTCTTTTCAGATTTCACTTTTCCTAAAGTGTATTTCCCAAAACTGGAACTGAAGAACTCACGTGGACAAGGAAGAGAAAGAAAGTAGAGACAGAGAAGAAAGAGGGTTAGATTCACAGCAAACAGAAAATTTATAGTCTACGGTCCCACTCCAAGAAGGGAAGCTACTTGAAGTAATTTAAAATGGAGTAAGAGTCCAGGTTTGTACTGTGGTGTGACAATCAGGAAGGAATTCACCACCAGAAACCAATTTGCCTTTCCATTTGTTCCACATTCTGCTTCCTGCAGGCTTCTTCCTCAAGAAGGGCCTCTGTTCTATCACTTTTTCATTCTCTTGGAGGACTTCCGAGCACACACAGCAAACAAGAAGTTTGAGTTTCCTGGGATGACTTAAAAGGCCATTTTAAAGACTCTGCCTGTTGGGTGATAGGGCCTATATTACTCATTTGCTGATCTGGGGATGAAATTCAATCTTTGTTTATGTTCCCATTCTTAGTAATCACCAAAAAATTGGAAGAAGTTCTTTGAATTAAGACAATGGGTAGTATTAGCAATTTTGCTTCTCTGTATATCGAGACACATTTGGCCATGACTGAACCTCATATGTCATTGCTGTTTGGAGTCACTCTGAAAACAGGCATTACAAGATTGTGAAAAGACTAACTGGGTTATACGTTTGGATATCCAGTAGAAGGTAAAAACATAAAACAAATTAGTTATGCCCATCATCTAAAAAGCATTCCTTCAAATGAAGGTACTTTCCTCTTATGTCCCTGATTCTTTACTGACGGATCAGGAGGTAAAATAACAAGTTTTATTGCTCAAATCATTTTGGCTAAAGTGTTTTCATCTTGGCTACAACGTAAGGAAGAAGGTTATTGCAATATGAAATGTTGTGGTATATAAGTCAGTGCGCTTTTTGTTTTTATAATTGAGATTGAATTGAAGCATGGAGTCATTAACGAGTGAGTAAAGTGACCTAGATGGAAAATTAGCAGTGGAACAGAAGGCTATTTCATGGAGTTATTTCCCCCACATTGACCATGGCAGTACCGATTGTTCTGGCGATGACCAATAGAACAAGTGACCCTGCACTGGTAATTTAAAGGCCAATAGTCCCACTGTTTCATTTGAGAAGGGTGAATCAA
This sequence comes from Mustela lutreola, assembly GCF_030435805.1. Lineage (NCBI taxonomy): Eukaryota > Metazoa > Chordata > Mammalia > Carnivora > Mustelidae > Mustela > Mustela lutreola. Next base: position 32,739,222 of record NC_081294.1, read on the forward strand.
AAAAAGTTGACTACAAGATGTTTGATGATTTAAAATGACCTGACTTTTTAAAAAGTCTACACATAAGTTTTTGGTGAAATGACCTGACTTTTTAAAAAGTCCTAAATACAAATTGTAGGTAATATATCTGAACAATATTTACTCATTATAAGGTCATACGAATTCCTCCAAGTTCATATTCAAGGCAAGGGTGAACTTCCCTCAAGGTCTTCTTTTGGCGCTGTCTTGTCTTATTTCTCATCACCATCATCGTTCCCAGCTTTACCTGCTGCTTCCCTCCTTCAGGATCTGCCAGCTGTTTCTCTCTAAGCATTGCCTGGGGATGTAGATCTTGTGTGATAGATCCTCAGGGTATGGTTTCCTTATTTTTACAAACTACAAAGATCTGAACTTCTAAGAAATCTTTCTTAATTTTCTCTTCTATCAACACCTTGCCTCTCTTTATGGCCTTGGATTCAAGCTACCTAATCTTCTTCTTTTTTTTTTTTCCAAGCTACCTAATCTTAATTGAAGTTGTTAGAGTGCTCATTGGGGGTCAATATGTCCCATTTCCAGGATATATTATTCTGTTTACCAGAGGTCATCTGGAGCCATAACACACAATCTCATATATAGACAGCGCCCCCCCCCCCACCTTCTCCAACATCGTGACACAACTATATGTCACTTTCACTTCTCCCAACAAGGACCAAAAGACGCAATATAGATGGTTCTGTTATTCATCCCCATCCCTGGAAAACAGTATGGAACACTTGTGTTTTCTAATGTATGTTTGTGAAGTTACGGGGTAGGGGCTCAGCAAAAACATTCACAGTGATGACAGGCAGACTATTCATTTCCCTCTCATAACATAAACCAGAATTGAGTCATTGGAAGCCAATTTTGAATCTGAGGCAGATAATGTTTCCTGTATCCTGCTATTATTTTTCTCCCCAGCATGTGCTCAATGAAGATAAGTCCTGTGAATAATTATCTGACTGCATAAAGCCATTAGGCCAGGTTCCAGTGAGGTACCACAGCTGTGCTAGGGACCAGATAACAGAGAAAGAACAGAACTCAGGGCTTTTTTCATCATACACCTCCACCATGACTAGTACAGTGGAGAGAAGACAGGACCCGGAGTGGGGTGGCCCTAATTTTTCAGGGTAGGTCATGGGACACCAAGGGTATAGAAGCCAGCAAGTGAAGTCAACGAAGGAAAGAGCCAAGAGGACTGTTCTAGGCTATGTGTCTCCTAAACCCTGGAGGCTGAGATAATTCTTTTAGTCTCTCCTCATATGGAAGGGAAGCAACCAAGATGCTACGGTTAACTTCAGTCTCTAAGATAAAGCCAAAGTGCAGGAGAAGCTCAACAGTTCCTAGCCTGTACTCTGAAGTTCTTTCTCTGGAAGTGTTTGCAGTAGGTTAAACAAAACCAACTCCTTAGAACATGTGTAATTCTCTCCTAAAAAGGGCCCAGAGTTGGCTGATGTGCTGCCACCTATATGCTCCTCTGACCAAACTTCAGTGTTTTGTTTATTTAATTAATGGCCTTCTTCACATTAGGCTTGCTGCCACAACCAAATGGAGATTTCTCAGCCTGCCAAAGGGATGAGTCTGGACAGTTTGCCTACGCCTTGAGGCTAGCTTTTTACTTTCTCTCTAATTTTTTGAAAGCTGTCTTAAAGAGATGACTTTAAGCTACATTAGAACCAGAGGAAAAATATCAGCAAATCCCACTGAAAAGAGTAAGTGAATAGCCTCAGGGGTTTGAGCCCCAAAGGTCAGACTTAATCTAATATCAGTTCTGTCTGGGAGTCAGAATCAGAAGATTTTTTGAAAGGTCTAGGTGTTTTCTTCATAATTAGGTGGAAAGAGGTGAGTCTACTCTTGGGGCCCATTTTTAAAATAAACCGAAGTCTTCCTATTCAACTCAAGCTATGGGTACATAAACTCAGTACATAAAGAATAAAAGTGAAATATCCATTCTTTCCCTCAGATGTTTTGTTTCTGTGACATAAAAGCTTGCGGTGCCTGAACACTGTTCTGTCTTCAAATAGATTTGGACGGACACCTGTAAAAAAAGAAAATGCAAGCAAGACCACAGGGGATAGAAGTTTAGAGGGAAGCTTGAACAGAGATGAAGAAAACTTAGGAAGATTCAATGGTCTTAGGGGCTAATGGAAGAGGAATAACAGAACAGACGTGCCAGTCCAAGCACCGATGCCCTCAGCACTGCTGTGAGGGGTGCTGGCTCCTACTAGTTTCTGCTCTAGTCTATAGGTTATCTGCACAAATCTTTTTTTTAAGTTGGAAAATTTTTGAAGAAAACATCTGTGGGCAGAAAACAATGGCTAAACGAGTTTCCATAGTAAACCATTTTGATACCAATAAAAATCACTGGGGCAAACATGGAAGTCTCATCCCTTTTGTCTGATTTTCATTAAGAAAAATTGAATGTTTACTGATAATCCAGGGCATATCTATGTATGCCAATTGAAGTGCTTGAGGGGAAAATGTCTTTGTGAATGAGAGGGCAGGAGAAATTTTGGAAGCTTTTCTCTGATGTATAGCAAATATCAGCACTTATTTTTGGAAGAATAGCCTTAATTGCATCCTTGCTTTCATCAAAAAATGAGAATACAACTTTCTGAGACTATTTCAGCAAATCTCTTGCGTTTAGACATGGGTACTGTCTGGGAATCAGAACGCTAGACTTTGGTTTAGTTTGGATAAGTTAGTCTGAGAATTTAGAAAAGGCTGCTGACCCCTTGGCTTCATCTTTCACATCTGTAAAATGTGGAGATTCACTTAGAAGTATTTTTTTTTTTTTTTACTTAGAAGTATTTTAAGATCCCTTTGAGTGCCAATATTCTAGAAATTTATGTTTCTTCCAGACAGCTTAGAGAAAGAAAATCATGTCTCTAATATATGTCTTTTTATTATAAGTAATAAAAAATTAGGCTAATACCATAGTTTGAGTAGTGAAGATATTTCTGTCTTCGTGAATATCTGTGTTTTTTTAAGCTTACTCCAATTGAGAATTGTAGAACAAATGGAAATAGAACTTGTAACAGTATGTCTTTGTGTTTCTCTGGTTCAACCTTCCTCCATGGCAGAAGAAGTATGTGTCAACATATCACTATGTAATATCCCAAAGTTGTGAAGTAGACAGATTAAAGTTCTTTTTAGAGAAACAGCACAAGAGTGCTGATGAGGATAAACAAAATCCAATAAATGGGACTAGGCTCTGGAATATAGCACCCCAGTCAATGGACAGATGCTGGACTAAATGTCTTTATAGGCAAGCAGGTCCATGAAGTGTGGAGAATGTTGGCCTGGACTGCCTTTGCCAGTGACAAGCTGTGTGATGGAAGACAAGTCCCTTAGGCTCTCTGTTTCCCAGATTCCTTGTCTATAGAAGAAGGGATTGGAATGGATGTATTCCTAATCACTTTCAGCCTGAGAATCTTAAGACTCTGTAAGAAGAGATTTAAATGCAGTTAATTACAAATTAAAAATGTAACCAAATGGCACAAGCACGTATTTTAAATCCTTAAGACAATGAATTGTTCAAAGATAGTCATTTACATATCAGTTATTTATAAGTTAACTAAAACTCATAGGGTCACGTGACTTTAGATACAAAAGAGACCTTAGCAGTAAGCACCAACTATTATAAAACTGCATTATAATTATTTGTGAATATGCCCCTTTCCTTGCTCCTCCTTTGAGGAAATAGTCTTGTGTTTCTTTGTATCATCAGTACTTCGACCAGTACAGATAGAGAGTAGACACTAAGTAAAGATTAATTAACAAATTTTACAGATAAAGAACCAAGAACTCTGAAAAGTTCAGCTAAACCTGCCTGAACTCAAACAGGTAGCTAGATTGGAGCATCTGCCTCTTCTGAGACCCAATCCAGGAAGGGCCGGTTCCTTTTCAAGGCCAAATTGAGATAGTTTTTTTCAAAAAGTGACATTGGCAATGGCATCTTTTCCATGAAAACAGGTCTGCTAAGGACTTTAAGGCAGGCCAAAGAAAATTAAAGGGAGAATAATGCACAGAATAAATAACCAATCACTATTCATTGATTGATTTAAACCTGAATCAAATTACTATATCTTCTCAGAAGTAATTTTGTTATCTTTTCATGCCTAGCACAGCCATGGCTTGTGGTCCCAAGGAGCATCTGAAGAGTGTAGCAGTTCTAAAGCATTGGATGTTGGATAAACTGACCGGTGTGTTTGCCCCTCACCCATCTACTGGTCCCCATAAGCTAAGAGAGTGTTTCCCTCTCATCATTTTCCTAAAGCACAGACTTAAGTATGCTCTAACGGGGAATGAATTAAAGGAGATCTATTTGCAGTGTTGATTAAGATTAATGGCAAGGTCCAAACCGATACAGCCCACCTTGCTGGTTTTATGGATGTGATCAGCAATGACAAGACTGGGGAGAATTTCCATCTGATGGATGACACCAAGGGTCACTTTGCTGTTCATTGGATTACACCTGACAAGGCCAACTCTAAGTTGTACAAAGTGAGAAATATCTTTGTGGGGACAAAAGGAATCCCTCATCCAGTGACACATGTTTCTCGTGCCATCTGTTGTCTTGATCCCCTCATCCAGGTGAATGACACCATTCAGATTGATTTGGAGACTGGAAAGATTACTGATTTCATCAAGTTTAATACTGGTAATCTGCGTATGGTAAGCAGACGTGCTAACCTGGGAAGAATCGATGTGATCAGCAGAGAGAAACATCCTGGTCCTTTTGATGTAATTCACATGAAAGAGGCCAATGGCAACAGCTTTGCCACCTAGCTCTTCAACATTTTTGTTGCTGGAAAAGCCAACAAACCATAGATTTCTCTTCCCTGTAGAAAACATATCCATCTCACCATTACTGAAGAGAGAGACAAGAGACTGGTAGCCAAACAGAGCAGCAGATGAAATGGTCTCTAGATGACATGATTAGAAGTCTTTATACTTAATTAAAGATAATACAACATGATTTTAAAAAAAAGTAATATAGTTCTATTTCTGTGGTAGCTATTCCTAAGACAATCACCTTTTGTTTCTTCTTTGCCTATATCACATGTCAGATGAAGTCTATTTCTCCACACACTTGACTCTAGCCTAGCCTGCCACTGCTTTGTCCCAAAGAGCACAGTGAGAATGATACTCCATCACATCTGGTCCTGAACTTTAGGATGCTGGTGGCTTTTGCTTTGGTCCCTTGGAGCCTGTGGCTATCATACACAAAGTTCAGCTTCAGGGCTGAAGAGGTTCTGAGACTACATAGAGAAGAGAAGAGCCCAGCTGTGCCCGGTCTTTTAGCATCCCTATCCAATCACCAGGCATGTAAGAAAGCGGTCTTGAACTGTCCAGAACAGCTCAGTTTCTAGCTAAATATCACAAAGTGACCACAGTGGAGAACCCATGCAACAGATGAATCACACAGTTGAGTCCTACTTGAATTTGCAATTAACAAAACTTGAGATATAATAAAAAGTTGTTGTTTTAGGCCACTTCATTTTGGGGTCATATATTTGCAGTAATAAGTAACTGAATTCTTTGTTTAAAAGTACATAGTTCTACATTTTCTATAAATGAAACTTTTCTTATCTCCTACTCTTAACCCAGGTTAACACAGTTTAGAAGGATTTAATAGTGCTGGTCAATTCGAAGTTTTGTTATGGTAAGAATTTCCCCAGGATATTAACATTAAGAAAAGCTACAGTTTATTTTACAACAAAGAAGTTCATTTTAATAGGACCCAAGGTATATAAGCTACACCATCAATTTCTTTTCCCATAAATGTAGCTTTACTTTTTTAAAAAAAGATTTTATTTATTTATTTTGACAGAGAGATCACAAGTAGGCAGAGAGGCAGGCGGGCAGGTGGGTAGCAGACTCCTCGCTGAGCAGAGAGCCTGATGTGGGGCTCGATCCCAGGACCCTGAGATCATGACCTGAGCCGAAGGCAGAGGTTTAACCCACTGAGCCACCCAGGCATCCTTATAGCTTTACTTTTTTACAGAAAAGTAAATTGAAACAGAAAAAATCTGCCTAGCACGGATGTATGTGTTTGACAAAAAGCATCTTGAGAGAATGAATGTCATTTGTAAAAATGAATAATATCATTCCTTTTCTTCCCCTTTTACTAATCCCTGATTTACTATTTCCACATTCACTTCAAGTACCTCATACTTATATATGGATTCCCTCAGAAAACCTTTACTGAATCCCTACCGCATTCCTGACATGATCCTAAGCACTGGTGAAGAAACTATGATGACTAAGAGGTAGAACTGTACCTCAAGGGGCAACCATTCTACCAGAAAAAACAAGTGCACTACTAAACAGTGTCCACGGATATGGTGAGCACTAAAATGGCAGGAAGCATGAAAGAGAATGGGAGCTCAGAGATGAGAAGCAGGGCCTACAGAAGTAGGGTGAAAGTTCCAGAGAAGGTAAAGTTGGATGCTGAAAGATAAATTTTTCAGACAAAAGAAATTTGCAGACAAAGAAATGGTAAAGGACATTTCAGGCAGAGACAATGACCTTTGCAAAGGGAGGAAAAACTAAGGCAAAAATAGCAAAACTGGGGCGCCTGGGTGGCTCAGTGGGTTAAGCCGCTGCCTTCGGCTCAGGTCATGATCTCAGGGTCCTGGGATCGAGTCCCGCATCAGGCTCTCTGCTCAGCGGGGAGCCTGCTTCCTCCTCTCTCTCTCTGCCTGCCTCTCTGCCTACTTGTGATTTCTCTCTGTCAAATAAATAAATAAAATCTTTAAAAAAAAAATGGCAAAACTTCTGTTGTGGATGTAGCAAAGGACTGATGGGGGAAGGCAGGGAACTAACAAGAGATAAATAACGGACTATGGTAGAGATGGGCTGGGGGGGACACAGACTGAAGAACTCTTAGGCCATGAACTCACAGTCAACCGGCCTTCACCCAGGGCTCCCTATGAGGCCTCCTGGGTGGGGATCGTGGCTACCGCGATCCTCAACTGATTGGAATAGAGGTGAACAGCGGGTCCAAAGTCTGTTCATCCTTTGGCTTGACTATAATCAAGCTGATTCTCTATCTCAGACATTTGTCTTAAGAGATATGATTGGAGACTCTGTCTGATCATACGGTAGTGTATACTGGATCAACTGCCATGTAGACATGTGGACCTCACGGCAAGCCTGAGCCACAAGCCGCTTAATGCTTCAGGCCATCAGCAATGCTACAGGCCTTACAGAGTCTGTGGGTGAGAAAATGGAGCTGTCATGCTGAGAGAGGCAGAAATGAAGAGGCAGCCCATCAGAATGGAAGCGAGAGTGACAGAAAGATAGACAGAGACCCATGAAAACAGCCACGGGTAGATCGTTTCTGGGAGGAGCTGGTGGGATTGCATAATCAGGCCAAATGTGGTAGAGGTGCCAGCCACACGAGAACCTGGCTTTATCCACTGGATTTGACCATTATTACTGACCTCAGAAAGAATGCAGTCTCAGAGGACATGTGACCAGAGTCTAGACACTATTATTAGGAGATCTAAGGCTACAGAGTGTGCGAAATAAGGTGAATGAAATATGACAGATACTGATGACTTCTCCTATCAACCGGTGGGCTGCAAGGATGAGCGAATTCGAAAGTTGTCCCAATGGGCCACCTTTCTCATATTTCTCCTCATTTGAGGAGGAATCTCACTCTGCATTCTTCTGAGATCTGCTGCCTTCTCTTTCATTAACGATCACAACCTACGTCGCCAACAACTTCGCCAATGTACGACTCAGCAAGTCCCCACTTTGCCTAATTACCATTCATATATTCAAAGACTGGATGGAGAATATCAGAAAACCTTACCTTTTAAAGAAGGTTGGGTCGCCTGGGGCCATGAAGAGATGGAACAAAGTGAACTAGGTTTCGTTCCTTTTGTGGTTTTTCCAACCCTGGGATCTTTAGGCTGTGTTGACGCACCATGTAGATGGTAGAACAAATGTCAACAACATTACAAGGCTCCGTATCTTGTTGCTTGCTCAGCCGTTGACACCTGATCCACTGTAGTTTGTAGCTTCTCTTTTGTCTGGTGGTGCTGCCTCCCAGCAAAGAGCAGGGAAGCCGGGGAGCCTAGCAGTCCGTGGGAGAACCAGTTGTGCAAGAGGGGCCTGGAGCAGCTGGAGGACCGCTGCTTGCTGTGATATCCCATTCCTTACTCCCCCTCAGAGGAAGGGGCACCTCAGACCTTTCAGGAAAACAGACCTTGCTTTTAGAACAATAGCAGGAGCGCCTGGGTGGCTCAGTGGGTTAAAGTCCCAGGGTCCTGGGATCAAGCCCCACATCAGGCTCTCTGCTCAGCGGAGATCCTGCTTCCTTTCCTCTCCCTCTGCCTGCCTCTTTGCCTACTTGTGATCTCTGTCTTTCAAATAAATAAATTAAAAAAAAAAAAAAAAAAAGAACAACAGCAGACTTAAATTTCCACCTGTCCTGGAGGAGAAATGAGAAAAAAAAATGGGCCATGAGTCATGACCAAAAGAAGGCAAAAAACCACCAACAAAAGAATGTTCTGTGAGAAAGCTCAGAGCCGAGTTTTATTCATTTGTTTATTACTGGCTGAGATATAAAAGAGTTTAAACAGTAGATATGCCTTCTCTGGTTATTGTAGTAGCCAAATAGATTAAGGCTGATCATCTTTGCTTGCCGCCAGGGAGCACCAGTGCTCACACCATTCCAAACTTCTAACAAGATCAGCGTTTTTAGCCCTTCGTAATCGGACTCAAGTCACTTTTTGAAAAGAATGCTAGCAAGTTGGATCCCTAAGGCTCTGTTTATTATAGCACAATTCTCAAATCCTCTGGATGTCTTTTTATCACATCTGCAGTCTGTTCTGCTACAACATGTGTTTTTAAATGCAAATCAGCTCATACGCGATTGGTAATTAGGGGAGTGATATCAGCATAACACAGAAAACAAACACGGTTTTTCCTACTGGGTTCATTGTCTGAAGCGATCAACTGTGTAAGCTTTTTCACAGTTAAATAAAACAGAACTTCAATGGTATTTGAAGAGTTTGGGGGGAAAAAAAGCTGAAAAGTCTCTAAATATCTTCCTTTATTTGAAGAGAGGGGCCGGCTCCGTGGTCTGAAGCATCCGTGACATTGTCCACTAGGCTCATCTACCTGAAGAACGGGTAAGTGCAAGGATGATAACCTGAGAAGGTATTTTCCTGTATTAAAACAAGACAACAACAAAAAACAAAAGTACAAAAAAAGAAAAAACTTCTGAGTCATAATTTTACTTTAGCTGTCCTTTATCAAAGTGACTGTTCTAAAGACCTGTATCTCCACGGGGAAAGCTTCAGTTCCAGGCTTTGAAACATCAAAGGTAGGGCAGACAGATTTTCAGGGCAGAGGCTAGTTGGGATTTAGCTCCATCTTAGTATCTTCAGGATTCTTACCATTTTGGTTAGTGCCCTTATTAAAAAGTGCCATAGCTTTCGAGGATCTGCTCCTAATCCTGTTTTTTCCAACGAGCGCTGTTGTTTACTGCATGATTTTGCAAGACGTGAAGAACGCAAATGTCCAGTTGCATGGCAGAAACACCTGTGTTAGTGTTTTTCTGGAACAACGTTTGCGTAAGACTTAGGAAACACCAGACATTTTCTGCACATTTTATGTACATTATCTCATCTAATTCTCACAACTTAAGGAGGTTGGTTCTATTACTCTGCCCTCTTTACAAATGAGGAAACAGATCCAGAGAGAATAAATGGAGATCAGAATCATGACTGCTCCAAGTAGCTATGCATCTGGGTGGGGTAGGAGGGAGAGGTCCTATTCTTTAAGTTAAAACAGTGGGAGGGCTATCTTAAAGGGTGAGTTTGCTGGGAAATCAGATTCTGTTAGAATGAGATTATTTGATACAGGTAGCATATGACCTTACTTGATGAGAACTGGCTTTCAAGCTTTTCACACAGGTTAATATACATAACCAATTTTTCCTTTAACTCAGTAAGGTACATACTACTCTTCTCCAGCTTTTAATCAAGTTTTCAATAGATATCCCGTATGAACCAATGCAATGCTGTGTGCAATGGACTGTAGTTATTGCATTTGTTACTCTGGTAGGAGCTGATTAATCGCAACTTCTCATCCTCTTCCGTGTTCCCTCCCTCCTTCCTCTGAGATTAGGTCCGCACAAAATCAGGCCAGACATGGAAAACGGAGACCCCATAAACCCCTTCGCACACAAGCTTCTAAAAGGCTCAGTTGCTTACTTTTCTACATATGAAATTGCCGTGGATAGAAAAATTCTTTCAGAAATTGATTTAATGAGAGTAAATGAAATTTTAATGGTAAACAGGCATTGTGTAAGCTGCCTAAGGCACAGGCTTCTGTCACTAGCAGAATGTAATGGGTGATATTATCCTCAGTTGCCTTTCTGTGCATCTGAAGATTAGTAACAACCCTTCTTGTTTTCAATGACGAGTTCATAATGCCACGAAGTACTGTAGAAGCTTGCTGCCTTCCCCTGCTAATTGTATTCTTGGGCTCTGGAAGGAGAAAATTTCGATCACTGAATTACCATTTTATTTGAAAGTTCACAAGGCAAAGATGTATAAAAATGGAGAAGATAATGCCTATAAGTTTATAAAGAAAGAAAAATGTGCCATCGTCTTTTATAATTCTCCTTTTCATTCTTTTGTAACAAAATGCTCTTCTGCTTTTTTTTTTCCCCCAAATTTTCTTTCTGGTGCCAAGTATCTGAGGCTTAGTTATAGTTCCTCTTCGGAGAACAAATTTGGATTTTAAAGCATTCCATTAGATACAGATCAGAGTTTAGCTAAGTGTGAGTTAAGGGCCATGCCTATCAGAATCATCTGAAGTGCTTGTTTAAAAAAAAAAAATTGTGAATTCTTGGTACCAAGATCTCTTTACTGAATTAGAATATTCAATGTGAGATTCTAGGCCTCTATGTCTTAACAAGGGACTTATGTCTTTTACATACACTAATGTTTAGTATGGGTAAATTTGGTTTTAAATTACTGACTGAGAAAATTCAGAGTATTCACAATAGGTGTAATTGTTTCAGCCAAGCAAAACAACCATTGATTGATTAATTGGTTCTTATAGATCCCAAGTTTTTCTCTGACACTTTGTGGATAGCCTTTGTTTCTTCATCCAAACTGAGTCAATCAGTGGTGAGCATAGCGGCCTTGCAAATTGAATCAAGAGAATTAAATAATCCACTCAGTCAATTGAAAACTAAGGACCAAGTCAATAAATCAAAATCCAATTGTATAACCCATCTCAGAAGTTTTATTTGACTGAAAAATGACATTTAAAACACCTATACACAAAGTGTGTTAAGACAGTTGAATTGATTAATGAGCATAGTAGCTTTCTTTTTTTAAATTTATTTTTATTTATTTTCAGCATAACAGTATTCATTGTTTTTGCACCACACCCAGTGCTCCATGCAATCCATGCCCTCTATAATACCCACCACCTGGTACCCCGATCTCCCACTCCCCGCCCCTTCAAAACCCTCAGATTGTTTTTCAGAGTCCATAGTCTCTCATGGTTCACCTCTCCTTCCAATTTACCCCAACTACCTTCTCCTCTCTAACACCCCTTGTCCTCCATGATATTTGTTATGCTCCACAAATAAGTGAAACCATGATAATTGACTCTCCCCGCTTGACTTATTTCACTCAGCATAATCTCTTCCAGTCCCGTCCATAGTAGCTTTCTTAAAACAACCACCAGCATTAAGATCAGAGATATGTTTACATTTATCTTAAAAATCTTCAGTCGCAAATGGTAATACATGCAGGTCATTCGAGACCTATAAGTTGCTAAATCTAAGAGACTCTTTTCAGTACCTAATTTGCTTGGCTTTTCATCAGTCATTTGATATTGCTGACTACTCCTTCCTTTTTGAAACAGTCTTGTCCCTTAGCTTCTGTAAGTCCACACTGCGTGAGTGAAGGTGATGCACCTGCTACAGTAGATAAACACCCAAATCTTGGTGGCTTAACACAAAAGAAATTTCTTTCTCACTCATATAAAGTCCCATATAGTATTTTCCCCTAAGGGATGAAGAAGGTTTCTGGCTTCTTCTTGAGACTGACGCTGAGCTACTAGATGGAAACGAGAGAGATCATTATGGGAGACTTTTTTTGTACCAGCTTTGAAAGTGGCCTTCATCAACTTCTGTTCACATTCCATTAGTTAGAGCTCAATCATATGACAACACTGAACTTCCTGGGAGGCTGGAGAAGGAAGAAGAGGCAGAGAGGTGCTCAGATAACAATCTTTGCCAAACAAACTCTTCTCATTTTTTGTGAGATATATACCTCTTTGTATATTCTTTCTCAGATGCATTTGTGACCCTGTTCTTTACCCGATCCTAGAACTTTGACGTACTTCAAGGGGTTGTTCTAAGTCTGCTACTCTTTTTAGTCTCCAAAATTCCCCTGGCCAATAGCATTCTTCCAGATGGGTTTTAATGGATGTCTCTAGCCCATGGAGCCCCCAAAGCAAAGTCCAATCACTACTGAAACTCTACCTATTAATGTCTCAAATGTACCTCAACATCAAACATGCAAAAGTGAACTTGTCAGTTCTATTTCTCCTTCCAGCCTTACTTGACACAGTAAATGGCACTAATCACCACCAAATTGCCCAAATCAGTCATTTCTCTCCATCTCCAATACCCTGATAAAGTACATCTTTTTTTTTTTTTTAACTCTTTCCTGGTTTCTACCTAGAGTCAGTCCTGCTCTCCCCAATCCACGCTGTCATCAGAGTCATTTTTACAAAATTGAACTATGGTTATATATTTTCTCTGCTTTAAATCTTTCAGTGTTTCAATCTTATGTCCCTTGGACAATAAAATCCAAGCCCTCTCACATGGTTTATGGTGTTCTTCATAATTTAGTTCCATTCTCCCCCTTGACCTCTAGCTCCTTCCCCCTCACTCTTTTTCTTGAACATCCAATTTCCTTTTGGTTACTTTCTAAGGTATGCCATTCTTTTTCCTTGTGACCAAGCTGCTCCCTTCATTTAGAACACTTATCCCTGACCTCTTTCAAAGTGTAGGCCCAACTCATTTTTTAGGTCTCAGTTAAAAATGCCACTTCCTTTTGGAAATCTATAGTAATTCCTTAGTTTATATTAGAAGTCCTGCTTATACTCCTGTGACACCTTGAATTTTATTGTATTTTCTTGGTTAAAATGTTTATTTAGCCCATTGTTCTGCAGTCCTCATGAGAGCAGTAGCTCTATTTGTTGCATTTACTACTGTATCTCCAAAGTTCTTAGCGGGCCTATTAGGAAATTTGTTGGTGAGTGGATAAAATTATTAAGTGATAAACTTGACAAGCTTCTGTCATATTTCTGCAAATTCTATGATACAAATGGCTGCTTATATTTCATAAATTCTCTATGATACAATTTTCCAGAAGTCCAACTTCTGATGGCATCTTGACCTAGCACCTTCAGTCACATTTTCGAATGAGGAGCCAGGCTGTTCTTCATTTGCATGCTTTATTCATTCCCATTATGATCAACATCCTCAACAAACTCTGGAAAAGCCAAGGAATGATTTCCGTAATGCCTCCCAGAGGAACCACAATAAAGGAAATCAGAGAGACATCTGTGTGTTGCTTATACCTTCATAATCCTTTCTCGAGTTGTAAATTATCTAACAACACATATTGAGCTATTCTATTTGAAAAAGGAGCTATGAACACAATAACCAATTCAGTGCCTTGAAGCTTTACCATTCCTTGAGTTCCTAGACCCAATTTCAACATGTGGAGGGGGTGTTTCTCATACCAGCCACTAGAGGTTCTTGGACACCACAAGGATGTCTGAAAATTCAACTCAATTCCCCAACGATCTATGGGGAGATAACCTCAGTTTCCACAGGTAAAACATTCATTCCTACAAGACCACAAATCCTCTAGCCCCACTTCAAATGCCCGTCATAAGCCCAGGTTATTACTTATACTTCTGATTAACGGCCTATAAACCAAACGTTCCCATGACCTCCTCTTTGGGTTCAATTAATTTTCTAGAGCAGCTCAGGGAAACTCAGAGAAGCATTTACTTACCAGACTGTTGGCTTATTTTAAAAGGGTATAATTAAGGAATCGCCAGATGGAAGAGGTACACAGGGCAAGGCATGAAGAAAGAGCCTGGAGTTTCCATGTCCTCTTCAGATGCACCACTCTTCCAGTCCCTCCATGTGTTCACCAACCTGGAAGTTTCCCCAGCAAGACCCCTACTCCTGCTTTCCTCTTCACAGGAAGGTTAACCTTATCTTAACAGTTACCTCCTCCTCACTGTAATGTTAAAACCTCCTCCCAAGGAGAAGCACAAACCTCTTTAACATAATATACAAGGTATATATGAGCATGTTTCCTTAAGACTCCTGAGTGACTTTATACCCACCTCTACATGCAATGACAAAGATTCCTTTCTGAATATTCACTCTAAACCCTAAATAAAAAGAATCTCTTCATCCTTGCTCAGAGTCATGGCTTTGGAAGTTAATCTCAATGACCTCCAGTCCTTCTGCCATTACCGGAGATCTGAGGGTGGAACTGAAATTTCTAACCCTCTGTCATATGATTGGTTCTCCTGACAACCAGCCCCATCCCTAGGTGGATTCAAAAGTCACAGCATTAACATAATGAAAAAATTTTATTGCTCTCATCTCATATATTCCAAGGGTTATAGGAACTCTGTCACAGAAATAGGACAAAAACATATATATTTTTATATATATATAATATTATATAGCATTAATCAATAATTATTAATCAATAGCATATTAATTATATCATAGTATATTTTTATACTTATAATCATAATTATATAATTAATTATAATTATGACCATATATTATAATTTATTTATACATTTACATGAATTTATCTATTATAAATATTATAAATATATAATATATGATTATAAACATATATAATTATATATTATATAGATATATATAGATATTTTTATATATATAGATATTTTTATATCTATATATAGATATTTTTAAAGAGCTTAATCAAATAATTATATATTATATATATTAAGATATATATCTTAATATTAAGAAATTATTATTTGACTAAGCTCTTTACAAAATAGATATCTACCTGGTGATTTTTCTCTCAGCTTGGTTCTTCCATATAGAACATTTTTTTTTTTTGGCACCCAATCTGATTTTAAGATGTTATCAAAACCATTTTTCAAAGCTGGTTAAATATAGACTTCTTTATACCTTTTGTTTACTGATATGTTGAATAAAACAATTTCCATTATAATATAAACCTGATTCCAGTTGGAGTTGAGAACTTAGTGTGTTCCAAGGGCAGGGTGAAATGCTGTACATGCAATCTTGAAATCTTTCTGGATTTTGAAAAAAATATCTGCATGATGTATTTTTTAAATTTATTATATTTTATTGCATTTAAATTATTTGGAAATTGACAATCCATTTAAAGACTGATTAGATAATTTTTTCCTGAATTAGAAAAATTGATTAGTAATAGAAACCTATGTTTGAGTACTTGGGTGTCTCAGTTGGTTGGGTGTCTGACTCAGTTTTGGCCCCAGTCATAGTCCCTGGGTTGTGGGATCGAGTCCTGTGTCTGGTTCCACAGTCAGTGGAGATTCTCTCCCTCTGCTCTTGCTCCTATTCGTACATGCTCTCTCTCCCTCTCTCTCTCTTTCCCTCACTCTCTCCCTAATACATAAATAAATGAATAATCTTAAAAACAAAACAAAACCCATGCCTTATGCATGCCATGTAACAGGATGGCAAGTGGATTGTGGAATCAGATTTTAGATTTTGAGCACTCAGTGATAAGACCAGGTCTTCTGGGAGATCACCATGCAGGACAGCTGCTGAATCTTCTTTGACATTTAATCCGCATGCCCTAGTTTCATTGCCGTTGGAACTACTCCTAGTTGATCAATGCAAGAATGAGTTAGTTCCTCCCTCATTCAAAGGCAATGGAGCAGCCAGAAGACCAAGTACCGCAATAAACTAGGAAAGAATGACAACTAAACACAAATGGCTTGGAGAGGAGAATGTAAAGAGGGAAATGAAAGTTCAAATAAGAAGAGTAGATGAAGTGTGAATGTGGGCATTCCTCTTTCTGTGAGGAACAGAGACCTGGCAAGAGGGTTTTAAATTAGAAATTTGTTTCAGGGGCGCCTGGGTGGCTCAGTGGGTTGGGCCACTGCCTTCGGCTCAGGTCATGATCCCGGGGTCCTGGGATCGAGTCCCGCGTCGGGCTCTCTGCTCTGCAGGGAGCCTGCTTCCTCCTCTCTCTCTGCCTGCCTCTCTGCCTTCTTGTGATCTCTGTCTGTCAAATGGATAAATAAAATCTTTAAATAAAAAAAAAAAAAAAGAAATTTGTTTCATTATGGCCCTGAGACCCCACTATATGTTTTCCTGTCACTGTGCTGTGTCCTAAGGGACGTGCTAAGGGAGCAGTGGACAGAGGTGCCAGTACAATCTAGAAACTTGAACCTATGTCCACGAGAAGTTAAGCTTTTTCTATCTCTGGGCTTTTAAGAGGTTTTTTTTGAGGAGGGGAGGAGAATACCTTTATTTTGTTCTCTTGAGTTCTGTTTTCCAAAAAATCTGCTTAAGAAAATCTCTGTGTTTAAGTAAGAAATTGCCTGAAAGGAATATAACTTTATTCTTTGGTTGACAGTAAGTTTAACAAAATCATTTGCTGTGAACACAACTTTATCCACCACAAAAGAGATTGCAGTCAGAGCTATGTTCTAATGAAAACAAGGCTTCTATTCTCTGCATTTATTTATACAGTGTGGTGAAAATCACTCCACACTTCTCTCCAATGTGTTTATACCTGCAGCAACTCCCCACAGATCTGAGAAGTTTCCACAGTCTTGGAGGAAGAAAGAGAACAGGTGGGGGAGGGACAGGAAGTATGTCAACATCAGGTCACTGATTTCAAGATGCCAGCACCTCAGACTGGTGGCAGAGGTGTAACTGTATAATCGTTAAAGGTTTATTTTCTGTTACTTTATCTGTTATTTCTAACTAAAAAACAAAAAACATCTTTGAAAAGGAGAGGAGATGGTAGCTGTTAGCACATTAGCTTTATTATTATTTTTTTTTCCTTGAGATTGTGCCAAATAATTGTTTTCCACAAGTAGGAATCAGTACTATGGACAGAGGACAGATAACTGGGTTTCAATTTTGGCTCTGCCACTTACTAGCTGTTAGCATAAAAACTCATTATTCAACATCAATTCACTTAGTATTCTTAAATAGCCATGTCTTGGGTTCCCGGGTACTGTGTATACAAAGGAAGCAACAGTGTTAAGAACTATATTTATAATCTGAATTGTATTTGTAAATATACATAGGTCTTGTTTGTCTTCGATTTGTTTGGTGAGCAAAGACAGGATATCCTTTGGCTAAGAGAGACTCAGTTTAGGATTTAATATCAGTGATTCAAGCCACAGTTCCCTTTTCCTATATTATTCTTTCCTGAAATATAATGTCACCTAATCGGCAGATCATACTAAAACCCATGATTACATATTTTAGAGAATACTTTCAGGAAGTTTATAAAGATATGCAGCTGAACTAATTCAGAATGGAGGTAAACTACCAGACCATGTGGGAGGGCTGGGCACAGGGGGAGGGAGGGAAATCATTACACCACAGCCTAGGATGAGAATCGTTACTGCCAACAACCACGAAATTTAACTCTGCATGGACAAGGCCATAAAAAACAAAGGCAGTGAGATATAAAGGAAAAACTGTTATGAAAGAAGTAGCCTTTCCTGGCAATAAACTCTACAAGAAACTTATAATTTAAATCGTTATGCAAGAGACAGATGGTTAGATTTGCTTCATAAAACAGGAAAACCCCAAATAAAAATGCTTTGAACAAATGAGCAACTATTTCTCTCTCTTGTTAAAGAAGGAGTCCCAAGATTTTTTGGAGAGTTTCATGATATCACCAAGAACCTGGACTCCTATTTTCTGGTCCATCATCATCAAGGTTTGTGCTCTCCAATCTCAAAGTATCTTTTGGTCCAACATGGGTACCAGTTGTTTTAGTTACCACATCTGAGTTTTAGGCTGTCAGCAAGAAGGAGTCAGACCCCCCAAATTATTTATCCCTTCTGATTTAAGAGAAGTTAAGAGAATTAAGAGAAATAAGAGAATTTCTTATTTAAGAGAATTAAATAAGAGAATCTTATTTAAGAGAAATTTCAAATAAGTTGTGTGAGTGTTCTGGAAACTTCTGCACCTATTTTATTGGCTCTAATTTAATCACGTGCCACATCATGTAAGGATGCAGGGCTGGCTGGGCAGTGTGGTCTTCTTCTGGGTAGGTATACTCCACTAAAAATAGCTGATGAACAGCTGGTAGTCTCTGCCACAGACAGGAAATGACAAAATGAACAAGGTTTCAATAACCATTTTACATAAAATTCAAATGTAGCCTTTATAGAAATACATTATCAGAGAAGGGAGCATAGTCCAATGATCTCTAAATACTGATGCATTTACACCATTTTAGCCCAGGTTTCTAGGCTTTCTCAAGAGAAGTGAATGCTGGAGCTCCAGAGAAATAATTACATGTTTAATGTGTTGGTTCTAGTTTAAGTAATCACTACTCTAGGTATCAACCTACTTTTAAAAAATGAAGTTCTTATAGGGAAGACAGAAATCTAGTTGTTAGGAGATTTAATCAGTGCAGAGTCTTATATTCCTTTAACCTTTTTTTTTTTTTTAAGATTTTATCTATTTATTTGACAGAGAGAGAGAGAGAGATCACAAGTAGGCAGAGCAGCAGGCAGAGAGAAAGGGGGAAGCAGTTCCCTACTGAGCAGAGAGCCTGATGTTGGATTCTATCTCAAGACCCTGAGATCATGACCTGAGCCAAAGGCAGAGGTTTAACCACTGAGAAACCCAGCCACTCTATTCCTTTAGCCTTCTAATAGGCAATAGATACACAAATCCTTTGTTTTCAGCCTCTGTAATAACTGTGGGGAAAGTTGCACAAATACTCATTTATTCTGGGTGTTTGGAGTTCTCCCTAATTCTTCAGAGCTAAAGAAGATGGATTTGACCCATTCCCTGGAATGTGGAAGACCAGTGCCCTTTCTAAGATTGCCATGTTCTCCAGAGGGTCTTGTGTTCTCATGGTTACCTCTGGCTTCAGACACCTGCTTTCAATAGTTGACTCTCATTTTATGAGTTGACTTGCTGTTTTACTCATGTTCTTCCTCTCATACTGTGTCAACTGTGAGGTGGGACTTGGATCTTTTCCTTACATTTCACGTACATAAAAAAATGCACCCCCCCCCAATTAACCAATAAAAATAAACATACACCTACCTATACAAGGTAATTTTGTGTGACTAGAAGACTGCCCTGAAGTATGTCTTATTACAAATGTAGCATCACATACAGGTGAACAAATTAAAATTAAACTATAGACATCTTTGGGGTGAAAAGTCCTTTAGCCACTGCATACCACGGGAGCTTCATTGCCATTTCCTATCCTTCTGACACCTTCTTAGCCCCATACAACTTGGCTTAATTCTCTGTTCTAATACATAAAGGAATAAAGCTCTCTTTGGTCATTACCCCCAAAGTTACCTTTGCATATTCAAGTCCCACGGAACGGCATGAGTGGTTGGCAGTTGTGATCATATGCAGCAGGTTTTGAAGGTGTCATGCCTGCACTGGGCTATCTTTGGTCCATGGGCTATTTTTAGGATTGTAGCGGTGGAAGTGAGAGCCCTCAGAAGGACGAACTGAGATGAGGCCTGTGAAAGGCAAATGATAATACGTGTGAGTAAGTACATGGTAGTGATTCAGTAAGTGTTAGATGTTATTATTAGGGTAACAATTATCAATTGATAATGCTTTTCTCATTGAGAAAAATGTTGAGCCTTTCTATTTTTGTGCTGCAGAATAGTTTTAGTTTTCATATAGAGGCCTCCAGAATTTGAATTTGTGTATCCTTCCAGGGATGTTTCATGAATATAGCATATGACTGTATTTATTCTCTTCCATTGCTCATATGGAGGAAGGCTGTTTGAGTCTTTTGTGTCCACAGTTCTGCTTATCCGTTAAGCTATCTGAAAGTTATATGCTTTCTTTGTAATACAATTCAAGGTGTTGTGATCATCAGAATCGGTTAGAATGCCAACTCATTGTCCCGGGAGTTACAAAAGAAAATAGAGAAATAATTTTCTGAAAATGGAGCAATATGTATAATTAATTTGATGAAGGTCACTGTTAGAAATCTGGGATTTGCTTGTATTATAGAATGTATAAGGGGACTATGACCTGCTCATGTTCTCAAGGAGACATAACTGAATAAGAGGATAAGAGCTGAATGGCAATGGGACCCAAGCACAGGAGGATTCTTTAGAACTATGTTAGATTATAGTTCAGGTGAGTTTGTTGGTTTGTTAAAGAATTACTGGGTAATAGTCATTTTCAGAACTTCAGGAGCTTAATTTCCAAGTCAAGTCCAGAAGGAAGATATACATAGCCTTTGACCTATTGAGTTCTTGCTATCTATGACTATGGTATCACTTGTTCCCACTTTAATTAGCAATAATCGCGCCTCGGATAAACCTCATTGGCTACGATACTGCCACTGCGCAAAGCTTACTTGTTCCCACTTTAATTCCAACTCCTCAAACTCAGAAGCAGTGTTCCTCACTGTATTTCTTGTATTTCTTACCTCACCTAGTACTTGGTAGATGCTCTATAAAGAGGCATTGAATGAATGAGCAAATGAGTACATTTAAAAATGTATCAACCCAGCAAACAACCTACAGTGTAATTTCTATACTTTCCCATAATGAGTATTTCCATTTTAACTTTGATGAAAATAGAAGAAAAAGCATAACAGTCCAGTTTTTCATATCGCTTTATCACAACATTCCATGAACTACGAGGTGCAATTCTTGTGCCAGTTTTGCTAGACTAAGATGTTAATGAAGAAAAATTCATGAGCCTTGGCATTCTTTTTTTAGCTCTTCTACCTTCACTTTCCAAAAGGGCAAAATGAACACCTGTGCGTCTGAAACAAAAGACAAATTAAAAATAAGAGGTTAATTAGGCATTAAATTGACATTTTAAACACAATGTTAGTGCTATGGGAGTGGTGAAAACAATAATTTCAAATGTGCTATACTGGAGGGGGTAGATTTTATTGATTAGTTTACTCAAAAGCTGACTCAGTCTGAACTATTACAATATCAAGCAAAGAACACACATGAGACAAGCTTTGGAAGAATTGTCTGGTAAGTATCATGGTTGTTGCAAAAAAAAAATAATAATAACATGCTTTGCACAGCTTTGTTATCAGGAGCCTTTACATCTGACATTTCGGAAGCAGGGAAAGTGAATGGCTTAAGAAGTCGAAAAGCCAATTCATCATGATGTCTGACATTTGGGAGCTGATATTATCGTCTATAATTTAAAATTCAGAATTTATAAAGTGCAGTCATATAATACTGCCCAGCAACAAAGGTCTTGCCGAAATGTCTGTACTTATCTGTGAAATAACAGAGGCACAAAAAGCTGATGGTTTTGAATCTGAATGTTTATTCCTCCCCATCTCGCCCCCCCAAATTTTATAAAATAATGAGTTTCTACCTTCTGCATTAAGCAGAAATTGTATGCACTAGGAACTGACTTTATATAGGGAGATTTAAAAATCTACTACAATGACCTTTGTCATTATGGTTATGAGTCTTTTCTTGAACATGTACCCTGTAAGGTTTGTTGATCATTTGTTTGCTTTATTTCTAATCAAAGTATGATAGCACATGAAGATATATGCGGAGCTACTCTGGGATTCTGCTGAGAATACCAGTCACAGTTGTGCTGCTGCTGTGTGCTTATGCATAAGGTTTTCTAGTCCAGAGATTCCGATCTCACAACATCAAGAGGTATTTTCAGTAACAGCGGCATCAGAATATACCCAGTTGCAGAAATTCTTCAGGAACTCCAGCCCTTTAGAGTCCTGGGGCCCAGGTGATCTCCCTGGGCCTGAACGTGATCTTCCAATTTCCTTCCCATTAAAGGAATCAGCATTAAGATGGAGAAAAGGACATCATTTCCTGGTCTGGCATTGATAATCTTGCTTTCCTAACGATTGGTTTGTTCTGTGCACTACGCTCAGCTTTCATGTAGTTACTCTTAGATCAGCGAAGCAAAATATTCCCTTTCTTCCTTTCATACAAATGCTTCAAGAAAAGATACCCAGTGATTTGTACAATTGACAACTGCAACCATTGCTCTGGGGCAGATTGAGAAGAGCTCATATTCTCTCTACCACAACCCAGAAGTGCCCGTTCAGCTATCTTATGGCAGAGGCATGTGTTTCATTGCTGCTCTGTGATCTAATTCAGAGGAGAGATAGCTGCGGCATTTTCAATGGATATATAAAAATAGCTGGTTGCACTAGAAACTGTCTGATGTCAATGAAATCATTAAAAAGTAGTGACCAGTCTGCAGAATGTCTCTGATTGCAGGTCAATGTGCAGATACTTAAGCCATATCATTTTTTTCCTTTTGACAGACAGCCATCTTTTCTTACTGTAAGATAAATTACATCAATCATTTAGCTAAGATGTGGTTAAATCTCAAGTTCTTTCTATTCTACCATGGCGCATAATCTTATGTAAAAGGTCAGCCACATTTGAGAATGGTTGATATCCTGTGGAGATGGTGAGAATTGACAGCTGAAGACTTTTGGAAATGTCTTGTAGACTTCTGAATAAAGGTGAACCCACAGATTAACTATTATTGTATTGGTTTCCAACCACATGGTTTTGTGATGAAACCTTTGAAGGTGACTGATGCAGGAAGCCACAGGACAGTAACCAGTATACCGAGGACACTTACAAATTCTTTCTGAAAGGTAGCGCTCATATCAGGAACCATATATGAATACAAAAATGCCAGAATGGCATCTCCTGGCTCAAGAATTTTCCAAATCTGCTATCCTGTAAGAAGGTCTTCTGTCTTTTCCTCCAATATGAAGTCCCTTCCCCATTCCTTACTATCAGCCTAAATTCTACCCATCCTGCAAATCACCCTGAGGTCTTGCCCAACCATTTTGCCATATATTATCTTTCCTCTTCCTAATCAAACTACTTTAGCCCCTAAATAAAGGTTCTCTTTCACTTTCACAAAAGAATGTTCTCCTGACCTCTGCTTCTCTTCACTCCATCTTTTACCATACCTCAATGCAATGCTTCTAAAATATCAGTCTGATTATGTTAGCTCCTTGTTTAACCATCACCAATGTCTCCCTATGTGAGAGCTCACCAACTTGCATGTCTTTTAATCAGACGAATTCAACCATGTCCTAGCTAGAAGCCAGTTAAATTAATCTATTGTTCTCCAGTTCTTGGGACCCTTTATTTTACTCTACACTTGCCTTTTTGTCATCAACCCATTCCTGCAACCATTTACCTTGTGATACCCTTCACGCTTGACAGATTCGGCTTTCTTAATGTTGAACAGTTGTGTTCTCTTTTAAACTTGGTTTGTAATAGTGCTAGGACAACTTAGGGAACCATTCAAGAGGTTCCATATCCAGATGAGATTCCATGTGGAACATAGCTCACCTCCCTTTTGGGAATAGATCAGATGCTCCCCTATTACCTGCAGGATAAAACCTGTGATTCACTACACAGAACCCTAATCTGCCATTCCAGACTCTTCTTCCACCAGTTCCCACCATCCATCTGTATATCAGCCCCTGAGCCCATCAGAATCTTTCATTCTTCCATTCTTTTGCCAAACTATGCCTTATGCTTATAAAGCCCTTCCACAATTTATAATTTGCTACACTCACCCTTCAATATCAAATTCAAATATCATTACCTCCAACTAATTTAATTGATCCTATTTATGTGTTCCCCTGGAATTTCCCATGGAAATGCATATTAATTTTTAGCACTTATGTTTTGTAACTGTTTGATGGTTATCTATTTTTTCCTTAAAACTTGACTTTCTACAATGCAAGAAACTAATATTTTATTCTTCCCTATATCTTGAGATATAGATACAATACAGGGTCTATCAAATGGAGGTTCCTCAACAAGTGTTTATTGACTGAACAAATAATCTAAACTATATGTTTGAACATAATTAAAAAATTTTTTTACTTGTGCTGCCTAATAATTAAATATTTTCTTCTATAAATCATTACCTTTAATTATAAGCATGTTGTATAGCAAGTATTTTTTAAATACCCTGTATATCACTTGGGTCAGTGTTGAGAATTTGTCCTTGATGAACTATGTTCTCTTTCTTGATATTAACCTCAGTTTTCTGTTAAGCTACACTGTAAAATTTTCATCTTTGAATAGGTTCTTTCATACTTAAATTTTTAACCTTTTCCACCTCTTAGGTTGTAAAGTTCTGGCAATGTTGCTTTCACATCTCCATTTCCATTTGTTGATGGCTCAAATCTTATCCCAACAGAATGAAAACAAGAAGGCCACTTCGATGAGGAAAGATTAAGGCTGATTAGGTCAGTTAATTCGAGGATCAACCTGGGAAGAGAATACTTGTCACAAGGGTTATCTTTTACTGGTTTCTCCTTTGCTCATTTCTGTGTCCTTCTATCATCATGCAATGCAACCTAAATAATTGAGAGTAAGCCTGTTCCAATCCAGGTTCTGTACCTAAGTAGATTTGGAGATGTTCACCTTGTTCTCAGATTCCTACCTTAACCAGTTCACCCAGCAGCCTACTTAAGAGCCCCTCTTCATCACACAATACCTAAAGTTCTTTATGCCTGAAGTTTGAACAATGACACATCTTTCTACATGTGTGCTCCCTGAGATTTCTTCCATTTTTATAAGTAGTACAATTTCTTGGTTTTCTCAAGTTAGAAACATGGAAATAATATCAGACCCTCTCTCTTCTTGGCCCCCATATTGAGTCAAAAACTAATTCTTGTGTTTTCAAACCCACCTCCGTTTCTCTACCTCTTTTGCCCTTATTCTAGTTCAAACCACCATCATCTCTCTCCTGAATTCTAGCAAAATATTTTTATTTGGTCCTTCTAATTTATTCCTTACATAGCATCCAGAGAAATCTTTTAAGAAACAAATATGATTAGTTCTCTCTCTTGCTTAAAATTCTTTAACAGTATTAGATGGCCTTTAAAATACAGTCCAGAATTCTTCTCATAGCCCACAAGACCTTGCATAGCCTCTTTAGTTCTGTCTCAAGCTCTTCTCCCTCCTCAGTCTCATGAGCATTACAGGAACTCCTTCTGATACCTGAGTACTCCATGCTCCCACTTAATGCTTTCCATGCTTTCCTTAACCTTCCCTCTCTTGTTAGCTAGCCAGCACCTCCTCGTCCTTTTGAACTCAATTAAAGTATCACTTCCTCTAGGAGCCTGCTATGATTTCCAAAATAAGTCAGGTAATTTTTTGTGCAAACACAACTCATTAATTTTACTCCATATATTGTATTACATTTGTGATTCTGTAATTATTTGCATGAAAATTGGTTTTAACCTTCCCTGTTATAATGTAAGTTTATTCCATAAAAGCGAATGTTTGTATTTTGTTCACCTCTGTGTCTATAGGATATAAAAGAATAACTGAAAAACAGGAATATTTCATATTCATTTAATACACAAATGTCTCTTATAAGAGTTCAATTATTTACTGGGATTTTGAATTTTAATTTAGGTTTGGGCATACAATTAACAGCTGTATGGCTAAACTGATGAATACAGGTGAAACACTGATTTACCCATTATTCTTTTCGGCAAACTTGCCTTCCTTTTAACTGTCTTCGTAAGAAGCCATTCATATTTGAAAACAGCTACAGGAAGGTAGCAGGTTCTATCACAGGCTTCCCAAGACAAGGCAACTTGTGATTATGGATTTGTGTTAGCTAATTGCATAGGTTGGCGCATCATTGAAGAATAGGACTTTGTCCTTTTGTTTAAGTGCTTCATTATATATTTGTTTATATTTTGTTGGACAGACACAGGTTGCAGTTAATTACTGAGAGCCACCACTAAGCAACTGTCAATAAAAATGCAGAGCAATCAAGTTAAATCAATAAAGATAGTAAAGATCAATTCCAGGAAGAGGTAACATAGTTAGATTTCATACTGGCTGGTCTGTTTCAGGCCCCTTGGAATGTGTTTTCATCTTAAATACATTTATGGTAACCATGTTGTTATTGCCAAGGTTTTTAGGACACTTGCAGGTAAGAGCACCTTTCCCTTTTCTTTTTTATACCTTCCATTTTAGTGCAAAGAACATGAGGTTGGGAGTCAGGGAGTCCTGGGCTGAAATCCTACCTACGAATTTTGCAATGTTTTGAACGCTATTAGCCTTTGAGAGGTCCTCAGCCTTTCATGGCTCAAGGTTGAAAAGATAATATGTATAAAATGCTTGGCAGATTACAGAGGCTGGGTAAATATTAATTTTCTCTTCCTACACATCATCCTTTGATTTTCTCTTTCTTTGTTTTCCTTACTCTAACTCTTTTGTCATAGTCTTCCTGGTGTGTGAGACTCTTGATGATTTTCTTTAAATTCTAGGGTATTGGCTGGCTAAAATATTAGCCTGCAGATTCTCCAAAATTCTGCAACTTAGGGAAATTTAAGCCTTCCTTCAGCATACTAATAACTAGGGAAAAATTCTATTTCTTTATTTTTACTGATGAAGTATCCATT
This sequence comes from Mustela lutreola, assembly GCF_030435805.1. NCBI lineage: Eukaryota > Metazoa > Chordata > Mammalia > Carnivora > Mustelidae > Mustela > Mustela lutreola. The sequence continues at coordinate 32,765,960 of NC_081294.1, forward strand.
TTCATTGACTGAAGAGTTTAGAATCTTTCTTCAGTATGCTACATGTCTATAGCTAACCAATTTCTAGTTGATATTGTAAGCTTAGATTAGCTGAGTTCATCTAGAATTTTATTGGGTTGGTATAATGCTATAACTATAGTAGATGGCAGAGAAAAGTTGGGTAAATCTAATGTAGCCTAATAAAAAAATTATGAGTGAGTTGGTCCCATACCAAGTGGCTCAGGGAAAATAGAGGAGTTGAGGGTTGTTTGCCTGGTCACTATGAAACCTCTCCTTATATTCTTCTACTTTGATTACTATTTGGCATTGATAGTTGAAGTAGGTGAGAAAGGAGTACATAACTTAGAATGAAAAAAACCTAGAATTCCCAAACAGAAAGGATGATAGATATTCTCTCCTCTCTTTTCTTACCTTCAACACCTACTCACCCATCCTTACTCTCAGCTGGTGAATTTCCTTTCAGTTTTACAGAATACAAGGTGGGAATCACAGGACTGAAGGTCCACAAGTTCCCACATTACATCTATTCACTGGCCAGCATCGCACCCTTATATTTTCTCTTATTTATTTATTTATTTGTTTGTTTGAGAGAGATTGAAAGAGAGAGTGTGAATGATCTAGGAATGGAGGAGAGCAGGGAGGGGCAGAGGTAGAGAGAATCTTAAGCAGGCTCCTCACCCAGCACAAAGCCTGAGACGGGGCTCTCTCTCAGGACCCTGAGATAATGACGTGAACCAGAATCAGGGGTCCAGCACTTAATTGACTGAGCTACCCAGGTGCCCCTGAACCCTTATATTCTGCCTTCTCTTTTGCTACTGCAGATGAGGTGTCTGCGTTCCTAGTAGGGACAGCCTCTTCAGTTGTCCATCAGATGCCATTCTCACATTCTCAGAGCTATTTCCCAGTAATACTCTTCTTCTGCATCATCAGTTTCCCCCCTGGTGGATTATCCTCATCATCTACTTATAAGCTCTTATCTTAACAATCTCATCTAAACATTTCCCCTCACTTTCATTCTAGTAATCACTCAATTCCTTTACTCTTCTTTACAGCAAAACCCTTCAGAGTACAGTCTTTTCTCACTACCTCTATTTCTCCTCTGCCATTCTCTCTTGAACCCATTTAAATCATGCTTTTATCTCTATTATTCCATTAAAAGTACTGTTGTCCACAAGTTCCAGTTGCTAAATCCAAAGGTCAACTATCAATGCTCATCATGGTTGTCCTTTAAGCAGTATTAGACACAATAAATCACTTATTAATTTTCCTTCATTTTATTCTCTTCTCTCTCTTTTTTTTTTTAAGATTTTATTTATTTGTTTGACAGATAGAGAGAGAGCATAAGTGGGCAGAGAGGCAGGCAGAGAGAGAGGGAGAAGCAGGCTTCCCGCTGAGCAGAGAGCTCAATGAGGGGCTCCATCCCAGGACCCTGAGATCATGACCTAAGCCAGAGGCAGAGGCTTAACCAACTGAGCCACCCAGGCGCTCCTCTCTTTTCTTTTTGAAGTGCTTTTTGTTTTGTTTGTTTGTTTGTTTTTTAGAAGACTTCCAGGATGCCACACTTTTCTGGTTTTCATTATCCTCATTGGCCACTCCTCAGTCTTCTTTGCTGATTTCTCTCTATCACCTTCATTTTAATGACTAATGTTGGAGTATCCCAGGGGCTCAGTATTTGCACACTTTCTTTTCTCTGGTTATACTCATTTCCATGGTAATCTCATTCAGTCTCATGGCTTTAAATCATAAGAACACTTTGATGCCTACCCCTCTGAAAACCGAACCATAAACCTTTAAAATCCAGACATATATATCCAACTGTTTTGTCGGCATCTGCACTCAGAGTTTAATGGGCTTATTAAATTTAGCATGTCCCAAACTGAATCTTGAGCTTTCTTCTCATACCTACTCTTTCCTTGTCTTCTTCCTTACAGCTTATATGAAATCAAGTTTCCTTGGAGTCTTTACTTCCTCTTTCCTTCTCACTTCATAAAGAAAGTCTTGATATATTTACCTTCAAAAATAACCAGAATTGGGTCGCCTGGGTGGCTCAGTGGGTTAAGCCGCTGCCTTTGGCTCAGGTCATGATCTCGGGGTCCTGGGATCAAGTCCCGCATCAGGCTCTCTGCTCAGCGGGGACCCTGCTTCCCTCTCTCTCTCTCTCTGCCTGCCTCTCCGTCTACTTGTGTTTTCTCTCTGTCAAATAAATAAATAAAATCTTTAAAAAAAAATAACCAGAATCCACCAGAATTCACCTCTGCTCCTACTGGCCCAAGCCACCATCAATCCTTTCAGAATTACTACAGAAGACTTTTAAGTGGTTTTCCAGGTCTACCGTTAACTCCCCTTACTCTCTTGTTAACACAGTGCCCATAGTGATCCTTTTCAGTCATAAGTCAGATTATGTCAAGAACTTTCTCCTTCCGTCAGAATCAGTTCCAAAGTTCTCCAGTGTCTGTAAGACCTTCCACGATTGGTCCTCAGTTACCTCTCTAACTTAGTTTCCTTTTATTCTTCCCTTTGCTCCATCTGGCCTTACCACATAGGCCTTCTTACTGTTCTTTAGGGTGCCAATCAGATGTCTGCATCAGGACTTTGCACTTCTTTTCCAGTTTGTGTCTTAGATTAGGATACCCAGAAACAGAAACATGGGGTTTACATGATATTTTTAAGGAGTCCCATGCCAGGAAAGAGAAAAAAGAAACAGGAAAGGAGGGAAACACAATACAAGGGCATATTGAGGAGGATTCCATTCAGTGCAATCAGGTGTTTGATTCAGTGACTGCACTTTTAACCTAATGTTCCTGGGAACATTAAGGGGTAAGAATTTATCCACAGGCTCCTCTTTTGCCTTGTTAAAGTTTATCCTCATGGGCATTAATTCCTCTGCAATTCCAACTTGTGCCAGTGTGGGTTTAAGTATCCGAGGGTCTGCAGCAGTATCAACAAGAAGCCCTGGGGCAGAAGGAAAGAAATTATATCCATCAAAGTCCATGCTAAATTGGAACAAGACACAGATGAGGCCAAGAGGACCTCAGGGAGGCATAAGAGATGTTTGATAGGCTGCCTGGAGTGTTCTTCTCCAGAGGCTGACAGCTCACTTTTCTTTTGTGCAAAGTTTTTTACTCGAATGCCACCTTCTTAGTAAGACTTTTCTTCAACTTCCCATTTAAAATTATAGTCACCTACATATTCCCAATACCCATTTCCTGCTTTATTTTTTTCCCCATATTACGTTCCAATGAACCATAAAAGAACTTATTTATTTTTGTTGTCAGTCTTCCTTACTAGACTAAGCTCTAGGACAGCTGTGATTTTTATCAGTTTTGTTCATTGTTCTATTACCAGACTAACAGTATGTATTCAACAAGTAGTGAATGAATTATTTATAAAAATTCTTGACTGGTACTATAAGCTTTCACAATATATTTGAATTAAATATATGGAACATTCTAATCAATGTGTAGGTCATATGCTTATTTTGTCAAATAATAAAATATTTTAAGCATTCAAAGATAAGGTGGAGTATTTCCTAAGTAGGTCCTAAAGCAAGTTAATGAAGGAGAAGTCACATTAATGTCCACTGATCTATAGGATGTCTGTTTGCAGAACTTCTTTGTTCTTCTAAGTTGCCTTTTAATAATTTTCTTTATTGATGTTTTCCATTAAATCTCTATGGAAATACCTGCAAGGATTGGTGATAAGCTCATTCTTTGCTGTACCCTCCCCTGGATGTTAACAGTGATTTCCTATGAGTCAGAGAGTGATAACAGAAAAGACCTATGAACACAAGTTTCTGAGTGAAATGGAATGTTGAAACAAAAAGGTGAAGTGGAAAAAATTGACCTAAGTTAGTTCCTATAAGCATACATAGTAAGTATCATAACTTATGATGCAATGTTATTAAAAATAATCATAATTGATCTGCTTTATCTGGTCTAATTCTACAAGAAACAATAATGTTCTTGGCCATTATAATCGAAGGGAAAAGAGCCAAACAGTCAGTAGCAATGGTACAACTATTTTATAATTTTTTTCTGAACATTAGTATTATTTTCTTCTGGGAACTATGTAGGGGCCTAATGAGTCATTGATCCAGATATGCCTGCATCTACATCCTGGTTCAACCATTCATTAGCTTTTGTAGGTTTGGGATAGTCATTAAACTTAAAGTCTTCTTTTCTTTAAGTAAAGAAAGTGGAGATGATTATCCTTAAACTCCAAGGTCAGTATCTGACAATTAAATAAGATAAGATAAAGAAAGTATGAGTACATAATAGATGTTGAACACAGGCTAGATCCTCCTATGTTAACAGCTATCAAGAAACAACAATGTTGTCATCAAGTATAAAAAAACACTTAATTAGATTTTTAATTAAAAATAATAATTTTATGCAATGATGATTTCAATTTTATTCATATTAAAGATAAAAAGGATTATAATTGGCCCAGCATTGAAGATCACTATGTTGATTGTCACAGACAGGACACTTCAGATACCTGAGCTCCAGTGTTATGGTGATCCCTTAGCACTTGTATAATTTAGAGAAACTCTCTCTTCCCCATAAAAGTTAGTTTGCAGTCTAGAATATCTCATAAAGCAACAAAGTCTGCTTAAAGTTAGCAGTTTAGAATGTTTCATTAAGCCATGGAGAGATAATTAAATTCAGTTTGCAAACTAAGGAAGCTGATGTCCAGATGTGCCAGTTACGAATTTATAGCTCCAAATCAACACTTCATTGCCCGTGTTATGAAAATATAGCTGGGTCCTTTAAATAGATTTCCTTTGTCAGCTGTCACAATGTTAAGTTTTAGGATAGAGCACGTGGGAGGGAAACTCTTATTGGTTCTTGGACCCAAGGCCAACATGGGTGTTGGCAGGACTTCCTACCTGACCTCAAGGACTTCTCAGACACCAAGAGGGTGTCTGAGAATTCATCTCAATTCAAATAAATTCTAACACTCTCTACCCAAAAATAGCATTAGGTTGCACAGGATAAAGGTTCAGTCCTCCACACTGTCCTTCACACTCCAGATGCCAGTAGCAATTTCGTATTTTTATCTGTACTTTTGTCTAGCTGGCTACAAATGAGGAGTTCCCAAACACCCTCCTTGGGTTCAATTAATTTGCTAGAGCAGCCCACAGAACTCAGAAAAACACTTTATTTACTAGATTACTAAGACATGGCATGGGGAAAGGCATGGGGAAAAGGCACAAGAGCTTCCATGCTCTCTCTAAGCCAGAAGCTTCATTACATAGGCACGAGTGATGAAATCATTGGCCACTCTGGTTCTTCTCTCCTCCTTGGAGGTCTGGAGGAAGGACTGAAAGTTCTAATCCCCTCATACCATGATGAGCTCCACTGGCAACCAGCCCCCATTCGTAGGTGGGGTCCCAAAGCCACCCTATTAACATAACAAAAGACACCTTTATCACTGTCAACACTTAGGAAATTTCAAGGTTTGGGGAGCTGTAGGCAGGGAATTGCAGATGAAAACCAAATATATTTATTTCTTATCAGTCATAATATCACAGGTGCTGAAGGAAGAGTTACTGCCTTCCTTGTCCCAGTTTGTACCTCTTGCCAGCCTCCTGCCAAATGATTGTTCTAGTGCTTCGTTCCTGCAGTGCATGATGCTCAGAAGCACCCATTAGCCAGCAGCTTCCCCCAGGGTTGGCTCTGCAACAGCAGCTCTGCTCCTGGGATGGAGCACACCTCTGTCCATGGTTTCCCCTGCACCCCCTTGAGCAACATCCAATGGGTTCTGAGGCATTACACCTCCCTCTGGATAGCTTTCTCCAGAAGGCATATTGCCATCAAGTTCCAGTGACAGAGCATCCCAGCAAATGCCCAAGAAGATACGGATCTCACTCTGGGAGGACCTCTTTTTGGGATGCTCTCAGACGTGGAGGCTGAGACTTCTTGTTTCTGCTATTTCTATATTCTTTAGAGTTCGAGTTCTCCTTATTTCATGCTAGCCAAGTCTCTATTACTTCTATCTCCTGTTATAGTTAATAGTTATTTATGTTAATCTTTCCCTGTTCAAATGACTATATGGTTTCTGTTTCCTTGTTTGATCCTCATGGGCACACCTAGTTTATTATTATCTATTTATTATTATCTATATGGAACCATGAGACAACAAACCTGCTCTATCTAGATGTAGTTCTTTAAACTTGTCAACAAAAGTCTATTATATGTCTTGAAGTGCAACCAAAATGGTAAATAAAGAAGGATAAAAGCATTATTAATCATGTAGTCATTCTATTTAGGAAGACATCTACAGTGACATGTAATGGGGGGAGTTTGTAGGAAAAAGACACATTATTTGAGCAGAGTATGCTAGAACATTATTTTTTAGAGTTACAAAGTAACAATGTGAGAATGTTGTTTTTGGTAACCAGGCCTTCCTATATTGTCAGTCTATAAGGAAAAAAAAAGTTCCAAATAGGTTTTACACACCAGTAATTTGAATTTTGACACTCTTCTGATTTACTGAACAACTAAACCACCCACTGAACTACAGGGGACTTTATCAAAATGAAGATGGATGATACATTGATATTATTTTTTAACACACTGTGGTTATTTCAGCCATTTCTTTAAGATATATATGAATTGGTTGCTGGTTGAAGAGTATCTACCCGAACCTCAGAATGCAATCTACTTTGGAAATAGGGTCTTTGCAGATGTGATTAGTTAAAATGATTTTGTACTGGATTAAAGTGGTCCCTAAGTCCAATGAGTGGTGTCCTTACAAGAAGAGGAGAGGACACAGACATAAGCATGGGGGACGAGGCAATGAGAATGTGGAGGCAGTGACTTCTTCATAAGTCAAGGAATGCCAAAGGTTTCCTACAACTCCTAGAAGTTAGGAGAGAAGCATAGGATGGTTTTTTCCCCCTCCTAAATCGTCTAGCAATAATCAGCCAAATGTGCCAACACCTTGATTTCAGACACAGTCTCCAGAACTATGAGAGAATAAATTTGTTGTTTTTATGCCACCCAGGTTGTTAATAGCAGTTCTGGGAAACTAATACACAGTGATTGGGCTAGGAATTGGGCATTCATTGGTGGCTGTTAGTCATCTTTTGGTATTTTCCACTGATAGTTTAAAAACTCATATATATATATATATATATATATATATATATATATATATATATATATTTTTTTTTTTTTTTTTGGAAGGCCTTTTTCCATTTGTGGGCATCATAAGAAATTGAGCTGCTGAAATAGCAGCCAAAATTTGGAAATGTGGCCTTGTTGATAATCTTAATAGATGGGGGCATCTAATAAGCTTTCAATTCAGCTGTTAATAAATAACTTTTGGGAGGAAATCCTGCAGAAAATGCTATGGAGCTCCTAAACATTGACACACACAACCCACACTCAACTTCATTCACTTCCTTAATTCAGAAGAGCTTTATCTCAGATATCAGGTAGATTTGGGTCAGCCCATAATTTCAATAGTGACCCCAAGGACAGAGAAGATGACTTCAGGATCTCCTGTGGTTAGTGTTGATTAGGGAGAAATGATTTGGTGCTACCAAGGCTATATTTTCTCCCATTATAAAACCATTAATTTCACTGTATTATCTTCTTCTGAAAACAGTCTTGCTCAGAATTGCCTATCAAGTCCCCCACAGCACAAATTCTAGCCTGCATCTTGTTTGGACTAAACAGCACACCTACTATCCTCTCATATATTCTACATCTTAGGGATTTTCCTTTCTCCTCTTTCTATATGAACCACTGGCTTTATTTTTATATTCTCATGGTGCTCTTGAATATTGTGCATTTTGAATGAAGACCTACTTTATTATATGAATGGCTTCGGGGATATAGAATTTTTAAGTTTTCAGTACTGACATCTCAATTGCTTCTGGAATGTGAATAATACTTTAAAACATACTATTTCCCAGATGATAAGAGCCCAACATTAAAGAGAAATTAATTAAAAATGACTCCACGGAAAGTCTATGTGAAAGTTTTCTCGAATATTTTTGCAACTTTTCAGTATGTCTGAAATAATTTAAAATAAGAAAGTAAAACAAACAAACAAACAAAAACCCACCCATAAAACAAAGAAGTTAAATATCTACTTAATACTAGTTTTTACTTTCCTTTCTCCCCTGGGACTCAGAACTGAGGTCAAGGCAGTCAAGGTCAACGTGAGGAGGAAGAAAGGCAGTGCCCCCATCCAGGGCCTGATCTCAGGGGTGATGGGAAATCCTTGGTGCACATTGGTATTGGTGCCTGATAGGAGCACCTTCTCACACCTTGTAGCAGAGTTTCGATTTCACTTGTAAGCTACCATCTCCCACCCACCCCATTCTCATTTGCACAGGCTTGATTGGGAGATTGACTTCAGCCCCAGCTCAGACAGCTCAGACTCAATTCTGTTCCTTGCTTGAAGTTATTGGGAAAGAGAAGAACTCATTGGTCATCTTGACTCAGAGCGGAAAACCCTACTTAAATATAGTCAATGCAGAGGAAAGTAAAGCTTAGAGATGGAGAAAATTCAAGAAAATTCAAGTCTCATGAGACTGTGTGAGATCCCATATCCAGTTACCCCAAAGTTGCTTATGTGTCAGTTTCCATTAGCCGCCCCCCCCCCTTTTGGCTTAACTTAATTTGAGTTGGATTTCTATCACTTACAAATTGAGAAGGTAAGAGTTTAGCTTGAACTGAGAAAGTAAAATCTGCCTGGCCACTCACCAGGCTGGAATAACAAGGAGAGATAGACCCAGCTCAGCAAGGACACACTATGGCTCTAATGTGTCCTAAAAACCCCCTTCTTGAGAGACTGTGGCTATTTGAAATTCTACCAGAAAGAACGGACATCCCACTCCTGCATGCAGGATCGACGTCACTCTGACACAAGAAAGCACCTCTACTCACAGCCCAGGAGTAGACCTTTGGAGAAGTGGGTTTCTCACACAGCTATCTTCTTTGTAGGGCCAAAGGCAATAGAACACTGGGTCTACTCTGTAGTCCAGACTCTTTCTACAGCTTGACTTGCTTCAAATGTATTAAAATAGTGTGTTGAAATTCCGTCTAATCTCCGCCCTTTCGCAGAACTCTATAAGGCTGTTTTCCTTTGTTTGGTGAGATGACCTATGTTTAATCTTCTGTGTGGCCTCTCTCATATTGACGGGCAAATAAATCTGATTTATTAATCTGACTAAACACATAAAATCGATTTGTGACACCTGTAACAAGTAGTTACTGATGGTTTTAGGTTGGCTAGGTTTAGGAAACAAAAGGGTTTTAATTATGATAGCCTCACCCCCCACCCCAGGAGTAATTCTTCTACCCAAATTGGTTTTAAAATTAAAGATCCAGTCATATATTCCTCTCCAAAGCCAATCTCATGGGAAAGTCAAGATTTCAAAACAGTTGTTTTAAAGTTGAGCTCCGTAATAGTTCCTCAAAGAGGGATGCCTGCAGCAGTAACCTCAGCATTTTTGGGAGCTGTTTGAAAGGCAGAATCTGGTGGCTCACCCCTGACTTGCTGAATCTGTCTTTTATTAAGATTCTGGTGATTGTACGCACCATAAAGTTTGAGAAGTACAACTCCACGGAGTCCTGGGTGTTTTCATAGGGCTTCCTAAAAAAACTCACAGGTGGGGAAGGAGGACCTAAAGCTATTGGCCTTTCCATTAGGAAAGCCATCCTATAATATATTATTTTATGAGTTGTTTCTGTAACTGCTTCTGTAATGTGCAAAACATTTGAAAACCACTCTTTTAAGCCCCATTAATACTTCATTGTGAATGAGCCCCTCAGAATGTGAGGGAACACATTTTGTTTGCAGTGGGTAAAGGAGGGAAGAGCCCTAGGAAAGAGAAGCTGTGAACCTGAACACTAATAAATTTCCCTACCCAATTGTGTCATTTGTATGGAGATGGCTGCTGGCAGGAGCTGCTGGTCCTTTTAGGATGCATGTATCTAGGATCCTAGAATGGGTCTAAATAACAGAATCAAGAGGGTGAGTCTATCAGAGGACTGTTTGCATAAGAACAAGAAATCTCCTCGGATAATTTCTTAGGAGAAGGAGAAGCCATGAAGATATATTTGATCAGGAAGAAAGCATGGTCCTGAGAGGGGAATAATGACTTTGAGACTAGCCTGTGGCTTTGAGAAGTGGCTGTCCCTGGATTTAATTTCTGTCCCAAGCCCATAGACAATGGGGTGAGGTGCTGGGAAAGAAAGAGAGAGAGAGAGAGAGAGAGAGAGAACTGATTTTGGCTAACGATCAGGATGCTAGAGTCCCTCTATTAGAATGTAACATAAAGGGAAGGGAAGCATTGCACATCCACCTATGTTTGGCCATGATTGCTCACCCCTTTGGCACCTTTGCCTTTGCAGCGATGCCTAGTTGGGGATAAGCAGTGCCTTCTGGGAAGATTTTTGGGTCTGGTAGATAAGAAGCCAAGATTGCAGGCTGAAGTGAGCATCAAGATGAGGAAGCAACAACAGCCAGGAGCCAGAAAATGTGGAGTTTTTGTTGTTGTTGTTTTTTTAAGATTTTATCTATTTATTTGACAGAGAGAGAGAGATCACAAGCAGGCAGAGAGGCAGGCAGAGAGGGGGAAGCAGGCTCCCTGCTGAGCAGAGAACCCGATGGGGGGCTTGACCCCATGACTCCAGGATCATGACCTGAGCCACCCAGGTTTCCCAAATGTGGAGTTTTTTCTTAAGCACACAGGAAACATCTTCCAGGAACCCAAGTGAGTGTGAGGAAGGGAGTAATCCTCCAAAAGGGTGTATGAGCAGAGGTCTTGTGTAGAAGCAGGAGCCTTTGGAATTTTAATGTACCTACAAGCAGAGGAAGCATGGAAAATTCTGCAAGAGAAAGATTTTGTCAAAATTCAAAATGTAAAAACAAAATCTAGTCCCTTGCTTGCCCTTCCTCAACTGTTTTTAAATAGATGCATCATAAGCCAGTTTCCCTGGGTGGATATTCTTTGCTACAACTGAGTTGACTTTATGGCTAAGAGATGGGGTCTTCCTGCACTTGGAATGGACACCATGCAGTGTATTTTCCCCTAAATTCCTCCAATGTTGTTAGCAGTTCTCCAAGGAATGCAGGAGGTGGAGGATACTGCCTTGTCCTTTTTTGAACCCTCCTCACCACCAAACAGTGCTCAGCATGTGTGTGGCCCTTCTCAAGCAGTCGTCTACCATTTGACTGGGTCACATCTACTCACAATTCAATTCCATTGTTTCCAAACATGTTTTAATAACTGCCATGCCATGGGAATGCAGAAATAGCTAAGATGTGCCTCTTCCTGTCAATGTTTTAGTCAAAGATTCATCATCTTATAGTCCAATGAGAAAAGGATTATTGGTTGTATACCAATATTTTCTGCCTTTTCCTCATGCCAAAATAAAAACTAGTCTGCAGACACACTTGTCCCTCATAATGAAAGAGCAAAGCTTGGGGCACCTGGGTGGCTCAGTGGGTTAAGCCTCTGCCTTTCTCTCAGGTCAAGATCTCAGGGTCCTGGGTTTGAGCCCCGCATGGGGCTCTCTGCTCAGCAGGGAGCCTGCTTCTCTCTCTCTCTGCCTGCCTCTCTGCCTACTTGCGATCTTGCTCTCTGTCAAATAAATAAATAAATAAATAAGAGCAAAATTTAATTATAGCTGAGCACTCGTGTTGAAGCAGAAGATTTTCTCTCAATTATTTCTCAGTAAAACCCCAGGAGGTCAGTTTACACATTTCTCTGAGGTAAAAAGTGTAAGGGGAGAATAAAGACTCTGACAAGGAGTTCTTCAGGAATGGTCAGCATTGGTGTTCTTCACCCCCCTCCTCTGCCTGTCACTTAGGGCACTAAATTCCACTTTCTAGAATTCAATGTGGTTTTAATGTAGTTCACCTTTACTTACTAGCTAGCTCCAGATGGTTCCAGGAATACTTATATCCGCTAAACTGAAGGATGAATATAGTGGAAGGTTTCCTAGTTACACTGAGGTTTGCTTCTTGAACTTGATTCCAGTGCAGCCTTTATTATTTATTATGGCTTCTGACTAAGAATTATGAGAAAGCACACACCAAGAGAGCCAATGCTGAAACCACCCATCATAGTATTGGGAAGCCACCGTCTTATTTTCTACTTTTAAAGAAGTATTTCTTCCAGTTTCAGATGTTTTCACTCTTTTGATCTAGAAAACATTACCATTTTTACCCCGTGGGAGAGACACTTCTTTATGGGATCTGCTTTCCTTTATGAAGTCAGCCCCTCCTAGAACAAGTTCCATCTGAAGTTCTGGAGGTGAGGAGAGGAGAGGAGGGAAAAGAGATGGAGCCTTTGCTTTTGCTGTTTTAGAGCCACAGAGAGAATGGGGCAGCCATGCTTGTACAAAGTGCTTCTGTTCATGAGGACAGGGAATGAGGGAATGTGGCCGGGAGAGAGGGGGATCCACTCTTCATTAACACATGGCCCTGACCAATCCATTTCCAATTATATACTTACTGCAGAAGTTGTCATTTTCTTTTTAGGTTTTCAGGAACAACTCTGTTCAAACAGCTTTCCTATCTTTAATATCACTTTGAAAAGTTCATTGAGAATAAATGTATGTTTATTGTTTATTTGTTAAAGGGACACAATGATGCCAATGGTTTGCTCCATTGAGAAACTACCAAAGGTGTGTTTCATCCATTTTCCTAAGGAATATTTTAAAGACATGTTGTAGTGCTTAGAGGGGGGCCTACCATACAGCAGGTATTTGACAAATGTTTGTTGAATAACTGACTGAATGAATAATGGCTCTGATAAACTATAGCAATGTTATGCTAAGGACAAATATGGTTATGTGGAGTATTATTTGCGGATATACGCTGTTTCACAAATGTAGAAATCTTTACAGCTTTATAAATAGAAATCCTCTAATGTCATGAACCACCAATATATATAACAAGCAGAACTTCTGGGGAGACTTGTGTCCAAATTCAAACCCCAAAATAATCTTGGACCACGTGTGTGTGTGTGTGTGTGTGTGTGTGTGTGTGTGTTTTGTTTTGCTGGATTGTCTTTAGAATACTATCACAATGTTTACATTTGCTTGAAGGATGATTTAACCCCAGAACAGAGGGTTTATTTGGTGAAATACAAAGGCAATTTCCTTTTCGAAATAGTGTTTCATGCATCGGGCATAATGAATGTTCAGCAAAAGTAGATTTCCTTCACCCTAGACTTTTAACCTAAGATGGCATTTTATAATAATAACACCAAACTAATGTAATATGGCTATATTGATATGGTCTTCTTTGTGGTAATATCAGAAGCTAAGATCATCAGACTTTGAACATAACTAACTTTGATGTAATGGAAGTATTCATGGTGTTGCTTTATTGGTGGAGAATATATGCTTTCACAGATGAAATCCTTATATGATGATTCATATTTTTAAAAAATAATTATATTTTCTCATGCTCTGAGTCATGTTCTATTTAAGAGATCTACTTTTGGACTTATAATGAAGCAATGATGAATATGAAATAAAAAAATAAAGATAACTGGTACCAGGACTTTATTAGGCATTTCACTGGATACAAAGAAACTTTTTTTTTAACATTAAGAACAACAATCTTATCCAAAAATTTCACATTTGCTAAACAGAACAGTGGTAGGCATGTATTTTCTTTACACCACATTTATTAAAGTATCAATGACCAGATCCTAAAAAGAGAAGGCACAGATCTGTCTCCCTCTGGTGATTTTCTGGTATCTAGTGAAAGAAATGTCACCAGCTCTGCAAACTCCCATCCTTTAGAAATGAAGCAAATCAATACGAAGGTGTGCAAGCAGGGACCATGAGATGAAAATGTTATATTAGGGAATTTGGAGATTTTCTTGTCACTTACAGGAATTTCAGGAGAGGAGGTAGGTTCCAAAAGTGTTCCAAAACTCCATCCACATTCTGACCAGGTCAAGGATTCACTGTTGGAGACAACAGTTTTTTGAAAACTCTATTTTAGGGATTCTAACATAATTCTATTCTCTGCAGACTGTTCTAGAAACTGGACTTAGATCTCATTGTTCTTACCCTGGGTGTTTTGAGTTTTCAGTTCCTTAAAAAAAAAAAAATGCTGGTTGTTATAATTTGCTTTGGCAAATCTCCCTGGCAGGTACTGGTTCATTGTCAGCAACCATATCCTATTCCCTGCCCAGCTCCAACTCCGTCTCCTAAGGAGACACTGATGAGGCTGCATTTATATCCCAGACTCTTTTCCTCTCCTTTTTCAGTAATCAAAAGAAGCTTTTTTTTTTCTAGTCAAATTTTCTATAATTCCATAGATGATCAGTTCTAAACTGATAAAAGTAATTTATGCTAGGAGGTTAATAAGGGGAGAAATGGATTAATTTGTTACCTCTCCAAATGAAGAAGAAATTGAATTTTAAAAGAGGTCCTCATATTGACTTGGAAGGTGCTATCAGTTTCCAGGGACATATTTAATGTGTAGTGTGTTGTGGGGTGTCCCAGTTGCTGGGGAGTGTTGCTTAAGGGATTAATGGGGGTGACTCTAGATCTTGCAACAAGATGGTAAAGGGAAATTTTGAATGTGGTAGCATTAATATTATAGAGGCACTTGCTTGCTCAATTATGCTGTCTCTATTTGAATTGGTCATGGAACTTACTATGGACCAACATTTTCCTTCATGAAGGGTATTAGGATATAGATTTCCATGAGATACATTAATGTAAGGGTTTAGAAGGAGGTAGGATCTCACCCTTTGTAGGTAGCCCAACTGAAAAGAGAGAGGCAAGATGGATAGGATTGTCAGGGAAAAAAAATACAGGACACATCCAGTTAAATGTGAACTTTAGATAGACAATGAAAAAGTTTTTAGTATGTCTCATGGAATGTTTTGGAAATTCTTATACTAAAATATATTGTTTAACTGAAATTTGAGTTTCACTGGGTGCTCTAGTGTTTTATCTAGAAAGCCTAAATATGGAATAGAAATAACTGAGGATAGAAAAAGAAGAGAAAATAAGATTGATTAATATTCCACACCCAGAGCCCAGGCTCAAGAAAGATGACAACATTTTTGCTTTGAGCATGACAACTCATGCAGGTCCTTGAATTAGTCATGCATTTTCTATTGCTAGACTACATGTAGGCAGATAGCAAAGGTTTAAAAGGATATCGTATGCCTGTGTTTTGAGAAGGGAACCATGTTGGAACCACCTAATGTTGATGGGTCTTAGTGACTCTCACAGAGCCTAGGCAGTTCATCTTAAGTGAGAAGATCCAATCTTTAAAAAAATGAATGGTTTGAAGAAACCATTTTCCATGGAAAATTTATCCTAAAAAGAAGAGTGGTTCCATGTTTGGAAGAATAGCTTTTGAAGTGCACTGGTTCTGTTGCTGATGGAAAGAAACATGAATCTATGTTTCTGCACGATAATGAAGTTCATAAATGATTGACATTGGAAACTTTGGAGAGGTTTCAGGTGTTCCAGAAGCTTAACTGTTTGCTTGGGGGAATTCAGATAATTTCTAAAGCACAGTCCTCATATGTTTTTTTTTTTTTTTAAAAAAGGACATTTTAAACAAAAACATAATTTTTCTTTAAGAATTTTAATCCCAAATTACAACAACAAAAAATGGCAATGAATTAAGGCTGGTCATAACGTGCCCTTTTTCTTTAGGATAAGTTTGATTTTTTATAAGATACGATATATTAACACACAAACCACATACAAGCACATACTTTTGACTCATACAAATATACATTTAGAACTAATACCTATGAAATAGTATCACAAATGAAATAAAAACCGCACAATTTTCAACAGACTCAATCAATACATTTTACAAATTCTACAGAACATTTTATTGATGTCAGGAAAACAAACAATTTAGAGCATTATTTAAAACTGTATGTAACACAGGAGCCGCCAAGAAGTTATGGCAAATATAGCATTTACACCAGTGTGTCACTGAAATCTAGTTGAAAAGACTAAAGTGCTGTAAAATCAGATACTTTTAAAAACCTTGCTTAGCATATCCTGAGGGACACCTTGCATTATTTTCTGTTAGCAATTCAAAACTCAAGGACTCTACCCATG
Organism: Mustela lutreola; assembly: GCF_030435805.1. Lineage (NCBI taxonomy): Eukaryota > Metazoa > Chordata > Mammalia > Carnivora > Mustelidae > Mustela > Mustela lutreola. The sequence goes on from NC_081294.1 coordinate 32,782,045, forward strand.
GAGCTCTCATTTGGATGAGTCACCAAAGGTCAGGAGACTGTGTCATTGGATCTGTAAAATTATAGAACTGGAAACTCATAAGAACATGCATTTCCTGAGACTTCCAACTTCCCAGTCTGGACTGATAACCCGAACAGGTAACTGGCTAAAACATGTCAGGACCTCAAAGAACTAAAAGCAGCTTTAAGTAAAGATGAGTGTTTGTTTGTAATTTATATTCAAGTCCATCTTCAATTCTCCATCTTGAAGTACAATTGACAATGTATTTAGACTATTACTGTGAGGCATTTCTTATTTATGACGGTCTCATTTTTCACTGGTTTTCTAGTGATTTCCTTCTCCTTTTAAATATTTAAATATCTGAATTATGTTTATGTCCATTAATGTAGTGAATATCGATTTTGAGAGTTAAAATGGCAAGAGAATCAAGTTGAGTGATTAGAGAATGCAGTTTTAACTTGAATAATGTGTGTGTGAGATGTGCATCTCGTGTGTGTGTGTGTCTGCATGTGTGTACACATATAGGCACATACATGCCAAACACTTCATGCTCTAGTACATTCACTGTTAGGTGGCGCTCCACGAAAAGTGAGTTTTCCCAGTATGGCTGAAAGTGAATATTGAGGTCATCATATAGAATATCCTAAGGCTTTTAAAAGATGCCTCCTCATTCTCTGCACTCATATGATTGTGTAGTAATAAGGGAGACATACATGATAATGGCAGGAGTGTTCACCATTTTGGTCCTTCAAAATTACAGACAAGAAAGCAAGCCAAAAAAAAAAAAAATGATATTCTTTGCATATTTTCCCTCATCCCACTCGCTCCTTTGATTTCCTGTTGCAGATTGGGTAAAAGTTCGATTTTGTTTCTGTTTTTTGCCTTGCAGGACTTGTGACAAAAGTCTCAAGAAAAAGCAAAAAAAAAAAAAAAAAATGCACCAAGATGTATCTCCTACTATCTATCTTGGGGTCTATTTGTAGCCCTTGTGCTCCTAGCTCTGTAGAAAGACAATGCCCTGCTGAGACAAAGGAGCATAGGCTGAGGGTAAGCGCTGATTACATAATACTAGTCCTCACCCCCACTTTTTATTTAAGGCCCACAGCCTGCTCCTTAAGTGTGCTCCAAGGCAGGGCCAATGGACAGGAGACAGCCAAAGCAGCCTTCTCTCCATTCCGCTTTCCAAGGACTCCCTCCTGGTGACTCTCCCTCTAGCTGGAGGACTCATAATTCACTTCTACCTGTTCCCTTCTTTAGAAATTAAGGCAAGTCCATTTACTCTGGGTGCCTGCTACATAGGGACTGTATGTCCACGTGGAAACCATAGCATTGACTTGAAAGTACCTTTTGTCAAACAAGGTTTCTGTGTGCATATCATTAAGAGCAGTAAAAAGCTTTCTCCAGTTAAAAACTGCACAGTTCGTCTAAAGCTTCAGCATGTTTGTTTTTTCCAGCACCCAAATGACAAATATGACAAAGCTAACTCTAAGCAAACATTGTAAGAAAGCATCTAAGTTCAAGAAAATACAACATAGTTACCTCTATATTTTATTCATTCTTCATTAATAGGTTGAGAAATTTTTTTTTCTGTTATATACATAAGTTAAATCCTTGTGTCATTGCAAGTGTGCTTGGCTAAAGAGCCTCCTGAGGGATGAAAAATGAATTGTCAGAGAGAAAATCTGCTCACAAAGCAAATTTACAGGATGAACATTTCACGAATCCATAGTCCTTTAAAGATGATTCATATTCAATTGCACATTAAGAGCAGGTGAACAGCTAAAAAGACAATAAATGCAGGAGGAGGGAAGGTGGGAAGAAAACTGTATTTGTGAATAATTAAGTCCCAAGCTAGGATAGCTCTACAAAAATATTTGAATATGGTCAGCCGCTCTCCTTTCACAGGTCTTATCACTCTTTTCATACCTTGTTAAGGGTTTCAGTCTCAAAATTATTTAATATTATCCATGTCTTTGCTTAAACAGCACTGTGGCTGTGTCTGCCCATGTCTCTGTGTGTGTGTGTGTGTGTGTGTGTGTGTGTGTGCTTTTGTAGCTGTCCACTGGCAGGAGTGGGTGGACACTGCGTACTGTGGGAAGCGAGACATAGACCCACAACTGGAATGTGGAACTGTTCCGTGTATGCGCATACTATGCTGAGGTCTACTGAGGTCTACTGAGCGGACCTACACACTCTGTAGAAGTACTCTCTTCAGTGTGATCAGTTTCTCTTACTACCCTGCAGCTGCTAATAAGCACTATTTTTAGACAAAGCGTATTTACAATCTCATAACCAGCTCTTGATTATTCATAATCTGGACATAATCAAACTCCTTGTCTAGGTCTAAGAGATTAAACCGTATGTCCTGGGTTTAAATTAATTAAAAACTGCGGGCATGCTTTTATTTCGCCATAGCCCTACTTCGCATGGACCGCATTTTCCCAGGGAACTACTGAGGTGCAATTATTTATAAACATGAAGATAAAATAATTCATAATTATAAGAATTTCAGCAATTTATAGATTTTGGGAAGTGCCTTACAATATTCCTGGAGGCACATAGCCGAGGGTTATTGTGCTCTTTTAAAGTTATCTTAGAGCTGTCAGATATCACAAAGACACCGTGAGGAAGCGAGGCTCAAAGTCCTGTTATCATTTTCCTTCTCTGTAGACCAAGACTATCCAATGTTGGGACACGGGAAGGTTCTGTAAAACTTTTGCTTCTCCCCCAGTCTCAATCCTGGGGTAGGAGAGAACCCAGAAATGATGCATCAGTGTTAATTTTCAGTGCAGCTGCCCAGATCATGTGTATTTAAAAATCTCCTAAAGACATTTCAAGAATCTTTCAGAATTTAGGGACATAGTTTCAAAAATTACTCTACTTCTTCCTTCCATCTTTCCTCTTTCCTCAACTTCAAGTAAAAATCTGAATCAAAACTTCTCAAAATATGTTCCTCAAAATCTGGGATTTAGAATTACATGTTTGGAGATCCCAATTTCGTAGGAAAGCGTGCACAATCTTTCATTTATTTCTTCTTCCTTTTCTACCTTTTTTTTTTATCAAGAGAATTGTTAGAGGAGATTTTTGTAAGAGTTCTTTTCAGAGTTTCCTGATCTTAACATATTTATCATAATTTTTCATTTATTGAGCATTTGCAGGGCGATATTATTTAAAGGATTCCTGAATTAAAATGGCATCCTTCTCCCCCCTCCATCTTTCATTACAGAGTTGGCACTAATTGTTCTTTCAAAAAATTTTTACACTATATTTATAGCTGCCTTAAATAGAAATACTGTGAAACACTGTTATTTTCATATAACACAAAAATTACTGATTATGTCCTCCAATATTACTGATGCAGGGAAACTGACTTGATGCATATTTTCTATGGCCAAAAGTTAGCAATGATTGACTAACTGCAGATGACTACAGGATATTATATTATACCTAGTTTCACAAAAACAAATTTCAGTACAACAATGTAATACATATTACGTTGGGCAATCAATTGTTTTGAGTCCCATACAGCATCTGATTAAAAAGAGCGAGCGAGAGAGGGAGTGAAAAGGTTCAGTAAGAGGAATCAGTGTAGGAGTCCTAGGCTGAAATCAGAAATGCAATCAAGTAAACACTCATGAGTTATACGTTGCAAAGACTAATTCTGAAAAGCAAAATTCACAGGTCTTTTTTTATCCCTTACACTAGAAGCAGATTTTGCTCATCAAATGGGAAATGAAATATTTATAGTAATGCAGTATGATAATAATCACTGAAGAAATGGTTTCCCCCTTTTCCCACCCACTACCAGCCTAATCCCCTCAGAGACCCAGTGGAATAGGAAGATCAGAGTGTTTATAGATAATATGCCTAATACAATGAGTCTTCTCTATCTTACTCGTGGATACTCCAAACCGTACTATCAAGTGTTGGCTTCTCCCTC